>NW_006435764.1:8752847-8773997 GCF_000325575.1 Pteropus alecto
TAACCAGTTAGGTGTGATGAAATCTACCTAAGCATTAGAAACGCAGGGCTAATAAGTTCAGGTGATTTTCATTCAACACAGTAGGCACACGAAGCACTTCGCCTGGCACATATGAACCAAGTTGAACTGGCTCTGAAGCTTGTGATATTTGTCTCAAAACCACAGGAATGCTCTTCTTTCTTCCTTCCTAACTTTGGCAGTTCCAGTGTAGACTCAAGGAGCAAGTCGTCTGCTGTCCACCAGCTCAGCAGCGTTGCTGGGCCCTGTGGCATCGGCAGCAGAGTTTAGCCACTGGGATGCTCCCTGGATCTGTTCTTAGCATGACACACCCCCTCTCGAAGACCATAGTTTGGATAAAGCTTGTAATAATCCGACGATGCCACAGTTCTGTTCCTCGATGCTCCACCTCCGTGTCTTGGTGTTTTAGGCGTGGTCCCAGGCTCTCCTGAATGCAGTGTATAACACGTAAAGATTGGAGGGGGCATCCACAATCTCACAACTAGTGGGGGAGATGGAGAGGGGCGCTGGGCTGGCAGTCCGATGCCTCAGCATCTAGTCACACACCTGAGCATGTGTCTTAGAGTCTAGTCCTGTGCTCATATTTTATACTCACCAATTATTAATCACCTTACCACAGGCAAGTTATTTTAGCCACTTCTTAGATTCCTGGCGAAGGTTAGACGAGGCGCTGCATGTAACGGACTCAACATAGAGCAGGGCACATGATAAACTCTCATTGCATAGCAGTTCATCTAAAACTCATTGCTATTCCAACTCCATTTATTAGCTGGCTACGGTTGAGTCATTTCCCCTTACTCATCCTCAGTTCCATTACCTATAAAATAGGGATAACAATGCCATCGTGAAGGACTCCTGTGAGGAGCCGAATGAGGTGATGCACCTGGGTGCCCCTTCTGCCTCTGTGGACTTGCTCAGGTGTTCCGTAAGACTCAGCAAGAGGTTAGTGACCTCTCTCCCATTTCTACAGCTACATCGGTGCCTTGGTCAAGTTTCTCATGCTCTCTTGGCATCAAGTACCAGAGTTATTAAAAATGAAGTTCTCCTTGTCTGAGGAGTTAATTGTCATTGGAGGGGGCGGTGGAACCAGGGCAGAGGTATGGGTGAGGTTACATGAACAAGGCGGGGAACTGTGTTGACAGCGAATCCTTGCAGTAGAGTTGGGACGAGGATGCCATGGATGGTTCTAGGCCCTTTTTACTGAGCATTCCAGCCCATCTTTAAAGACAAAGAAGTAGAAAAACAGCAGCTTTGGAGAGATTTTAGGTTTCAAAATCAAACAGTAGTTTTCAATAAAATGATAGTAATTGCTAATATGACTGAGCACCCGCTATGAGTCCAAGCTTTGGTTGGAGCACTACCCTCAGAGGTAGTATTATAGTTACTTGAATTCAGTAGATAAAAATGTGGCTTAGAGAGGTTAAATAGTTTGCACAAGATTGTATACCTAGCACATAGTGAAGGCATTGAACCCAGGCAGTCTAATGCCACAGTTCTTCTGTTCCCTGCGGGTTTGGGCATGTCTGTCTAGCTACACATGATCTCAGCCCCTGCACCCTTCCTCCCCCATAGCCAAAGTCCACCACCTGCCACCTCAGCTTTGTGTTAACCCACAGGAACATTTCTGCCCTTACGGAATGTGGGCTGATGGTCTCTGTCTCCAGAATTGTTCCCATATTCTAGTGATTTGGTTTCTGCCTTGTTCCTGTGTTTTAAAAGCCCAAATATGCCCTGTATACCCCTTCTTCTTTCTCATCTTAGTAACCAGTCTTTCAAGGTTCGTCCATATTGTAATATTTCCTTCTTTCTTCTTTTAAAGCTGACCTTGTGGACGTTGTGCTAAGTGAAATAAGCCAGTCACCTCAAGAGCATGATTTGATTCATACGAGGTATCTAAAATAGTCAAACTCATAGATGCAAAGACTAGAATACTGGTTGCCAAGATCTATAGGAGGAGAAAATAGAGAGTTGCTATACATGTAGAAAATTTCAGTTCTACGTTAAGTTCTAGAGACCTCCTGTACAATACCGTGCCCAGACATAACAGTACTGTGTTGTACATTTAAAAAGCTGTCGAGCGGGCAGATCTCATGTTAAGTGTTCTTACCACAATGAAAGAATTAAAAAGTAAAATTGGGAAGAGAGAAAAAGAAAAAGATTGACCCCCAACTGAAGAATTGTTTTAAAAATCTCTGTAGTTCTAGATCCTTTTCTGTGTTTTTCAGTTCTCATACCCAAGGACTATAGGATGTGCTTGGTTCTAAGCCTGAAGCTAGGACACAGAAGCCGAGTAGGTACCTTTTAGCTCTCCACTCTCTCAGATACCGTGTACATTTATTTTCTATTGCATTTTCTTTCTGTTTTGTTTAAAAGAATGCATCACATAGCAAATACAATCAAAAAGGGAATAAGGTCTGACGAAGACGACAAAAAAGTTCTTTACATCTTAGCTTCCACACAATCACTGCTATTTCTTACTTCCTTTTTTTTTTCTTTTCCTCACTCATTTTGTCTCTCTCTTCTTTCTTAATATATATTTATGCACATTCGTAAGTCTTCATAAACAGAATCATTCTATCCGGGCCATTTACAAATCTTTTTGCACTCAACATTATTCTTTGGACATCTTTGACACTAGTGAATAAAAAAATAATAAAATAATAATAAAAAAATAAATAAAATAGATAATAAAAATCCTAAATTTAAAAAGCCAAATGGTCAGTTCTGACACATGCTACGACATGGGTGAACCTTGAAGACATTATGCCAAGTGAAATAAGCCAATTATAGGACAAATACTGTATGATTGTACGTCTGTGAGACACACAGAGCACTCAGATTCACAGAGACAGAAAGTAAAATGATGGTGACTGATGGCTGGGAGGAGAGGGGAACGTGGAGTTAGTTTAGTGGACATGGAGTTTCAGTTCGGGAAGATGAAAAAGTTTTGGAATTCATTCGTGGTGATGGTTGCATAAGAACATGAACTGGACACTTATAAATGGTTAAAATGTGAAATTCTGTATTGTGTATATTTTACTACAATTTTTAAGAAGTCAAATAGTGTATTCAAATGAACAGATGTTTCAGGATTCATTTAACCAGTCACATATTCTTTTTTTTTTTTTTTTTTTTTTGCCATATGAACAATGCTGTAATGAATATCTTTGCAACCTTGTGGTGCCTCACCTGTTCAATCATCAATCCTTAGAGTAACATTTAGTAGTGGATTTACTTTAAGGCTATGATACTTGAATTTTGATACGTATTGCTACTTTTTAGGAGAAATTCTATGTAACAAGCTTCTTTATGGCATCACACGAAGTCTCTAGAGTGATGCCATCATCTCCAAACTCCATGGTCTGAGAAGAATCCTTTGTCCTTCCACATTCACCAAGTGGAGACAAACTTGGGGTGGCCCCCAACTTTTCAAGGCAGTTCAAAAATCCCCACTTCAGACACAAAGCGCGGTTTGGAGAACAAATGCTCTGCACACAGAAATTTTTTCTTTACAGAATTAGATTGGAACAGTGGGGTCCTAATGCAGGATTCAATCTAATTGCACAGTATTTGCTGAGAGCATATTCTGTGTTAAGACTGAGTGCCCACCAGGAAATGCAGAGAATTGTAGAAAATCACCGCCTGAAATCTCGAAGGAAACCTAAGGATCATTTCACCAATCCTCTTATTTGGAAAGTAAGTAAACTGAGGCCCAGAGAGGAGAATTGACCCACCAATCCAGGTAGGTGGTCGGCAGCAGAGACAGGATGAGATTCTGATTCCCGGCTGTCTGTTCAATAAACAGTCGTCACCCCCAGAATCCATGATGCAAACCAAGGTGCCTACCTGTTCCTGCAGCCCAGTCCTGTGTGTCAGGCGTGGCTGGAGGGCCAGCTCCCCTCTGAAGAGCTCTCAGCCAGAACTGCCAACTGGCCGTTCCTGCCCGAGCGATCTTGCAGCTCCGCTCTCCAGCCTCTGAGACTTCCTGTCCCTTTCTCGGACTGGCATATGCGATTACACAAGATGTGAGTCTCTCTCTACGTACACACAGTTGATAGAGGAAAAGTACTGCTGCTTCCTCTTTCTAAATGGCAAGGTCTGAAAAAATGATGTGAATTCGAAGTGACACACGAGAAAACGTGCTCGTGAGAACTAGCGAGTTGCATGGTCCCATTGAGAATGCATTTCCAGTTTTCCTATAGATCATTCCACTAGTTTCTTTCAGCCTGAATTTTCTTACCTACCGAATAATGGGCAGTAGTAGTTCCTCTAGACAGCTGTTGCGAGAATTAAAGAGAAAGGCTAGAAAGAGCTTTTTAAAAGTAAGCGCTAGAGAGCTAGTGGTAATAATGAGGCTAATTGTTATGGGAGAATGTCTATATCTTCCAGTTTTCCAGGCTCTTGGCAAACTGAAAGGAACCTGTGAGGACTCACTGCCTAAGTGGTACTTCTTTCGGGTGCCTTTCCGTTCTCTGCCTCTGGTTTCCATTTTCCTAACTTCATGCCTGGGGAGGTCCAGACACGTCTTGGGAAGAATGTCAGTGACCTGGAGACAGAGGCAGAGCCATCAAGGCTGCAGACAAGCTCATAATCTGAGCAGTGTGGGTCGTTGCGGGGACATGGTTGCTACTTTCACATCGCTTTCAAGGCTGTTTGTGGAACAGCCTTTGCTCAGGAGGGGCCGTGGGGGTGTTCAGATGGCTCTGGAAAGTGCAGCCCGTGGCAACAGCTGGCAGCATAGCATGCTCCACGCGTTCTCCATTTCCTGAAGGCTGGCGAGGCTTTTCCCCTGAGAGGGGGATTCAAGAAACTCAAAATGCTTGGAGAAAATATGAGTAACTTCTCTTTAGTCTCCAAGGGAGGTGATACTGCTGAACGAAACTACCACAGATCACACATCAAGTCAGCGGAGGAAGCAGAAGGAAAATCCATCAGTCTTGGCATCTGGGTCTGAGTTAGCGCCACAGCAATAGTCGGTCATTTTGTCCTCATTTTCATTTAAGAAAACCCTCACGGTCCAGATCTTTCTCTGGGTCTGTGACCTGCTTTGAACAAACTGCCAAAGAAGAATCTTGATGATTCAGGCTTCTCTCACACCTCTTCTGAGTCTGAGAAGGATCTGTGGGGAAACCGGTTAAATTTCCAGTCAGTTTTCTCATATATAAAATGCTAAGAAAAAGTTCCTCAGAATTTTTGTAAGGATTCAGTCATGTATAAATGCTTGAGTGTAAGTCACATATAAAGTGCCCAGCATAGAGTCCGATATGTATTAACATTCAGAAAAATCTGTATTCCTCGTCCAACATCTTCTTCTACCCTCTTTATAGAAGAGTGTCTTTCATCTCTGGCCTCTGTGTGTAATTTTTCGACATTTATTCAGAATCCATCCCCCTGTGAATTGATTGAAATAGCCTCGGCTCTTTTCAGAGTCCTGCTGCCCTAGACTGGCAGGTGACCCGTGTAGGTGACGTGTGTCGCTAAGCTTGCTTCAGGGGCTCAGTCTGCTATTTCTCACCCTCCTCAGCCCAAGTTGACCATGAAACTTATAAAAGAGGAAGTGCGTCTCAGATCTCTAATGACCTGGAATGGAGGTGACTGAGATTTTTTTTCTCCAGCAATAGGTAAGGCCGGGTCTGACTGTCCAGGAGAGAGCCCCCAGAGCATAGCTCACTATACTCTTTGATGTTTGACTTCGTTATCGACTCCACTCGTGGATTTTTTTTTGCCTCTGCTTCTTAGACTCTCATATCACAGCAGCGGAATGAAAGCTCAGGCTCTTTGTCCCAGCCTTGCATTTTACAGGTGGTGAAGTTGAATCCCAGAGGTTACTCAGCGAGTCGGCAGTGGCCGGGGTGGCGGCCAGGGTGGTGGCCAATTCACACAGTTGTCATCTGCGAGACTCTAGTGGATTCCTTATGCCTTTTCAGTTCTTTTATGCACATTTAATGATTTTTTTGTAGCAAGTGCTCACTGTGAAAATGACTTGGGAGGTTTCTGTCTCCTGACTGATAACCTAAGTTACAGAGAGCTTACGTAACTTACCTCAGGTCGCACACCTAGTTGTCGACGGAGTCTAAATTTGGACTTTGGGGGCCATGCTCTAACTACTGTGCTATAGTATTCCTTCCAGAAACTCGCTTTACTAATCTTACTGACTTGAACTGCTGACCCCAGCCATATTGTGAAACCCTTTTTCCATGTGAAATGTTAACAAACAGTTATTTGGTAGTGCCCTTGATATCTGGGCAAAACACTGCTTTGGGGACTGACCAGTCAGTGGAGATGAATGAGGTGAAAGAATGAGATTGTCTCGGGTGGCCATGAGGCTGAGCATCTATGCCTTTGGCACAGCCTGAGGCCAGACCTAACAGTATGGTGTAGTGGGAAGATTGCATGAGATGGACTCTCTGTCCACATCATTCTCGGCAGCTCTGCCCGGCCTCATGGAACTTTACAGAAAATCTCCTTGCTGAAGAGGCATAGGGGCACAATATTCCTTCAAAAAAATCCCAAACGGAAGAACAATGGGCCTTACTTTTCATTCAGCCAGATTTTGGGGTGCCTCTCCTGTGACAGGCTGTGCTCTGGAGCAGCGGTCCCCAACCTTTTTGGCACCAGGGACCGGTGCTTCTGTGAGAATCTAATGCCTGATGATCTGAGGTAGAGCTGAGGTGGTGATGCTGGCGCTGGGGAGCAGCTGCAAATACAGATGAAGCTTTGCTCACTCACCTGCCACTTACCTCCTGCTGTGCGGCCTGGTTCCTAACAGGCCACAGACTGATACCAGTCCGCAGACCAGGTGTTGGGGGCCCCCATTCTAGAGGATGTGTTCTCTATGTTATGAATTTACATATTGAAGTCCTGACTGCCAATGGGATGGTATTTGGAAGTGGGGCCTTTTGGAGGTAATTAGGTTTAGATTAGGTCGTGAAGATGGGGTCCTCATGAAGGGATTAGTGTCCTAATAACAGGAAGAGACTGGAGCTCGCTCTCTCTCTTTGCCATGTGAGGACACAGCAAGAAGGTGGCCATCTGCAAGCCAGGAGGAGAGTCCTCATTAGGAAATGAATTGACCAGCACCTTGACCTTGGACTTCCCAGCCTCCAGAACTGTGAGAAATAAATGTCTGTTGTTTAAGCCACACAGTCTATGGTATTTTGGCATAGCAGTCCGAGCCAACTAAGGCGGAGCGCATCAGTGAAAACAGACAAAATCACCTGCCTTCACTAAAACAGAAGAGCAAAGGAGGATTAAAAGGAGCCATAGTAATAAGATTAGTGAGAAGCTGGGGCAAAAGAGATGAACGGACCAATGGAACGGAACCGATGTTAAGAATATCATTTAAGTGGATCCCATGAGGCGAAAAAGGATGAATCTATGTCGAGGGTTTATTTAAAAGTTCGTTCTCTGACCCAGTCTGAGAGTCCTAAAGCCGATCGGATGTCAGCCAGCCCTAAGCGGAGACGTGAGGCGGTGCTTAGAGTCCTGTAGCTGCGAAAGCGTGCTCGACACAAATCATAAACATTTCCACACGTAGTGACGGTGACCTGGGAGAGAAAGAAGAGGAGAGAAACAATAGAAAGGGCGAAGACGAAGAGACCGGCTCTGGGTCCAGCAGGGAGGCGATGCTGTCGTTTCAGGAGGAAGTCGGCCGTCAACCACAAGGCCCGAGAGAGAGGACCGGGGATGGGAGGGCTGCGGATGGGAGGGCCGCACAAAGGCAGCTCCAAGATTTGGCAAGGAGGAAATCAGTGATCAGACAGTTAATGTTTTGACAATTAATGGCGGTGCTGAAAACACAGTCGAAGAACAGGTCAATATCTTATTTTGTTTTTTTTTTTTAACATGAAAAAAGGAAGAGGGTCAACTCTTTTGACAAAGAAATTGTTTCAGGAGCAGAAACACTGGGTTTAAAAGCCATGATCGTTCTCTTGTTTTGATAGTTTCCACCCCCCGCCCCGCCGCCGGATGATGAGATTAGAAAATGAATTAAGAAACACAGGTGCTATTTTCTACAATTTTTATGCTTTTATTTTGAATTAAAAATTTTTTTCATTACAGTTGACATTCGATATTAGTTTCAAGTGTAAGTTAGACATTTATATATCTTACGAAATGATCCCCCGATACACCTTGTACGCCCGGCCCGACACCATCCATAGTTATTACAATATTATTGACTGTATTCTCTATGTTATACTTTACATCTCTGTGACTCTTTTGTAACTGCCAGTTTGTACTTCTTAATCCCTTCACCTTTCACCCAGTTCCCTCTCCCATCTGATGGAAGTGTGTATACTAACGGCAAAATGCTTAATTTCATGCTGTCCTTTACACAAAAGTTTTGTACTGTTTGTGGACTGAAAGTAATAACAAAGAAGGTTGTAGAGGATCTGTGTGGTCTCGAGCAGATGTGACTTGTTCGTTTATAGTGCATCTCCTTTTGAAAAATTAGCAGTTGGACACATTTGCATCTCATTTGTGCAGTTATAAAAATAAAGATTTTTTTCCCTAAAAACTCGAATATAGTTTGCATCGGTTGAGGCAAAAACTTTGCCATCTAAGTTACCAGTTCTATCCTCTCTATGTTCTCAATAATCTTGAAAAAAAAAAACAAACATTAATTTTAACATATATTTATTCACATTAATATTAAATGTTGTTAGATGACAGTATTTTTTAGAACATGGCTTCTATAAGCAAGCAATGTATCAAGCATGTGACAGTGGTTTTTCTCTGTTGAATTTATCCTCTAATTTGAATGCTACGAGGAACAAAACTGTTGAAACTGTTGAATAGAGGCACAGAAACCATAGTGTGGCTATTTTTGCTTTTCATATCTATGAATTTTAATTTCTTTAAAAACGTTCATGCTAGCAAAGATTTTTCATTAATTTCTTCTGTTTAATATTGGTACACTCTCCTTACTGTTAGTCCACTAGTCGTATAATTTGTAGTACTCGTCTAAATGTAGGAGTCCCTTTTTATTAAGGCATTAGTTATTAAAATCTAACTGAGTTTAACACAGTTTTTTACACTTACGTAATATTAAATGTTTATTTATTTGTGTAGTGGTTATTTATTTGATTCAGAAGACACGCAAGGAGTCTAGGAAGCTTCGATTGATTTGATTTCCAGTCCTTGGTAATATAACCATTGAATTCCTCAAACACAAAAATATCGACAGGCTCCCGTGGTTATTTATTCTCTGATAATCTTGGGGATAGGACAGATAACTATCTTTAAAACTGAGTTTAACTAAGCAATCTGTTCCAAGAATTCGCCATAACTAGGAGCGTTAACTAAATTTCGCACGTTCTTTATTTTTCTCAACCAAGTAACTGTTAACACTGTTATAAACTTCTGTTGTTATTGCCTGTTTTAAAAAGTGCTTATTACAAAAGGATTTCTTAAAACTAGCCTAGTACCATTGTGCATTTCTGTTTCCTATCTCCACCAGATCATTATCCACTTCCTTTCACGAAAACATTATTATTCCTTTTTGTGCACTTTGTTTTTCTCTTTTTTCCTTTGACAATCCCTGATAGCAATTATTTTATTTAAAAATTTTACAAACTCTTAGAAGTCTCTAGAAATCAGTAGAGCTTCATTAAATTCGAGAGACTTTATAATAATGTTAATTTCCTTCTAGAGGTGGGTAAAAAATGCCTTTTCTCTTTTTTGACGCTGTTTATTCTACCAGGGATCATTCTTATACCAGTAAGGAGAAACACCTGAGGTTTTATAAGTTTTATTTCTTTAATTTTTTTGTAGCCCAGCTCACTATCTACAACACAGGGGGTGCTTCTCTTACCCAGTATCTTCACAGGAGAAGAGAGACCATTTTGCTGACACTAAGTGGGTTCTCCCTTCATGTTAAGGAGAATCTGTTATCTTGAACTGGACATTTTGGAAGTATGCACATATGACAAGTCACACATCTGATTATTCTACATGTTCATACGTGCAGTGAACAAATGGAAGCCAAGGTCTAGTTGATGGCTAAGAAACCTACTGGGCCTGACGTGACCCCTGTAGACATCAATAGCCAGTCATACAGAGACCAGCAGAACCAAAAAGGCATAGACAACACAGACACGGATATATAGATGCAAACAATCCCCTCACCAACAAAATACAATGGAAATAATAATGCCGCCTAAATTTTCAGGTGATTATGCCCATAACTAGTAACTGTACAAGCTAGAAATCGAATCCTGTTCTTCACACTCTAAACTCATTGCATTGTCCATACATAAAAGCTTCACAAAAACAAACTGAGGTGTCCCTAGTCTTAGCACAGGCAGTTTTCCAGCTAAATCTGGGGTCTCCCTAACAATTGCATTTGAAGATAATTGCATACACCTGTGATCCACTTACATCCAGAGTCACCAGTTATAGGTAAAAGCACTTATGAGACCTTGAGAACCCAAACTGGTATAATGCTGTCACTCTTGCCTTCAAGAACTATCCCATTTGTGCATTACTGATACGTGTCCCATTATTAATTAACCTTGATCCCCTGAGATAAGTTCTGTAGAATATTAACAATAAATGGAAGAGAACAGGTGATTATAGACTGCTATAGGCAGCACGATATGTAAGAAACAATACTGGCCTTGGACTTGGGAGCTCTGAGTCTGAAACATAGCTCTGGGCAGGTCACTTTGGTTTTCTGTAGCCCAGTTCCCCCACCTGTTAAATGCTGGGTCCCTCTAAGGCCAAACCAGAGTCTCTCTAAGGCCATTCTAACTATAATATTACACAATGGCATGTCGCAAAGTGCGGAAGAGGTATTATGAGGTAATTATTAGTGAAGAATCATTTTGAACCTTGCTCTATCAGGATTTCTTGAGGTTTATTTTCTCATTTATATAAACTATATTTCTTCTTTCTAAAATTGCCTATATTAGCCCATCAATTAGAGACTGCATTTAATTCTATGCCACAGATTCCTGAATACCAAAGCTTAGGAAATTATGCTTATCCACGAAGTCTGAGGAGAGTGTCTAAAGCTAATGAAGAAGATCTGTGATATCATCAGTATTCTGAGCTCCTTCTGTCCCTCTGCTCAGCTAACCATATGTGGGCTTTCATCCTCCTGGGAACTGTATCTTAGCAAGTGGGATGTTCCACTGCCAGCTTCCCATTCGCTTTCCCTGTAGGAAGAAGAACAAAGGAGGAGGAGGGATAACAACAAAATAAGAAATTGACACATTCCCAAGAATCTCCCAGCAAAATTCGTTTTAGGTCTGATTGGCCAGAATTATGTCCGACTGTCATTTCTGTCCTCAAGAAGACTGGAAAATAAATATCTCTTAGCTGTGCACTGTACTGTTGTTGAATATAAAGTCACCATTATTTTGTTAGAAAGATAGGGAGGCCAGATCATGAAGAGGCAAGTTACCTGTTTATAATCAGTGTTGACTTTGCAATATAATTTCTTGGTGAGCTGGATTTTTTGCATATTTCAAATAACTTGGTTATGAGTTCATTTGAAGGTTTAGCTGCAAATATTTGAAAAATTATGAAATGACACATTTAAGATTTGATAAGATTTCTTCCTAAGTATTTTCTTAAGCCAGACAGTAGCAGTGAATAGAACTATTTTACCGTCATTTTGCAGATATTATTAAAATTACTATGGGAGAATTTTATATTTCATCTTTAACTCCCCTTACCACAGACGCAGCCCCTATATTATATCATATTTATTGGCATTGTAAAAAACAAAATTTTTTCATCAATTTTTTTCCTATAACCTTGGCTAGCAATTAATTTTGAGTGTAAAAAGCAAGTATTTCTAGGAAATAAATCAAAACTGAGTTTTGGGTCTCATTGCAACTAATTCAAACCACTGAAGCTGATAAATGATTATAAACTTTGAAGAACAGAACTTGTTTGAAATAACTCATTTTTCCTATCTAGAGTGCTAGTTGTCAGTTTTCAGTTTTCATAAGCAGTATAAAATATCTCTCTTACCAGGGGGAAAATCCCCGACTTTCCCCCTCAGTGAATACTTAGTGAATTTCCTCTCTGAGATATTTCCTTACCAGAAACATATGTAAATACATAAACTCAGCTTTATTTGTTTATTCATTTTTGGAAAGCTCTAGTAATATGTATTTTACTCTGACATGTGTTAAATCTTATCATAATGGGATTAAAATCTTATGAACCTTCTGATTTAACACACGTGATTTGAGATTTTTAGTATTGGTCAAATTTTTTAAAAGTTATTGATATGAAATGTCATCTTCATTTTAAGCAAGACAATATCCCTTCATCACTTAACTAATTATAATCACAATTCTTGTCACTGAATAGTCAACTAGATTTTACTGTCACAGATATTTATTTATTTAAAATGTAATGATTTTTTTCATTTAAATCACATTTATTTGTGGTTGCTTTTTATTGTAACAATACTGCACAAAAATATACAGTGATAACATTTATTTTATTTTTAAATGCATTTAAGTAGAAACAGTAGGTTAGTTAAAATAAGTAAATACCATGACACTTGGTTTAAAGTTATGGTTCTTAAATTATAGAATTTGGAGATAGAGCACTTGTTGTAAGATAGAGCACTTAAAAAAATTCCAAATCTTCTTTAAGGAACATCACATGATGTTAAGGAATTAAACAGCTCAATTCCTAAAGCATGAATATTTGCAAGACAGAAAACACAAGAATAATATAACACTTTTTCTCCTACTTGGGTTTTCAAAATCTTTGTAACTTGTACTTGAATAAGTGGGACTCGCAGAATTTAAAGAAAACAACCATAGTCACTCCCCACAACTGTCCTTTCCAAGGATCTCGGGGTGAGGGCGGGGGGCTTGTTCCCCTCAGCTTCTTATTAAAAATCTAAGTTACTATCAGCAAGTCTTGCAGTCACTTCGGTAACTAAATTGTACGGTCTTAGGCAAGATTCCAAACTCAGCCATCATTTACAGTGAAAACGTCTCCTTTTCCTCCGTTCGAGTCTGCTCAAGACAAGACAACTATCATGAGAAGGAGGGAAGAGTCCTTCCTCTTTTTCTCTAACTGTCCCCCCTCCATAGCCTGCTGAGAGGGATTTCTGATTTTCGCTGAGCCGAGGATAGGAAGAGGAAGAGCTAAGGGGCAGAAGATGTATTTCTTGTTCGGTACTTTCCCACTTGCTGTCAGGCTGATGGCGGTTGAATGCATTGTGGTTCCATCACTGGGATTTGTCAGCTGTGGTTCCCTCGGGATTCTAATACGCTTACCCAGCGGGTTGCTCATGGTTCTTCCTTTGTCTCCCCGCCCCGCGTGTCCAGCAAAAATCTCCAGCCTCATTGTCTTCAAGGTCTCCTTGCTTCCTCCTGGCGTCCTTTTGGAGCAAGCTCTCAGACCACCCAGAGTCTCTTTCACATGGAGAGGGACAGGCCTTCCCAATACAACCTACTCTTCCTGCATAGCTGCAGCAGACAGACTCGAGGGCAGCTCTAATGATTTCTGCCTCCTGGCATTCATGTCCTTTGTGATTGCTTCCCATATGTATGGGCAAGACCTGTGGCTTGCTTTACATCAATAGAATATAGCAAAGGTGACAGGATGTATGGAGCTACGTGTGTATGTGATTACATGATTACATTGCAGAAGGTTGTCGCATCTGCCTCTTTCACTTCCTTGCTGGCTTTGAGAAAGCAGGCAGCTATATTCGTATACTGCCATATGACAAGGAACTGTGGGAAACTTCAGGGAATTGAGAGTGGCCTCCAGCCAACACCCAGCAAGAAAATGGGGCCCTTTGCCCTACGATCGCTAAGAATTGGATTCTGACGACAGTGGAAGCTTGAAAGTGAGTCCTCGCCCAGTCAAGCCTCCGTTGAGGCCAGAACCCTGCCAACACCTTGACTGCAGCCTTTCGAGATCCTGAAGCACAGAGTTAAGCCACGCCCAGGATCCTGACCCATAGACACTGAAATAATGAAAGCACGTTGTGTTAAATCTCTACAGGTGTGGTCATTTCGTTATGTAGCAGTAGATAAATGCACTGACCTTCAGAGTCCAAAGCCCAAGCCTTAGGCTCTTTTGGTTCCTCAGACCGTGCTAGACTCAAGTCTGTGAGGATCTGTGTTAAGAACCCCATGTGGTCCCCCTGCAGCCTGGCTCCATGGGCTGAGTGATGAGGGTGAATGCCTCCTCCTTCTCCTGCAGTAGCAGGAGGGGACGTCACAGGACTTTGTCTTCTTCTGACGGAACCCTCCAGCAAAGCCGTCAAGTGAAGTTCTGTTTCTGATGAGATTCTCTTCGTTCCATCTCAGTCTCAATTTCTTTTCTAGGCTGGTCGAGAAAAACCTTTTTTGGCTCTTTTTAAATTTCTTCTTGGGCGAATGGCATTTCATGTTGTAAATTGGGAACAATTGTCTGTCGTCTGCTTGGTAAATCACGGAGGGGGTGGTGGGGGTCCCTCCAGGTGCAGGCGACAAGGGGAAGCATTATCTGAAGCAGCTTTTAAAATAATAACAAAACTGCCATCCTCCTTTATCACACGTGATAAATTTGATGTTTTTATGAGGTTTTTTCAATTATTTTCAATTTCTTTGAGACGAAATCTACCGCTTGATTAATGTAAAGTGTCTCTTAAACTAAAACTTTTCCTTCCCAGCAGTTCTGGAGGGAGCAGGACATCTGCCTGTTATGATTCGTATGCATTACACACACGCACGTGCACACACACGCACGCGCGCACACACGCACACACACAGCTGTTATGATTCGTATGCATTACGCACACGCACGCGCACACACACACGCGCGCGCGTGCGCGCACACACAGAGTTCAGAAAATCACATGAAATAATGCATATTAAGTAGAAACGTAGCTTTTCTGTCAATATTTGTCAATGTGAAAAACACATTACTAGGAAAAGGTATCTTAAGTCTCGAAACAAAATGCAGTGTTGATTTATACACAGCACAGCTACATCAAAGGATCGCATGAGAAAGGACGTGTGCTCCTGGCGACAGTGCACTCCTGGCTTAGTTGGGATCGATAGTTTAGTTGAAAGTGAAACTAATATTGCTGCCTAGAGCCTGAATCTGAAAAAGAAGCGCTTCGGATCTCACGTGACCACATCCGGGCCTTCCCGCCCTCCTCGGCGTGGAGAAGAAACTGCAGCTAAAGAGCTCGCCATCAGAGCGCTGAAAATGACCGAAATCTTTAAGTCTCTTGAAAAATCGGCAAAGTGGCCGGGGGAAAAGGGAGCACGGTTTAATCGTGGAACACAGAGCAGTTTTCTCACCAGACCCCACGTGTCCAGGCAGCCCTCTCTCCACCCCTCTTCCTCACACCCCCTAGCCTTCTCCAGCAACTTCCTTACCTGTTTTCTTAGGATAACATCATTTTTTTTTTTTGATGGAAACAGAAATCAATATTCCTATTTATAAAACGTAAAAAAAGGGAGGTGGGGGGGGACCCTGGGTATAAAATCTAAATGTTCAGGGTGCAATCAGTCAGATACACGGAATACCACTTTTGGCTTACTTGGGTCCTTAACGTGGGGTGCAAGGAAAAGGGGCTGTGGGTCCTCCTGCAGGAGAGAAACAAAAACCTCACCAGGGTGAGCACCCCCAAGAAAGAGGCATGAGGGAGCAGGAATTTAATTCTGTCCCTCGACTTATTTCCTTCATCAAGCCTTCCTCTAAGACTCTCGACTACTCATTGGTCCTCCCAAAAGAGTCATCTCATCGTACAAATGTGCGCACTGGGGGAGGGAGATGGGAGAGTCTGAAGTAGGGGAAGCGTTGATGAATGCGTACACTGTGATGATATTTGTCTGACAGAGCCATGGAGCTCCTTTCACACTTGTTAACCATTCTGTGAATACAGTTTTGTGTGCTAGTTTTCCCCTTAACGTGATTTTTACCTTACGGATTTTACCACAGCTCTATCAACTCTCATCAAAATCGCCTTTAACTTTTATATCACTGCAATCGTCCTTTGGGTCTAGAATATCTCAATCAGATTAAGTATTCTTCATTTTTATGCATTTGGGTCTGGCTTTCTCTACGTGATAAATAATATGCTCTTCCCGCCACCATCTATTGTATGTAGAAACCGCAAAATTATTTGTTTACTATTCGCGACAAATAACCACTGTTTCTCCAAATCACATTGTCATCCCGACAGGGAAATTATCTAAATCCTTTACTCTGAGCCCTAGAGATGAAACATAGAAAATGAGGAGAGGAAAAAAAAGAAACCAAGCCATTCTTGAGGAAAGAAATGGGAATGGGAGTCGGAGAAAGGCAATAAAATTCTTTCTTCTCCAGGACAACCAAGTGAAAAAGTTGAGTTCCCCTCCCACCAGGAATTTGGCTCCCTTTATGGGTACTTAGGCTGGTAGGTGGTTCGAGGTTGTGGAAAACTGACACTAGGCTGAGGCATCACATCGTAGGTGTAACATTTAATACTATTATTTTGCACTTGATGCTGCATTTTTGAGGTACCACTCTGATGCACTCCTAGGTTACTCTTCCACGTGAGCTGTCACTCACAATTGATTCTCTGTCATGAAGTGCCCACCATGTGCCAGCACTGTGCTAGAGACTAGCGGTGTCCAATGAGTAAGATATTGTCCTTGCCCTTGGTATGTAGAGAGCATCGTGGCAGCCAAAAAGTGGGAGAAGTAGCTTGGACAAGGGGAAGAACAGGCTTCGTTGAACAGGTGACATTTAAATGATGCTTTCAAAGAAGAACAGATGTTTGTGGCCATATGCATTCGAAGCCCTGAAACCGTTTGGCCCTTTGGGCGACCTGGAAGCAGTTTGTTATGATTCTGTCACAGAGAAGTAAGTGATGCAACCGAAAGGCAAAATTTTGGATGCCCAGGGCTTTGAACGCCTCCCAGAGGCATTGAGCTTTGTCAGGGAGGCAATAAGCAGCCACAGAGGATGTAAACAGAGTGGTGACAAAATCTTATTTGTATTTACAAAGGTCCCTAGTACAGTAGTCTCTATAAGGGTAAGGAGAGGCGGACAGGTAAGAAAATGCAAAATAAGGATGCCATATTGATATCAGACAACAAAAAGTCTAAGGATAATTCTTAAATCTGACAAAGGTGCTCATTTCTAATGACGAGATGTTGTCAAGAATCGTTATGACCAAATAACAATATAAAAATAATCAAAACTTTGCCTAGGAATATGAGAAACTAACGAAAACACAATAGTCATGAGAATTTTTAATAGGTACCCTGAAAATTTGAGAAATGTAAGCAAAACAGATGACTTGAATAATAAAATGCTTGAATGAACCAATATTAAAGAAACATGCTTTTTAAGCTAATCTGATACATTAACGATTGACCATATGTTCCTCCTGGCGTACGTCTTATAAATATAGAACATAAGAGCGAGAAGGGGCTTGAATCTTCTTACACGATGCCCAGCAGTGAAATATGAGAACTGTGGCCCAGAGGAAAAAAGTGACTCTTGTGGGTCATGAAGATAATGGATTTATAACCCAGTTTCCTTGACTCTTTTTCCTAATTAATCTGCTTCGTATCCTTTAACACCGAAGTGATATATTTAATTGACCCACAAGAGGGAGTCAGTGAGCAAGAAAATGTCCTCTGCATTCCCACCTCACCCCAGTGACCTAAAAGCTCTGGTTTTGCGTATTAGATTTGGGTTGGATCCCATATAATCTGGGTGTTTAGTAGATAAATTAATTCATCCCTCTGAGCCTCGGTTTTCTCATCTGCTAAATAGAGATACTATTAAATGGAAAGGTGTTTGTAGGGATCATTCAGATTGCATATAAAAAGCTTAGCACAAAGCTGATTGTCAAGATAATAGGTGTTAATGACAATGACAGATATGGTGATAATGTTTTCATTTCAAAGAGCTCTTTTTGTGCCCTCAACTTCCTTCTTTGTGTCAGTAATGGTTTCTGCTCTACGGTCAACTTTGTCAGATATTAATAGATTTTTGGTTTAGGGTTTGCCTGATATATCTTTTCTCATTCTTTTTCTTTCAGCTTTTTTGAATCCTTTAAGTTTTGACTTTTTAAAAATCTGGTATGACATCTGTCATTTATTACATATAATATATTCACTCATATATTTAGAATTTGATCCACCATGTTACTCTCGGCCTTCCTGGAAGAAATAAAAGTTCTAATTCTCTTAGAATTTGACAGATGAAATATACATGCTGTGATTTTTAAAGTTATAAGTCAACACATAATAAAAGACTATATAATTACCAGACTAATTGAAGGGAGAAATAAAATAATAAAAAATATTCGATCACTTGAAAATAATGTAAGAAAAAGGAGTTAAGAGTATACAGAGTGGTTGCAAAAAATAGAAAACATTTTTTTGTTTCTTCGATTGTTTAATTTGGTTTCTCTATTTTATAGTATTTGTTTCCTTAAATATTTAGTGTCTATTCACATTTTTATTTAATAATTACTTTGTTCAAGTCAGAGAACATATGTTCTGCTTACCACAGTCTACATCTGGTGAGGGAGGAGGAGGCACAAAGACAGGTCACAGGTGAAGGCTGACTGGGATCTAGGTGGGAGAGAGGACCCTTCTGCTCCAGACCAAGCTGCCCTCGGTGTCTCCATCATCAGAATCCTACTTATAGAGGGTGACTTTCCTTTGGGGGCCAATTCCATAAAACCTATTTCCCTACGCTTCCTTTTTCCCCTGTTATTTTCAAAGTTTGAAGTTTTTTCCTGTCTCCGATTTGCTTCTTACTCAGATAAAGCACTCACCTCCTGTGCATTTGCCTGTAGCATAACTGTCATTTTTCTCAGATAACAGTTCTCAAACCTTGGCTTAGGGATAAACCACATAGTTATGTGATGCCTGGGCAAGAGAGGAAGGGAGAGCTTACTCAGCTATTTCCAACATTATTTTAAAAGTCAGTTACCTAAACAGCTGCCCCAGACCCTGTCCCACTCCCCTGCTACCTATGTGGACTCGATCTGTATCTGATCTTATTGCTATATTTTCTTTTATGCTTACTTTGGGGTGGAGTGATTCTATTCATGCTGCTCTGTCAAGTTTCATTTCTCCTATTCTCTGTGTTTCCTTAATTCCTCAGAATCACTTGTCGGCTACTGATATCCCTAACTTTTTTGTCATTTCATGCAGTATGGAGTCGGAGGGGAGATTGAGCTTGTCCTTAGTCTAGCATCTCAACCTCTATTGTGAGGTCACAAAACTCTCTGTAGCCGTGGCCTCTGTAGCGCCACATTGCTCCTAGCTTTCTTGCTCCCTTCCTTAGCCCTGTTTTATGTTCCCCTGGGAACTCCCACTTCTGCTAAGACTGGTTTTATTATCTCACAAAGGGTTTGATCTTCTCTGCCTCCACTTGGGTGATCTCATCACTCTGTATGTGATAATTGCCCGGATTATCTCTATAGCCATGTTCTCACTCCTTAGCTCCTGCCAGCTCTCCAGCTACTCACTTTCAACCCTATTTGAAGGTCCTGACATAATTCAAACTAAACATGCTCAAAAGTTTACTATTTGTACCTATATCTGTCCCCGTCCATGGCTATTGCCTTAGTGAATGGTCCTGTCACTCATTTCCGTTCCCTAACCCAGAATCTGAAGGTCATCTTTTCCTATTCTTCGTCATGACCTTACACATCCATCCCCCCACAAACGACTGCCATGTCTGCTTCCCAAACACCTTTCAAACTTGTTCACGTCGCTCTGCCTTCATTAGCACCAATGGTGCTTCAAGTAACGAAGATCTCTTTCTCGAATGCTTCCGTGGGTCCGATTCCGTGACTTACGTGTTGTTTCTTCCTCTCGTTGCTCTACATGGCAGCCAGGACAATATTTCTGAGATCCATTTTTTTTTTTTTTTGAGAATAATAATCTCAGAAGATTCCAGACAACATAGTCTTTCGAATTAGGCAAAACTGGGCTCTGATCTCACCTACACCAACCATATGCACATCTCAGCTTCAGCTTCACTTCCCGTGAAAAGCACAGCCGACATATGCCTACAGCACGTGACCTGATGTATAGTAAACATTCACTCACATGCATTAACTTAAAGCCCTTTTATAAATTTCCATTACTTGGAGTACGTTCCAAAGTCCTGCAGGTGACATAAGGCTCTCAGTTCTCTGGCTGTTTTTACTCTCTGCTCCTATTCTGTTCGGTGATGAGGGCTTCATCATTTCTCAGATGCACCATTAGGTCACTAGCCCTTTGGTTTTTCTTCATTCCACCACTCTGTCCGGAACATCCTCCATCCCTAACTCTTCTTCCATTTGTCCATCTCCTGCTCATTCATCAGATCCCTATTTAGATGCCCTTTTCTCCAGGAAGTCTCTGCATCACCAAAGTTGGATGAATTGATCCTCCTGTGAGTGCTCTTAGAGTACTCTACCTTGCAGGGAACCGAGTAACCTGGATTCTGATGGTATGTTTACCTGTCTGTTGCACCGTAGTTTATAAGCTCCTTGGGGACAGGGATTTTGCTATCATTTTTCGCCATTTAATCTGCAGCACGTAGCACGCTGCTTGGCTCATAGTAATTTTTCCCTTAGAAAATGCCGAACGAGAGAGAACTGAACACCAGTTTGCCTTCCTCCTCGATATAAAGTAAGTATTGATTTTGTATTGCAAATGAAAATCTTAGGTTCAGAGAAATAATAAGGTTATGCAATAAGTGACTGGAATTGGGTTCGTCTTAGTCAAAGGCCAGGCTCTTTCTATGATACCAGCTGCCTCTTTGATTTAGAAAGGTGTCACATTAATTATCGTTACGCAATCGACTTGTTGCCATTTTACAGAAATTCATCTGCAATGGTGGAATTTCATGTAAATAATACATTTAAATTGTGTAGACAATGGTAACACACAGTCCTCTAGGGAGACAAGAGCAATGTGTAAAACATATGAAATTGTGAAAAGGGGCCTTTCAAATGATTTTTAAATGCCATTAAATTAGTTCGTGTATATAAAGACCATGGAGCAGAGTGAGACACACAGTAGATCCTCAGCCACCGATCTCCACGGTACTAACCATTACTATTTTCCTATAAAGACCGTATGATGCAGTCATACGCTCAGTAAATTTCACAACAGGCATCCACACCCCTTTAGAGACACAGAATCAGCTCTC
>NW_006435764.1:8774315-8774674 GCF_000325575.1 Pteropus alecto
ATATACATTTGGGGATATGCTGCAGAAGAAGGGGGTATGGACAGGATCCTGAAGACTGATGTTGGATGGGATGCTGAATGGTTTTGGTTACTTCTGTTCCCTAAATCCCCAGGCTGTCAGAAAACTGAGAGCAATGCTTTATGTGTTTGACTAATTATTGTAGTATGTTATGTACTTGCCCCTTCTTTCGTGGTCTTTATTCTCTGTCTCTGACATGTTATTTTTACAATTCAACATTTAAGGAAAGATCCGCCACGTGCAGAATTTGGTGGAGATACTGTAGGGCAAAGGCAGGGTCCCCGGGCTTATGCAGGCCCCGAGATTGACTGTGTGGCCTGACATGGTTCTCCAACAATCTT
>NW_006435764.1:8775847-8777838 GCF_000325575.1 Pteropus alecto
CAAAAATAAAGGAACTAGTTTTGCGTCTCAGAAATACTCAGCACAACCTTTGAGATTCAGAAAAAAACTGCTAGAAGAATACAGATTTAAACTGAGTGAGGTGTGGAGTAGGGGCAAGCAATTGTACCTGGACTGGAGAAGGCATTTGCCCAGAGTCTCTGGCACTCATAAGGCACACAGCAGACATTGCAGGCTTGAAGAAAGGTAGGTCCAAGAACATGCCTTTCCAGGCTTTTAGGCTGATGGTCCTAGTTCTAGGACCCCTGGGAGTGGAATGAGAGAGGATGAAGTTGCCTCCCATGGCACAAACTGGTATTCTGGGTTGAGGTGGGTTGAGTGCACCTTTAAATATACATTTGGGGATATGCTGCAGAAGAAGGGGGTATGGACAGGATCCTGAAGACTGATGTTGGATGCTGAATGAGGTGGTTTTGGTTACTTCTGTTCCCTAAATCCCCAGGCTGTCAGAAAACTGAGAGCAATGCTTTATGTGTTTGACTAATTATTGTAGTATGTACTCTCCATGCCCCTTCTTTCGTGGTCTTTATTCTCTGTCTCTGACATGTTATTTTTACAATTCAACATTTAAGGAAAGATCCGCCACGTGCAGAATTTGGTGGAGATACTGTAGGGCAAAGGCAGGGTCCCCGGGCTTATGCAGGCCCCGAGATTGACTGTGTGGCCTGACCTGGTTCTCCAACAATCTTGGGCACCATTCATGAGACCCCACAAGGTGTAAACTGAAGCTGCTCATGAGGATGCCTGCTAATGAGAGAGACTTGGTAGGTTCTTAGCATTCTTGGGGTCAGAAAGAAGCTCGAAGGCATCTGTGCCCAAAGCATACTTTCCTCAGATGAGGCAAATGAAACCCAGTAAAGAGAAATAACTTAGCCAGAGTCACACGAGTGAGTACAAGAGGTGGAAGGATCTCTCGATTCCTAGTCCAGGCCTTTTCCCTACCCAGGTCACCATTTCTGCATTACCATCACCATCCTCCACGAAACCGTCCAAGTTTAGGCCTCCCCTTGGGCCTCTATTTTATTTCATAAGTTTGAAAAAGAAAGACCATCCTCGTGCTCCCCCATTGGCAGTCGTGACCTGTGGGGAAGATAGCGATGCGAAAATAAGGAAACTCATGATTGGTGGTAGCACTGATCATCAAGGAGCCTGGAGCCTGTGGAAGGAGACTGGGGTGTTTTCTAGGTCTCTAAAAAGGAATAACAAACAACAAAAAAGACACTATGGTTATCAATAGCCCAATGTATGTCACACATGGCATGACAAGACTAGGGTTCAGAGTCTTCCCCAATCTGGAAGAAATGTCCCTCATATCTATCCAGTGTTTTCTGTTGTTTTAGCTTTCTTGATATCTGAATATAAGGAAGCTGAACCCTGGAGAGTAAACACAAATTTTTGTCCTTGGGGAATTTACCTTTCTTAGGTAAACACCTGGATTTCTGTGGTATGAAAGTAGGAGGCAGTTATGTGAGTTTACAGCCAGAGTTTTTTAGAAAGAGGGAGTATCATCCCTGAGTGACCAGGACCTGAAGCATACTAGCAGAGAACTATGAAAAGACCTTAAAAGTCACTTGAAGCATTATCTTAACACAGTGTCTGCTCTGGGGAATCTTACCATCTTATTAAATACAAAGGAAGAACCGCCAGGGATGTTTGGTAAGACAGGACACGTATTTCCTAAGTCCTCGGTCTAATGGCATACCTGAGACACCACTGCCCAGTTCCTTTGAATTAAAGAGACGTAAACCAAAATATATGTGCAATTGGACCAAGAAGAATCACCGAGAGTTACTTTTACACTTTTGGTCCTTATGATGTAAGAGGGAAATAAAGGAGATTTCTTAAACCCTTCCTTAGCATCACAGGTTGAGTAAGCCAGGTGTGGTGGGTGGAGGAGGTGGGGAGTTGTGCCCGAGAGAAGGCAGAGACTCTCAATAGTATCAGTGTGTGATGAGATCGAATCCTCGGGTGGT
>NW_006435764.1:8777919-8780385 GCF_000325575.1 Pteropus alecto
AGGAGTGAAATTGCTGCTTTGGAAGTATTGAAATAAATCAACTATATTTGTGACTCCGAAAAGAAAAAAGAAAAAAACAGGTTCGAGGTAAGGTCAAGACGATGGATGTGTGCTGAAGCGGCAGCGTTTCTCCTGTCAACTACATTAATTATGTTAACTTTATCATAACGTCCCTGGCATGCCAGTACTGTCCTGATACAAAAGCCAGATAAAGACATTACACGGGGGGAAAAGTACGGACCACTGTCTTTAATCTTTTATGATTATTGATGCAAGGATCCTCCACAAATAATAGCGAACCAAATTCAACAGCATATTAAAAGGTTCATATAGTTTGCAAAAATAGTCCCACATATGCAAATGATCAGTGCAATAGGCCACATTAACAGAATGGTATAAACAGTAGCACATGACTACATCAGTGGAGAAAGAAGAAGCATCTGACAAAATTCAGGATCCTTTCATGATAAAAACATCCAGAAAACTAGAAAGAGAAGGAAAGTACCTCAATATAATACTACATATTTAAAAAATGCAGTCAACGTTATACCCAACAAAAAATAGATAAGTCGGACTTCATCAAAATTAAAAACTTTTGTTCATAAAAGGAGACTATCAACAGAACTAAAAGACAATGGAGAAATATTTGCAAATCACGTATCTAATAAGGGATTGCTATCCAGAATATATAATGAACTCAAACGGGGCAAGATACTTGAACTAGACACTTCTGCAAAGAAGATATACAAATGGCCAATGACCACATGGAAAAAAAATGCTCAACATCACTAGTCATTAGGGAACTGCATATCAGACCGTCCGTGAGAAACAACTTTGTACCCATTAGGATGGCTGTTGTCAAAAACAACGACAAAAAGAAACGATAAGAAGTTTGACAAAGATGTGGAGCAATGAGAACCCTTGGGCATTGCTGGTGGGGATGTCAACTATTGCAGCCACTGTGGCGAACAGTATGGTGGTTCCTCCAAAAATTAATCTTAGAATTCCCATATGGGACTATGATCCAGCAATTCCACTTCTTGATATATATCCTAGAAAAAGTGAAAGCAAGAACTCAAATAGCCGATTGTATAGCCATGTACACAGCTACATTATTCACAATAGCCAAAATGCAAATGCAATCTGTGTCCATTGACAGATGACTGGATAAACACAATGTAGTTTATATGGACAACGAAATATTATTTAGCCTTATAAAGAAATGTTGGCACATGGCTACGACCTGGGTGAAATTTGAAGACATTTCGTTAAGTGAAATAAGCCAGTCACAAAAGAACAGGTACCAAATGATTCTACTTATGTTAGGTACCTACCGTAGTTAGATTCAGAGAGGTAAAGTAGAATGGTGGTGGCTAGGGGCTGCGGGGAGGAGGAAATGGGGAAATAGTGTTTAACCGGTACAAAGTTTCAGCTGAGGAAGTTCGAAAAGTTTTGAAGAGGGATGGCGGTAATGATTGCACAGCAATGCGAATGCACTTAAAACCACAGAACTATACACTTAAAAATGGTCGAAATGTTAAATTGTATGCTGTGGCTATTTTATCACATGCACGCGCACCACACACACACACACACACACACACACACACACACATACATACAAAACATCGCTGAAGCTCAAATGCTTACTAGGATTCAGCCATTTTCTTCAAAAAACTCTTCCTCAGATTGTTCCAGGATCTCGGTAAATGTCTAGGGCTGTGAAAAAGTTGGTTTCCAGCGTCCTCAGAGGGTCGGATTTCCAGATGGACTCACTCGGCAATTCTAGAGTCGCTTTTTCCGCTTTCATTTTGTCTCTTTTCTTGCCATTTCAATTGCTGGATTACATTTATTATCATTTATTTGTTTTCTCATAAGTTTCCTCTCTTTACTGAAAAATCACATAACCCACTTCTTATCTTTATTGGTAACCCTTGATTTCTCATTCTCACTTAAAATTTAGAGTTACTCCCTTCGCCCATATCCCAAGTAGCACAAGAAGACCAATTCTCGTCATCCCAATCCCAAATTTTGCTTCTTTGTGGTTCAGTATTTAAATTTTGTCCTTATGTTTAACCCAATAAATTAGATGTTGTCATTCTTATTTTGGTACAAACAACGTGTGTACATGCGTGGTTACCAGCTTATTTGCTCACATTCTTTCTAGTATGGTGGAACAACCTGCTGGGGTTCATATTCCTTATTTTTGAAGCACATCATTTAAAAGGTCTATTTAGTGAATGTCTATTCTGGAAAACTCTATCAGATGTTTACTTATCTGAAAATGTCTTTATTTTACCCTTGATCTTGAAACATAGCTTTGGTGAATAACAAATTCTAGGTCTATCGTTGTTTTCTCTGAGGCCTTATATTTTGCTGTCAGGAAGATATTTTGCTGTAATTATCTGGTTTACATTATCAGTTTAATTGCCATTACTTTGCATGTGATTTGACCTTTTTTTTTTT
>NW_006435764.1:8781275-8797542 GCF_000325575.1 Pteropus alecto
ATGTTGAAAGAAGAAGAAAGGGTAAATAAGGCAATTTTTTTTTAGAAGAAGAAGGAAAACGAGAAGAGCCCTCCCCTGCCACCTCCAAAAAAACTGATCAGAAGTAAAAATGAAGAACTGGGAAATAAAACTTAAGATTCCTCAAGCCCAACAGAACTCCAAGGAAAGCAGAAGAGCTGACAGGAAGTAGAAGGAAGGCAGCAGGTAGGTCCAGAAGCTAAGACCAATCCTGTTTCTAAGGGGCAGGAGAGGGGAGAAGAAGCTTGGAGAAATGGTTTCCCGGCCCCAAAGCAATGAAGCATTTTTCACTCCTGCTCCATGGTGAAAAGCTGCACAGATAAAGGACTTCATTTCTAAGAGACTTAAGAGAGCCAGCTTAGTTCTTCCAATTGTAAGGATGCACCAGATGCTTTTGGGGGCTCGTGGGTGCTAGAAAAGGAAGGAGAAAATACATGTGTGTTTCAGGGCCGTGGGAACTAAGGCTGCCCCTGAGACAGGAAGGGCATTACGGCCTAAGTGGAAGGACCTAAGCTGGCTCCTTCAGATTCTCAGCTTCATGGATTTCTCGGCTGCTCTGGGACAGAAGGAAGTCTGCAAGGCAAAAGGGCAGAAAGGTTCCCATCCTAGGTCACGGAGGCCTTTCCTGTCTGTCTTCTCCCAATTTTCCCAACAGTCTAGGCTGGAACAAGGAAGAGTTTAGAGTTTTCTCTTGTTTTGATGGCTTCCCAGAGACATCCTAAAACACCTGAAGAGGGAGGTGAGGAGAGGCGAGAGAGTTAGGAAGGACCCGCATCCTCTGGCAACGTGAGACAGTCGCGAGGGACCTTCGGTGGCAGTCATTCTCTGTCCATAGGAACAGGTGCCGTGATGTGAGGGGACCACAAGTGGGTCTCTGTGGTGATGGCTCTTAGTGGCATGTAGATTAAACCACCGGTTGCATGGGGGCTTGACATGGGCATAAGCATGGAGGGACTAAACTGAAGATACCGATAAAGAAGAAAGAGGGCCTGATGGGAGGTGGGGGCAGAACAGACTGTTTGGTGGGAACACACATTATCCCTCTTTACGGGGAGGTGGGAAAGACATGGTAATGGGTGGATCAAACTGAACGTGAACTCCAGGAAAGGAGAGAAAACTCCTCCCTCTCGCCGGACTCCTCTGCCCGCTCCTTGGCCTGTGCTGTCCGGAGATGCTCTCCAGTTGCTCCAGTTAGTTCTCCAGGAAAGGCAAGCCTATACCCAAGACCTAGGTGGGCAAGAATACAGGTGAAGAATCAGAGTTGGAGGAAGCTAGCAGTGGAGATTGGGCTTGAGTAGCTGCACCTGGAACTGTTCTCTACAGTCCTTCCCAAAAACCTCATAATTGCCTTGGATTCTGTTTAATTAAAAAGGTGAGAAGGCAAGTAAATCAGTCAAAACCCCCATAAAACAAGTATCTTGATGGAACAACCATCAATTAAAGTGAAAACTGCGGGGAGATACAGTGGCTGGGGCTGAGGTCATCTAAAAGCCAGAGAGGAAAAAAATGCGTGTGTCTAAATCAGAGGACAGGTATCAGAAACTGGTCCCTCCTCCAGTTTGGTCACGGCAGAGCCAAAGATGCAGGCAACCAGCGAAGGTTACGTGGAGGCCTCTGGAGCCTGGAATCTCCCCCACTCCATGGGGAGAGCTACCTACGCGGCCGAGGGAGGGGACCCTAGGCCTTGGAAGCGTCCCAGAGCCGAAGATGACGCTGCATCTCCACCTGCCTCTCCACCTCTGCCTGCTCAGCCAATAACACAGCTCCCACCTGGTGCCCAAGCGCTTGCCTTCGCCTTCTCACTCTACCTAGAAACACCTTCCACAAGGCCGACTCACGGGCACCGCAGTGTTTTTAACTATGAGAAACTCCGACCACATGAAACCACGAAGATGATGTTCCCTACTCCCTCCTGCTCTGAGCCTCACTCTCCCCCAGGAACCTTACCGTGACCCAACTGGAAAACTATTCCTCGGTTCCTGGGTTCACCGCCTTCTCCATCCCGGGGAGACGAGGAAGAGGGGGCCACGAACAGGGATGGGCCAAAAGCGGAAAAGGGAAGGGGCAGGAGGCAAAATGTTTTCTGAAAAAAATGAGGAGGAGGATGGAAAGTAAGTAGGTCACCGTTCTGCACCTGTAATACAAAGTGAAGAAAGTTTATTTTGGAAGGCGCATCCTAGGCGATCTGACCCCCCAAGCCCCGGAGTCGGGGAGAGAGGCCAGTGGCAACAGCTGCCTGGTGTTGGGAGCTGATGCACTAAAAAGGGCCGTGATGGAGCTGTCAGGGAGGGGACAGCCCTTGGGAGCCAGGCCTCAGTGCGCTGTTACCGCAGGGGCTGTGTGCTGAGTGGCGGGGTTAGACGCTATTCCTTAGCTCTCGTGCTAGCTGCATTCTTGTCTGCTGCTAGCCACCCCATCTGTTGCTACAACATCGGCTCTTGTTCTAGGACTGCTCATGGAGCTCCACACCTCGGCTTCCATTTGCTGCACCCCCTGGATTCTGGGGTTTGCTCTGGCAACTTCTTAGCCATTGCCAGGAAGGGATTGTTCACATTCAGAGCCGTCCTGGCCGAGGTCTCTGTAAACAGCAAACTCTTGTCCTCGGCGTATGTCTGGGCCTCTTCATTCTCCACCGTGCACTCGTTGACCAGGCCAGCTTTGCTCCTCGCCGGGGCAATAATGATACCAGGACTGTTCCTTTACCCATGTCTTCGCTCGAGCCAAAGTTTCCCGATTAGTCGTGTCACAAACCACAGTTGCATCTTGGCCACCTCTGTAGTACACAGGAGCTAAACTATGGGGTCGCTCCTGCCCACCTGTGTCCCAGATCTCAAACTTCACTGTGGTGTCACCCAAACAGACTGGGTGAGGAAGGCCCCTCGAATGGCGCTCTCCTGGTCACGGAAGTGCCCTTGGATGAAACCGAATACCAGGCTGGACTTCCCCACTGCAGGTTCGCCCAGCAGGACCCACTCGAACGGGCCTGTTTTGCGAGCCTGGCGCTGCCCATTGGGCCTGGTTGTGCGTTTGCTGGTCATGGCTAGATTATCAGAGCGGGAAAGTGTGGAGGGAAGGGGGTGTCACAAAGTGGCAAAAGGGAGAGGGGAGTGGAAGGGGGGGGACTTCCAGGCTTCAATAGTCCTGGGGCTCCAGCTCCCCCTTCCCCCGGGGCCCCCAGCCTGTGTCTGACAGCAGCCTGAGCTCAACCAAACCCTCCTGCCCCTCCTCCACATCTCACTGTCTTTGAAAGTCATTTCACTTGAGCTATAGGGATTTTAGTAGTTTTCCAGTTTCAAAATGAATTTCTAATTTTCTTCATATTGTTTTTGGAAATTTTCTACAACAGAAGGAAAAACATTGACTTTTGGGTACATCCTCTTATGTACTTTCTGATCTTGATTATTTTACTATCCTACACATGATGTGTTCCTCAGGCTTTTTTTTTTTTTATTATGATGACATTGGTCAATGAAATCCAGTAAGTTTCAAGTGTACAATTCAACGGTAAGGCATATATGTATATATTGCATTAAGTTCTCATGAATTATTGATTACATTTTTCTGTCCTCATACTTTAAAAAATTTTGACTTTACTGCCAGGGATATGACTCAGAATTATAAATCCCCCCCACCCCCCGCAAATCCACAGTTTATAGGGTACAATCCAAGGGTAAAATACGTAAATCGTATTTAGCGAAGATGAATCTGGGGAAGGTTTCCAGCTCTGAGAATGTAACTGTGCTCTGATTAGAAAGGGGACTACAAAATAGTTTACAATTCATTGGGATGGAGATGATTCTGTTTATCACTATTATGAAAGTTATCCTTCAAAGGGGAAATAGATGTAATCAAGGGAATCTGTAGTAATAGGGACAGAGATAAAATCTGAGTGCAGACTTGATATGTGAACTTGAAGACAGTTCCCTAATTTGAGAGGCCCAGCATATTCATCTTAATTCTATCCACATTTCCCTCTCTTCAATACTTCTAGCATAGAAACCATGACACCTCTCTCTCTCTCTCTCTCTCTGTCTCTCTCTCTGTCTCTCTCTCTCTCTCTCTCTCTCTCTCTCTCTCTCGTGTGTGTGTATCTGTCTGTGTCTCTGTCTCTCTCTCCTTAAGGTGTTTCTTATTCCACTTTCCTGGCTGGCTTATGTAATAATTACTTCTTACAAAGATGTTCTAATAGTTCTTATAATAGTGGAAGGGAATGTAGATCAGAGGTTGTCCTGTCATTTCCAGGATCTCATCTTAAATTACATTTCTTATTGTAGCGCCTTTCCTGCTGCCATGACGACCATGCAAGGAATAGAACAGACCACACCAAAGCATGTGTACCAGCTGGGGCAGCCTGCTGCTGTCCAATCCTACTTGTGGAAAGGGGTAATAGACAAGTTCCTGAAGGGGGAACCCAAAGTCCTTGGGGTAAGTCAATTGTGAATCTGGGAGAAGACCAGTCATGTTGTAAACTCACAACTGATCAGAGCCATAGCAAATACTTGGTCCCGTTAGCCTCATGATACGTTAGCCAGCCCTAGGGACATCAATATCTGATGTTCAGGCCCTTTCACTTGAAAAGGGATATAATATTTTATTATATCACGCTTCTAATCTAGTTGTATTAAATATATAATGACTTCAGAGCTATTCTAGGGTGGTGAGTCATTCATGATAACTGTATTTAATTCCAGCATGGAAGAGCAGCCAAAGAAAAGGCCATATGTACATGCGCTGGTGTCCCCTCCACAGACCCTCCTGAGAACTGGTGGCCCCGTATTGTTACTGTCTCTCTTTGGGGAATTTTCTTAGCTTGCTCCTCTGAGGATGAAAATATTCTACCTCCGTACATTTCTGTTTGGAGTCTCAGGTGGGTGGGCCTGAAGGAAATGGACATTTTAAAGGAAGACAGATTAGAACAGGTGGAAGGACAGTGCATACAGAGGTTGATCCCCAGCCCAAGCTTTAAACCAGTGGGACAAAGTCAGGACACTTTGAATCCTTTCTTAACGCCATGGGGTAATCGTACCCTGACTCCTTTAATTTTAGACCCCTGTACACACTCATGTCCTCAGACCTCAGACCCCACGCCCCAAGAAAATGTCATATTGCATTTCTCTTTTTCTTCCCCTGTAATACTCTCCTTTATTCAGATTACTTATCCTTGCTAGAATCCCTGCTCTCTCATTTCTGGATCACTGCTCTCTGTGTGCAAAAGAGAGCAACAGTCATAGATAGCAGCAGAGAACCTCTAGGTAGGTCCCGATGCATTCTTTTTACCTTGAAATTACTGGGGCAATTGGGAGAGATATCCTGAGAGATACTTTTAGTAAATTAATACATCCACAGTTCTTTATATGAAAGAAATAAAATTGCAAGGGAAATCAAGAAGAGCACCTGACTTTCAAAATATGGAGAACAAGGGTAATTCAGTGGTTGGAAAGGGAGTGGCTTGGGCATCATTTTTGTGGTAGATAATCGGCTTTAACTTTTTTTCTTTTTTTTAATCATTTTTAGGTCGTGCAGATCCTGATTGCCCTAATGAACCTCAGCTTGGGGCTAATAATTATGAGCGCCACGTTCCCACATTTTGCATATGCATACACACACCCCTTTTCAGTGTATACGGGGTATACAGTTTGGGGGTCAGTGATGGTGAGTAGAACATCTTCTGGTCTCGTTGGAAAATAATCTTTAGTTTCTTTTTTTTTTAGTAATATCTTATTAAATTTTAGTACCATATTAGGGTTATTTATATTAGGAATTTAGAAGCTTTATATTTCAGTGCCCTCGAACAGTTTAAATACCATTTCAGTTAGATATTTTCCCCTGTGAATTATCTGGTAGAATTTCTTTGTTGTTTTGGGGGAAAATGGGACAATTATTTACAAACTTTTATGTTCTTCCAATATAGCTGATCTGTTTAATGTATTTATGACATCTGAGAATAGATTTTGGTAAGCTATGACTTCAAATATTTGTTTAAAGTTTTTGACCTGCCTTTTCCTCCGTGTTACCAGTTTATTATTTCAGGGTCCTTGTCAATTGCAGCAGAAGCTAGAACATCAAAAGGCCTGGTGAGTAATATTTACTCCCTCTCTTTTTTGTTTCAAAAGAAGAAGGATTAACCAAGTACATATTCTGCCAGATTTTGTTTGTTGTCAAAAAATCAGGAGAGATTATAAGTTTTACTAAGTTGAATCGGTCTTTCAAAAATTATAATTTAAAAAATTGGCTGATCATCTCATTACTGACAAGCGCATGAATAGTTGCGGAAGGTAGCTGCTGAGAGAATCTTAATGAAAATACAGAATTCCTGAGAAGAAATATTAAATGGGTCAGTCAAACAAACCCTGTAGCTTGAGATCCAATTCATGGCAATGGTGACAAGTGTTGGTGTGGCTTATTATTTATGACTTATTGATTAAAGTTTCTATTCCAACTGTATGCAGAAAGGATTTTGATTCAGTTTGCAATGAAAGAAATTCATAGTAATCTATTAAATAAGAAGCAGCTAATTTAAAACATAACATTCACGCCAGTTTATCTTTCACAAAGTCAATGAAAGGCAAAAGCCCAGATCTCAACAAATGTTTTTCCTGGCTAAAGACCATATTTGCATTTTCTTTGCTCAAAGGATAAATGTCACACTGGAGCGTGACCAAGTCTACCTCGCCTCAGTCTGTCTCCCTAGCATCTCCTTCAGGTGTCACCGTTCAGATTGATCTTGTGCAACATCCACACTAAACCAACCTTTCATAGTTTCCTGAGGAATATTAGTTCTCATAAAAAGCCTCCATGACTTCATCGTGAGAAGAGACCATGGAAAAAGGAATACACAGCAAAGAGAGATAACATGCAAAAAAAGGCAGGGAGGCATGAGAGGCGAACGACATTTAGAAAATACTGAGATGCCGGGCACCTGAAGCAGAGCAAGGTAGAAGATGGACATAGGTAGGACGGCCCAGCTGAAGTGTGGAAGGTATTGAAAGCCCCGCTAAGTAGATTGGAGTTGATTGCACGTGCCTGTGGGAGTCATCCGAAGGATTCGAGCTTGGAAAAAACAAGATCATATTTGGTTTTTGGCAGGAGCTTAGAGTCGAAACTCCTCTAAGGAAAGAGACACGTTAGGAGAGTATTGTAATAATCAAGACAGAGAAGATGGACTGGGTTGGGCAGGAAGTGGTGGGTGTAAAGAGCTTAATGGAGACATATCTTGAGGACGTTGTTGGATTGTTTAATTGATTTTCTTTCATTTCTAGGTTCGATGTAGCCTGGGATTGAACATCACCAGCTCTGTCTTTGCTATAACAGGAATCATACTCACTGCCATCAGCGTGAGTGTTTTTTCATTCGGCTATAGTCACTGTGGATATGAAACGATGTTGGAGAATTGTTTCATGGTCAACTCTATTTTTATGGTGAGCGCTTCTTCTTTTCATGGAAGTCTGTGGTGAAAGCAAGTCAGAGGAGCCCTGACTCTGGCAGAGTAACAATCAGTATTCCCCTAACTGATGAGTCACGACATCTCATCTCAATTTGCTCCTCCTCCATATGTGATGAGGAAAAGTGGGAAGAAAGCTCATAGTTATAGAACACCTACCCTCTCATAGCGTGCTGGGCGTTTTGCATGTTTCCTGTTTAATTTCAGAGCACTGATAAGTACGTACCATTATCGGCTCTAAAAATGGAGCCCAGATGCCAGTCCCTAGATGTCCCCAGCGCTTCTTGATGGAGCCTGATGGACATACCTGGTTCTCTAATAATAAAGTAAAATTGTCTTGAACATTATCCGACAAGTGGCGAATAACATCTCTGGATGCGCTTGCAAGATTAAGCACTTTCGGCCTCAATATCTAGCTTCTGGCAAATTCTCAATCACTATTCTATATTTTACTACTTTTCCGTATCACTTTCCCTCATCTAAATGTTCTCCTCATTGCTTTATTCTCCACAGTACCACTTACACAAGATTTTGTAGGTAGTAAAACTTCTTTGGGCCATTGGGTAACTGTGTGGAGGAAAGATTATCACAGCACAATATAACAAACTAAAGTGAAATTATATTAAAAATTTTATTAAAAGTTCCATTAGTCATCCTCGACACCACTGAATTTTCGGTGATCTCCCCTCCATAGGACCTTTAGGCATTTCACTGTGCTGCTTATTAGTTCTTTCTCTCATTATCTCTTTTCCTCCTCTAAATTTGGAGACCCAACTTTCTGCCTTATCATGCAGATCAGTTGCATTGCCTTTTCTTCATTCCTAGCTAAGCCTTAGTAAATCTTTAGTGCTATATTTTCACACCAAAATATCCCCTTGAGCATCTTTGCTAAGCTAATTTACTCCCCTTGAGATTTCGAACAGTTCTCTTTTTAAACTTTTTTGGTTTTGTTTTTCCATTACAGTTGACATACAATATTATATTAGTTTCAGGTGTACGATATAGTGATTAGACATTTATATAACTTACGAAGTGATTGCCCCAATAAATCCAGTACCCATCTCACACCATGCATAGTTACTACAATATTACTGACTGTATTTCTTATGCTATACTTTATGCCCCCATGACTATTTTGTAAGTACCAAGTTGTATTTCTTAATCTCTTCCCTTTTTTCACCCAACCTCCCAATCCCTCTCCCATCTAACGACCGTCAATGTTCTCTGTATCTATGAGTTTCTTCCCGATTTGTTTGTTCGTTTCTTTTGTTCTTTAGATTCCACATATAAGTGAAACCATATGACATTTGTCTTTCTCTGTCTGACTTAGTCCACTCAGCACAGTACCTTTTAGTTCCATCCATGTTGTTACAGATGGTAAGATGCCACTCCTTTTTATGGCTGAGTAATATTACAGTGTATAAATGTACCACCTCTTTTGTATCCATTTATCCATTGATGGACACCCAGGTTGCCTCCATATCTTGGCTACTGCAAATAATACTGCGACGAACATATGGATTCATATGTTCCTTCAAAGTAATGTTTTAGATTTCTTTGGATAAATACCCAGAAGTGGGATTACTGGGTCCTTTTTTGTCTCTTGGTATAGCCTTTGTTTTAAAGTCTATTTTGTCTGGTGTAAGTATTGCTATGTCAGCTTTTTGTTTGTTTCTATTTTCATGAACTATCCTTTTCCATCCCTTTACCTTCAGTTTGTGTGTGTCTTTCCATCTGAAGGGAGTCTCTTGTAGGCAGTATATGTAAGGGTCTTATTTTCTTATCCATTCATCCACCCCATGTCTTTTGATTGAAGTATTTAGTCCATTACATTTAAAGTTCATAATATGTAGTTATTGTCGTTTATTTATTTTTTATTATTTTCTTCTTCTTCTTAAAGAAGTCCCTTTAATATTTTTGGTAATACTGGTTTAGTGGTTATGAACTCCTTTAGCTTTTTCTTGTCTGGAAAGCTCTTTATCTGTCCTTCAGTTGCTGGGTTGAGTAATCTTGGTTGGAGGTCTTTGCTTTTCATCATCACTTTGAATATTTTGTACCAACCCCTTCTGGCTTGAAAAGTTTCTGTTGAGAAGTCATCTGATAGTCTTATGGGAGCTCCCTTGTAGGCAACTAAATGCTTTTCTTTTGCTGTTTTTAAGATTCTTTGTCTTTAATTTTTAGCATTTTAATTATGATGTCGTGGTGTGGTTCTGTTTGGGTTCATCTCGTTTGGACTCTCTGTGCTTCCTAGATTTATATGTCTATTTTCCTTCACCAGTTTAGCGAAGTTTTCTGTCAGTATTTCTTCAAATAGGTTTTCAATTCCTTGCTCTCTCTCTTTTCCTCTGGTACCCCTCCCATGAGAATGTTGGTACGCTTGATGTTGTCTCCGAGACTCCCTAAGTATCATGTTTTTGGATTCTTTTTTCTTCGTGCGGTTCCGACTGGGTGTTTTCTGCTGTCTTATCTTCTAAATCACTGAATCGGTTCTGCTTCGTCTAACCTACTGTTGATTCCCTCTAATGTATTCTTTACTTCAGTTATTGTGTTCTTCGCTTCTGACTGGTTCTTTTTATGTTTTCTGTCTTCATCTTTATGTTTCCTCTTTGTTGAAGTTCTCGCTGAGATCACTGAGCATCCTTATAGCAAGTGTCTTGAACTCTCCATCTGGTCGATTACTTGTCTCCACTTTGTTTAGTTCTTTTTCTGGAGCTTTGTTCTATTCTTTCATGTGGGACATGTTTCTTTGTTCCACATTTTGACCATCTCCCTGTGTTTATTTCTATGTATCAGGTAGGGCTCCTAAGTCTCCTGGTCTTATTAGAGTGGCTTTATGTAGTAGGTATCCTGTGGGGCTCAGTGGCACAGTCTCCCTGGTCACTTGAACCAGGATTTGCAGGTGTGTCCCTTGTGTGAGTTGTGTGCCTTCCTGTTGTAGTTGTGCCTTGTTTGCTATTTGCACGTAGTGGGATGGATTGACCCTAAGGGTGATTGGTTGTGAGGACTGGTCGTGACTACAGTAGAGGAGCTGTTGTTCAGGGTTGACTCTACAGAGCAGGATTCACTTTAGCAGGGTTCTCGGGCCTGCCCAGTCTTCCCTTTGGGTGTGTCATCTTCGAAGGTGACTAGGAGGGTTCTCACCACAGGCTAAGTTCAGCTGCCACCTCGACCCTGCCCAAGGCCACCTGGCATGAGCCACAAAGTAATCCACAGATGGCCTCCGCCTGCACTGGGCTTGGAGGTGCCTGGGAGAGGTCAGGCCTCGAACTAAGCTGGCTTCTGCCAATGCCAATCTTGGGGCTGCTCAGCAAGATTTTAGGAAAATCTGCAGCATGAGCTGTGGAAAAGTCATTGGATTTTATTTGGGTGGGTGTATAATTTGGGTGGGGCAGGGTCTCAAGGAATCACCAGGGTAAGGCAATGTTAGCCAGGTTGATAGAGATTCAGATATGACACTTACAGGCTGGGAGAAGGGAGGACTCAACAAAGGAACAATGGCTTCTGCCAGTACTTCTGTCTGGGAGAAAGCTTCCCCTCCAGCCCTTGCCCTAAAGCCAGACAATTTAGTTCTTCCCCATATGTCCCCGGCACCTTGTGAGCTGCTGTCCCAGCACTGGAGCTCAGAGAAGATGAGTCCATCAGCAAGTAACTCTATGCATGGGCCCTTTAAGAGGAGTGCCTGGTACTCCAGAAGCCGTCTGTCTCACTCAGCCACAATCTTTACTAGTTTTCACAACCAGAAGTTATGGAGGCTTTTTTTTCTTGGCACTGGAACCCTAGACTGGGGACTCCGGTGCCTGGTACCCTTACTCCTCAGAGAGGACCTCTGCAGCGGAGATAGCCCTCTTGGTTTTTAACTGCCATATGAGGGTGTGAAACCAGCCCATTCCATATCTCTGTCCTTCCTACCAGTCTCAATCTGGCTCCTTCTGTATATCCTTAGTTGTAGGACTTGTGTTCAACTAAATGTCCAGCAATTCTCACTCATGGTTGTTCTGTAGTTTAGTTGTAATATTGAAGTGGTCGTGAGAAGAGATTGAGCACAGCATTTTGCTCAGATCAACATTTCTAATAGTTCCTATAGTAAGCAATTTTGTTTCCTGCTGCTCACTCAAAATATGAAGAGTATTTCTTCAGAGAATTAAAATTTTTTCCCCTGTGGTCACACAGTTTGAAGTTGGCAAAAGCAAGATTAGGTTTAGTAACTTCCTGCCTCTAGTTTTTCTATTATTCAATATTGTTCCATGTAGTTATCCTGAAGAATCTTACTTTCAAAATTTCCAAAATTTTCTCTACCCATAGACGTTAAGGGCACAAAGACAGGGACAAAATCTGAAACTGACCAGCTTCGTGGGTCTGGCTTCATGAACATTGGACCTTTGCAGTCACACAGGGCTTTTTAGTTAGAAGAGCCTATACTTGGTTTACTACTCCACTGTTATTATCTTGAAGTTCCTAATACTTTTTTAACAAGAGGCCCTGTAAATAATGTAGCTAGTCCTGCCTTTATCTCCATTACCTTCTCCCCAGAGGCAGCCACAAATTCCTATGTGTAAACATTTTTTTCTGCTTCTCCTTATAGCAGAGGACATCCATAAGGGCTCCCTAGGACGTGAAACATCAGGTCTGTTCCCACCTGGGCACTTGAATGGTCAGTCCACAGGTCTGTGAGCCCATGCTTTATGTCCAGCCCTAGGATTGGCCCCTATCTTCAGGAAGCTCCAATCTCTTGGGAAGGGAAATACGGAAATATTGTAAAGCAGTTAGAGTTGGACAAAGGCCCAAGAAATTATTTTTTAATATAATTATACAAAGAGGTTAGAAAAAAAATGAGTTCTTTGTAGGAAAGATAAAGTGCACACTACTTGGAATCATTAGGCAAAAATGTATGAAACTGCCAATGATCAACTCTACTTGATCTAGAAAGACAGTAGTTTCATATGGTTCAAACTAATATATTACCTTTGGCTACTTTTTGTTGGAAATCTAGCTTGGCGTCTGTTTTTTGGTCAATAAAGTTTTATTGGAACACAGCCATGCCCATTTGTGTGCATATTGCCTGTGGCTGCTTTTGTGTTACAACAGGAGAGTTGGGTATTTGCAACAGAGACCTTATGGCCTGCAGAACCTGAAACATATGCCATCTGGCCCCTCATAGAACGTTTGTCAATTCCTGGTCTACCTTACAAGATGGTAAGATCCTCGAAGTCAGAGAAATTGTCTGTTTTGTTTGCTGCTTTGTCTTCTGTCTCTACAACAATTCCTGAAACATAGATGCTACTGAATATATTGGAGAGACAAGATAAAGAAACCATGAATGCAAATATTCTCGAGGTCCACTTGAGTCTGCGTCACTCATTCCTGGGTTCCTGTACTATTGGCTCTTCCACAGCAGAGGTACTGTTGCCATCCAGAGAAAAAGAGAGAATATTTTAGACCGAAGAATTCGAGGTATCAATTCAGGCATCAAACTTGAATTTTTAGAAAGGAGTGTACACTCCAGTGTTTCTCAAATCTGACCGTGTGTTTTGGCTCAAAATTAGACCTAAAGCCAATCCTGGGGGAGCTGGACTAAAGACTAACTTGGCGTCTATTGTTGCAATAGTTTCTTATTGTTGTTGTAACAAATTACTACAAATTTAGTGACTTAAGACAACATAAACTTATTATCTTAGTGTTCTGAACGTCCAAAGTTTGGAATGGTTCTCACTGGGTTAAAATCTAAGTGTTGGCGAGGCTGTTTCCCTTTTGGAGTCTGTAAAACAGAATCAGTTTCCTTGTCTTTCCTGGCCTCTGAAGGAGGCCTACATTCCTGGGCTTGTCATCTCTTCTTCTTTCTTAAAAGCAAGCAGTGCAACATCTTCAAATCTTTCCTGGATTTTGATTCTTTTGCCTTCTGCTTTCGCTTATTAGGATCCTGTAATTACTTTTGGGACCTCCTAGATAATCCAGGATAATCTCTCCATCCCAAAGTTGGCTAATAAGCAAACTTAATTCCATCTACAAACTTAATTCTCCCAAATCTGCCGTGTAAGGACTTATTCACAGGTTCCAGAGATTAGGATGTGGACCTCTCTGGTCTCTTGTCGTTCTGCCTACAATTATTACTGCGTCTACAGTTACTAAGATATGAGACCACATTATTGTGTCAACTGTATAAAATCTCTAGTGTCTGAAAGAACCAAGTTGATAATTAACCTATGATCCCTTCTCCCCTTTCAAAGCATTTTCACATTCTGTATCTAAAACTGCACTGTAAATTAGAGGGTGTGAAAAATGATTACTTTATTAGTGGAAAACTTGAGACGATAAGTCACATTCAGCAGGCCAAGGATTGGACAAGGGCATGGCTATGATGAGGAGCCAGCTCTCCTGACCTCTGGGCAGTGCTTCTGTTTTGGCACTGTAATCAGAGGTCAATGTTTTGAACTTGTCATCTCTGTTCCTCACATTTCCTTGTTATGAATTTGCTCCTAGGGAATGGATGCTATAGTGCTCATTTTAAGTGTGCTGGAGTTCTGCATTTCTGTATCTCTGTCTGCCTTTGGGTGCAAAGTAACCTGTTGTAATCCTGGCGGGGTAAGTACTGGACTTCCCTCGAAGATGCCTATGTTAGTTTTCTATTGCCATGTAATAAATTCTACAAACTCAGAGGCTTAAAACAACACACATTTATTATCTCCTAGTTGCTGTGGGTCAAGAGTCTGGGGAGCTTAGCCAATTCCTCTTAGCCGATTCCTCTGCTCAGAGTCTCACTCATGGTCTCGGCTGAGGCCTCTGACCCTCTTCCATGCTCACATGGTAGATTTATTTCCTCTCAGTTGTGGGACTCATAACAACTTGTTTCTACAATGAGGCCAGAAGGAGAGTGGACATCTCTAGTGCTATAAGCCTCTTTTAAAGGGTTCACATGATTAGGCGAAGTTCATCCAGAATAATATCCTATTTGATAAACTCAGTCAACTGAGTAGTAACATACTTACAGGAGTAATACCCCATCATATACACAGGTCTCACCCATAGTCAAGCGGAAAGAATCACACAGGTGCGTGGGTCACCTGGTGTCATGTTAGAATACTGCCTACTACAGTGGATAAAGAAAAACTATTTTTCTCCATCCTTACTCCCTCAAAGGACCCCCTCTCTTAGTCTAGATCAAAGAATGCTTCACAATGGACAAGTTTCCAGAAAGTGCCATATTTTCCTTCATTATACTATTCCAGCAACCTTCCCTGGGCTACTGAAGAAAGTCAGGCTTTCAGAATTCTCTCTCAATGTGTGCACACCTGGCCACTCTCTACCTTGAGAACTGCAGCAGAGCCTCTTGCCTGCTAAGCAGAAGGAACGTCACAGAGAGAGGACTGGGAAACGGGAGGAGAGAAGAGACCAAGAAGCACTAGGAAGAATAGGACAAAGATGTCTTCCAAGAACTGAGGGTTCCAGGATGAGGAAACGGGTATCAAAACCCTAAAACACGTTCATTAGTTTTATTACCCAATGGCCCAGACAAAGCCCAAAGCCAAATCATAAAATAATAATCGTTTAATGAGGTTATTTGTCTGTGGGTACAGAGCTAGGGAGCGGGAACCCCAAAGAGCAATGGCTTCGGGCACATAATGTCTAAGACTTTATCTCTTCCTGGTTCTCCCATCCATCCCCTCCATTCACACTGAATTTGTAGAAGGACCAGCATTTTTCTTCGTTTTCTGATGATTCCTGCCATTCTGGATCAGTGTTTTTTTGCAGTGTTTTAGTCATGGCAGGCAAGTCCATGGTTTGGGGATGCTGTTGCCATTCGCGTAAACAACCTGGTTTGGAAGATGAACTCTTCATTTTCCAAAACGCCTTGGGCATCATCATCCACATGTAAGATCAGTCCACTTGCCCAGACCACAGCCACAGCTGTCGCCATCCCACGTTAAGAGCGATCACTGCGCATTTTTTCATAGAGGTAGCCCGATTGGGAGAATGCCTGAGAAACACCACCACACTGATTTCGAGACTCAATTCAGAGAAGAAGGGATCGGCTCTGATAGCGATGATATTGTGTAGACGGGAAACAGAAATCCGTGAGGTTGTTTGCTTGAGTAATCTATGGCGTTCTGATCAATTTCACAGGTTGTGATCATTATGCCATCAAATCCTCACATGGCAGAAGCAGCATCCCCTGCAGCATTTTAAAAGGTTCGACGCCACCCACAGACCAACAGGAAAATGTTCCGGAAAATCTATCCTGACAGTAATGCAAGAACCCCGCTTGGAAAATTACTAGAATCCAACTCTGATTTGGATCATTTATATTAAAATTCAGAATCATGTTCCTATTTTTCCCAGGGACTCAACAACTCATGTCACCGGCTCTTTATCAACAGTAGCAGAAGATAAAGAAATAAATGTAATAATTCAATAACACTTGAAAACTTTCATCCAACTTTAGGACTTTATGTAAGGACATCAAGGCGGAAAAATAAGGTTGGGCAGAAAAATGACAAAAAGATACTGGGAAAATGAGGCCTCCATGCAGACGACGTATTTCTGCCTCCCAGGCCAACCCCTCCCCCCCCACCTGTCTGACTCTTCCTAATTTTGAGAATGCGGAGTGTTCTTACCTTCGTAAAGTTAAGATGTATGGCTTTTTCCTTGCTTTCCTCTCTCTGCTTTCCTTCTCCCAGAGAAAATACCTTTAAATAGTGCAGTCAGGCCTTGTATGTGCACAAATCATTATTTGAGAGTAAGTTCACATAGAGTAAAAATCATCTCGTGGATCAGATTCAACTTCTATTTTCTTTCCCTCTGTCTTCACCTTCC
>NW_006435764.1:8797565-8821899 GCF_000325575.1 Pteropus alecto
CCTTTCCTCCCATCTTTTCCGGGGCAGGAATATATCCTAATCACATTTATATCCGGCACCATAGATGTAATTGTGCCATACGTGGTATTTACTGCATGTTAATGAAATACACTTGATTTATTACAGAACAAAAATAAATAAAATTAGAAACAGTAAGTTCATGTACTGCCTACTTCCCACACAGATGTGACATGGTATAAAGAGACTAAGCGTTGAGATCAGTAAATGTAGTATTATAGTAAGGCACATGGGCTCTTTAATCAGACAGCCCTGGGTTTTCATGTCAAAAATTCCATCTCTCTCAATTGCTACCTGAATGGTCATTGACACACCACAAATTTTTCTGTACTTCATTTTTCTCTTCAGTAACATAGTGATCATATCACCTAACTCATAGACCTGTGATAATTACTCAGTATGTTAGGGGTAGAGCAGCTCTTACTCTGATTGGCACATACTGAGCCTTACAAGTTTTAATTGCTACACACAAGTGAATACATATACATGTCTATGTATTCGTGTGTATATATGTGTATATAATCACTTTATGCACTTTTTATAAAGTGCCTGTGTTGGGCAGGTATTATTTTAAGCATACGAGAATACACCGGTGAACAAATGAGATGATGTCTTTCCTTTCATGTAGGATAAACTTATACAGCAGGGCATAATTTAACATATAAACAATCAAAATATTTGCAAATGTTGTTCGAAGCTGTGTGGAAGATAAAGCAAATTAATGGGCTGGAACATGGCTGGTGATGATGGCTGGTGATGATGGTAACACGGGAGATGTGAGACGTTGAAAAAGTAGCCAGGCAAGTTCTTTCTGAAGAAAACGTTTTCTGATATTGTCATTATGATAGGAGAAAAAAGATTATTGCATTTTTATGGACATTTTCTTTTTTAATATTTTTTCAGTTTTATTGAGGGATAATAGACAAAAATTTTCTGTGTACTTAAGGTATACAGCATGATGCTCTGATATAGGTATACACTCTGAAATGATTACCACATACCCATCACCTCACATACTTATCTTTTATTTTTTGTGGTGAGGACACTTGAGATCAATGCTCTTAGAGAATTTCAAGTATATAATACGGTATTATTAACTGTAGTCACCAGATCTCCAGAATTGACTCACTCCACTTAACTGAAACTTCATGCCCTTTGACAAGCAGCTCCTTATTTTCCTCAGCCCCCAGCCCCTGGCGACCACCATGCTGCTCTCTGCTTTGATGAGTTTGACTTTTTGGATTCGCTGTATAAGTGAGACTGTACGGTGTTTGTCTTTCTGTGTCTGGCTTATTTCACTTAGCACAGGTCCTCTAGGTTCAACCATGTTGTTGTGAATGGCAGGTTTCCCTTTTTTTAAGGTTGAATGTATATAATTCACATTTTCTTTATCCGTTATCCATCGATGGACACTTAGGTTGCTTGCATATCTTGGCTGTAGTGAATAATGCTGTAATGAATGTGGAAATGCTGACATCTCTTCAAGATAGTGATTTCATTTCCTTTGAAGCATACCCAGAAGTGGGATTGCTGGATCATATTGTGGATCTCCGAGCCCTTTCCCCATACCTTACCCTATGTGTCTCCTTCATCTAGCTGTTCCTGGCAGGTCTAAACATTTTAATCTAGTGAATAAAATGTTTCTCTGAGTCCTCTAGCAAATTAATTGAACTCAAGGAGAGGGTCATTGGAACCTCTGATCTACAGCTGGTTGGTCAGAAGCACAGGTAACAACCTGGAATTGCAGCTGGCATCTGAAGTGGGGGGCAGTCTTGTGGGACTGGGCCCTTAACCTGTGTATTCCGATGCTCTCTCCAGATAGATGGTATTAGAATTGAACTGAATGGTAGGACACCATGCTGGTGTCCAAGAATCGTTTGGTGGGATGGAATCCCCACCCCCACAACACACACAAGTTGTAATTAGTGGTCAGAACCATTTTACAGACACACAACTACACTGTGTCTTGCTGAATCATTTGAAAGTAAGTGCTCGATATTATGATCTTTTGTCCCTAAATACTCAAGATTTATCTCCTAAGGATAACATTCTCCTATATAACCTCAAAACTATTATCATATCCCTCAATTTATTAATATAATAATCTAATAGATAGTTTCTCAAAAAATCTGAGCTCAAGCCAAAAGTACAATGTTGTAGTTTTCTTGAAAAACATAATTGTAGCAAGATCTCTTTGATAAATTGATACTAATTATGCATCAATATTTATTATTCATGAGGGAATTAGCTTAGGTCTTGTGTTAGTTTGACATAGCACAGTTTAAACCATCTATATGTTCCCATTAAGGCAATGTTTCTCCAAATAGCTTGGATGCTAAGTGCAGATGTTGATTGATTCAGAGAGCAGTCAACCTCGTCAAAACCTTAAAACTGTTATCTATCACTTGGCCCAAATTAATAACGAGCAGAGATATTTCAAGACATTTGCAGATACAATCTTTAAACAAAAATATAAAATAAGACATGTCAGATACAAATAGAAAGCAATTGATCTATTACTTATCTATCACAAGCAAGATTTTATTATATTAGAAACACCCAAAAGTCCTCCTCAGCGATCAGAGCCAGAGGCCTGTTTCCAGCTGTTCATTTCTTCAGCTCACAAAGACCCTCCACACTTCAGTTTGCTCAGCTCTGTTTGAGAACAGTGTGTTTTCCTTCCTTCCTGTCACACGCCCCTCTTCTCTGTTGTGGGAAGAAACTTTTCATTTATGTATGGGAAGTTTCTGTCACTGCCATGAAATATGCTGAACTCTACTACTTTTTCTGAATTCCTGGAAGGCCGGAGCAGATTGCCAGGCTATATTTTCAACTGCAGACTTCCTGTTGCCCAGTAGTCATTTATCTGCAGATTAGGAGTAAGACTAAAGTTCTTGCAAGATAATACATTTTCCCATGCCAACCATTCACACATTAGTGAAGCCCAAAAGAAGGCAAGAGGAAAGAGGAGGAGGAGGAAGAGTTGGAGGAAGGACTGGTGCAGGCGTAGAGGGAAGACAGCAAGGAGACCACTTTGGGGCCACTACTCTGTAGAGTTCTAGTCTCATGTCATCCTCGCCACCTCTCTGAGTTCAGGTAAAATTATAATAGTACAGAGAGAAAAACACTGGAGAGGGAATCTTTGCTTGGGTTGATAGATTGACTCAGTTTATTGGCAAATTCCATTGAAGAGAAAGTGGTTGTGTTTGTCCCTTAAGAGGCTGAGCTCCGTCTTTGTCAAAGCCCAGGAGAAGAGCTGTACCCTACTATTTTACTGGGTGCTGAAATGGTGGTGAGGTCACAGGGCATGATGGGAAAATGCCAGCAGGTGCCTCAGGAAAGAGGAAGAGGTGCCACGAATCCAGAGAGAGAGGGGTGGAGGTTTTTCTGTTGCTCTTGCACAACTTGCTGGGTGAGTCTGTTCCCTCCCTCCGACACATCTCTAAAATTGAAGACGAGGGGATTGCATTTAGAGAGCTGTGTCATTCTGGTCCTGAAAATTAAGCTGACCTTTCAAATGGTATGTCTTAACGCGTTTCTTCACTGGAAGATGAATGCACAGTATTATGCGCAGAACCCACATCCCCAGAAGTGACAGTGATTGTTCAGACTTTGTTCCTGGCATTTCCTCCAAGGAAAGGAGGACGCTTATGGAGTGGGGCTGTTCAGCCACTGTGACTCGCTCTGACTCTGGCACCCTTGCCATGTCCATCAAAATCAACTTCCAAAGCATGCCCGTCTAAGGACTGGAAGGGGCAGGAACCCTCTGTTTCACAAAACCATCCCAAGTATGAGTTTGTTACATTTGTGCAGGTCGTGCTGAATCGTCCCCATCTACGCCTCCATCCAGGTTTACCGCTTTCTTAGACGTGCCCAGCCTTTCCGGAGGACAGAGATCTTTTGTTAGAGAAAGGGCGAGGCCAGAGAAAGTGTCTCTGTAGTAAGCAGAAATTAGGGGAGGACGCTAAAGGGCTGTGCTCGGCCTGGCCAGAGCCTGAGGAATTAGGAAAAAGAAAAGAATATACAAATATCAAAAAAAATTTTTTTCTATGTTCCACTAGTACTATTATTAGCTATATACCATTGAATGCTCCTTGAAAGTGGTATAGTCATTATTACCATTATTATTACTGCGGTTAACTCTATAGTATTGAATATTATTATTTATCTATATTGTTCTTACTGTCAATATTACTATTATTAGTTACCCATTATCGAATGCTCCTTAGAAGCAGTATAAGCCTTTTATAAACACTTTCTCTAATCTTTTAAACAAATCTCCAGTGCCGATATCGTTCCCCTATTTAATGGAACAGAAAACTGAGATTTAGAGAAGAACACTTGTCGAATAACACAGAGGTCGTAAGTATCGAGGTGGCAGGTCACCTGGGGAACTCTGTGACTCCCATACTCTCCCAATCATGAATGTGTTCTGTTTGCGACTTTTCTGAAGTTGCTAGGAGTTTAGAAAAAGGGGAAATGCAAGCGCATTTCACAAATGTACAGTCTGTAAGCCTCACATCCTGTGTAGCTGTAAACACCGAACTGAGGAAGAGCTGGCAACTTTCGGAAGATGAGGACAAGTAGGACATTCTGACAGGACTGTATGAGAACCCTGAGTTAAAACCCCCTGGGAGTTTCTGAGAGCTCAGCTGGAACCAACGGGCCAGGTCGAGGGCACAGGTAGGCAATGCTGAGAGATACTTTTGAGCTCCCCAATCCCCTGCCGTGACTCCATCAGAGGAGATATTTGATTTGAGAGAAGTTAAGAGATACTAGAGTCTTCTGGATCTAGGATGGGCAAAGGGAAGGGCTATCTGGTTTTAACTGTTTCTGCTGTTTTCTAACTGCATGTTCTTGGTGAGTTCCTTACCTAAGGTCACGTGATTGATGGCAGCAGGGATTTTCCCCCTTCAGAGGTTCAGAGCCAAAACTGGGCCATCTATGGGCCAAGAACGGTGCAGCAAAAAGAGATCCAAACTGAGCTCTTGGCCACTAATCCCACAGGCAACATGGTCCTTCAGGCCGGCGAGTGGAGGGTCCAGGCTTTGAATGTAGTTTTAATGACTCCAAGTCGTGTCCTCATATTACTGCCTGCTGCTACTTCTCCAAGGAATAAACTCTGACACAGGCTGACATTGCTGGGTAGGGAGAGAATTGTGCAAACTCTTCAAGTGGCTGAGGTTCACTCCTGGCTCTACAACTTCCCAGTTGTATGAACATGTCTGAGTGATAACTGCAAATATTCCTTCAGCATTAATTCTATGCCATGCGTCTATGCAAAGTGTGTATCATTTTCGTTCATAGTAAACTCTTTGATTCTGAGTTGCATGGTCTAACTAACTAACTAACTAACTAACTAACTAACTAACTAACTAACATACAGGGTTGTTGTAAGTATTGAAGGCACTACAGGATAATGTGTAGTAAAATATGATAAAAACATCCAGGATTAATGCTAATAAATATTATTATTACACCAAAAAAAAAAAATGAGTTAGGTAAAGTAAGCAGTGCAGAACCTGAATAGGAACAGTCTGATGAAAAGAACCCTTATCAAGCCATCTCACAACTGGCAGGAAAGTTTGAGGAGACATTTATCAAATATATGGCAATTCAGTTGCAGGTAGCACTAAAGAAAAGAGATTTCTACAGGCTGCAAGTTTCATTTGACCATTTGCCTCTGAACACTGACACCTCTTAAGATTCATGCCGCTCCCTCCCTGTGATGTGTCTGTTATCCATGATGAGCGGACTATGCCAAATATTACAGAAAACTATTCATGAAACCAAGATTTCATGGTTTTCACAGCTCCGTACGACCAGTTCCCTTCCCTAAAGGACAGATCAAATCTGGACTCATGGGCAAATACTGGCTTACAGTTTTGAGAGCCAGACCAGGGAGCTCTGAATTTATTTTCTCTTCCAGCTCCATCATGGTATCACAACCAATGGCCAATGAGAACATCGTAATTCTCACAGCAAATGGCATCGACTTCTCCCAAGCGGATGAACACAAGCCCGCCAACCAGAGTCAGAGTAGCCTGAGGAAACATCTACAGGCAGAGGTCAAAGTTTTTGGGGTAAGCCCAGTTCAGAAGGTGTTGGGGTGGGAAGGGGGAGGGGCAAAGGGAAGAAACTACTTATGTCTTGGGAATGGAGATCCATCGTAAGTGTGAAGACTCTTAAGTTTTGTCAGAGGGATCCGAGTTGATTTAAGACCCATAGAAACCATTTGGAGAGCCATTTGAAACTTCCTCAGACCTTTTCCACACAAGGTGGTATTAAAAACGTTTTTCCCTCTAACCCAAATACGAGCAATTGCGTTTTTATTGTTGTGTTTTTGTAGTAGAATACTTCTCTACATTTTCTTTCTTAAAAGACTACTTTATCGAGGTGTAATTGGCATACAAAAAGCTGTACATCTATATATTTTTCAAAAGTGATGGTGATAATGATATATTTTGTATACTTTTTTTTCTATGTTCACCAATTACGTGCTTAATAATCTGACAGATTTTTTGAAGAAAATTTCTCCCTCACTGCAAATTACAGGAAAAATAAACTTCCTTCCCTCTTTTCTCCTCCTCATTTGAGAACAGAGATGATATTTACCTTTCGTTAGTTTCTCCCCCTCATACATGACTTATTAAAGAAACTCCGTGGAGTGAAGGCAGGAGTGGAGGAAAGGATCTATCTAGGACTGGGAGGGAAGTATAGAGCTTTGCTTCCCAGATTTGTCTCTGAACTTCCATGATCAGGTCTCAGAACTTGGTAGGACTGATGGCCTTGTATCAAATATACGATCCCGAAGGCTAACATGGGGTTCCTGTGACAGAAGTTTTAGCCAACCGCTTGGTGGCTATTCATAAAGCTGTATCTGAAAAGAAAGTCGAGGAGGAAAACTTGACCTTTTAAGATAGTGCTTCAGGATCCTCGGTTACAGGGACGTGGACCGAAGAGGTCACAGAGCTGGCCAGAGGGCCAGGCTCTTATGTTGTGGTGTCCAGTAGGGCCTCAGGGAAATAAGGAGGGGCTTCCACACTGCCAGTGCTCAAGAGAGTATGAGGGCTTTCAGATGTCCCCTGCTCCCATAGGAGATGGAAGGAGAGTTAGTAGTAATGAAACTGGAGAGGTGGGGAAAACAGAGTCTAGCACTTGGCGTGAGCCGGGATAAGGCCCCGAGAAGACAGGGGTGAGAGAAGACAAACGGTGGAAGACATGCTGAGCGCCTGGCAGATGGCCCAAGACAGTGGCTTCCTGTGGCACGACAATGTCTCCTCCCAAATGTCTTTCCACAGCTCTCCCTCCAGTGCTTTTGTAGTGTCTGTGTCTCTGCTGGGATCCCGCGGAAGGTGATAAGGCATCGGCATGAGGGGAACGATGAAGAAGCCCTGTCTTTATCAAGGCCGATTTCAATCCTCGATCTCCCTTCTTCTTCCAACAGACCATCCAGATCGTCTGTGGGGTGATGGTGTTGAGTCTGGGAATCCTTTTGCAATCTGCTCCCTCCTCTCCACAATTCAGCCACGTGTTTTCCACCCTGTTGAAAGCTGCTTACCCATTCATTGGAGCCTTGTGTGTGAGTTGAAATCTGAAGGAGGGCAAGATGGGGTGGAGGTGGGGTGAAGGCGGGGCGAAGATGCCAATAGTTTGGGCTCTTCCCCTGTCGCCTTGCTACATTTCTGTCTGCCAGAAGCAAGGGGTCAGTGGTAGGACTTCTGCGTTTGTAGCCTAAGGAAGAACTGAGTGAGGTGGCAGAAGCCACCTGATTTTAAATCCATATTTTAGCTGGCTCAAATGATCATTTCTTTTGAAGATTATCTTACTTTTCACCTCATCCTCTAGAGCTATAATGAGGCTGGTGGCTTCTCTCCGGGTTTAAGAAAAACCCATGAAGGAAGATAAAGTTGAGAAGGAGCTTGCTATACAGAAAAATGAGCCTCGGCGAAAGACACCAGACACGTACAGGGCAAACCACACGTTTGTGAGAATCACAGAGGAAGAAGCACTTTTATCTTTGAGGGCTTCGAAAATGCTCTTTGCTGCACTCGGTGGTACCCAGGGCACACTGAGCAGATGTCTATGCTTTAGTGATGGCCTGGAAATTCCCCTGAAACAGCTTCGCATCCACGTACCAAGGGGATGTTGGTGGTTCTTTTCTCAGAGAAGAGCCTTCTTCTAGATTGATGTGCGGAGACTTTCTCACAACTAAGCTTCTCTTTCATCATGTTTTTCCTCTCGGCTTCCCACGACTCAGTAGCTATTAGTTTCTTTGACGCTTCCAGAAGTCTACCTTTTCCTTATCTGGTTCATTTTTCTTTTGTTATTAACTAAAGTTGACACTGTTTTGGATGTCACAAGTTTTCCCCGAAAGGTCTTTTTTCTGTGCCAAGATCCCCGTAAGAGAAACTACATTACATTTAGTCATTATGTCCCCTAAGGTTCTTTCAGACTTTCTCAGACTCTCCTCGTCCTCGATAATGTTGATGGATTTGAGCGGCACTGACCAGGATTTTTACAGAATGTTCCTAAACTTTGGTTCATCTGAATTTTTCTCACGCTTAGACTAGGCTGATGGATTTTTAGGTGGAAGATGACAGAGATGAAGTTTCATATTAGGGGTAGATGCTATCAATATGATTTGTCACTGGTGCAGTTAACCTTGATCGTGCAGGCTAAGGTTGTGTCTGCCAGATTTCTTCTCTGTAAAGTTACTTTCCTCTCTCCTCTCTCCATTCTCTATTTTTTTGTAAGCCCAGCCCACATTTGAAGAGGCCTCTTGTCTAATTTTTAAGGCCCAGGATTTATTCATGCAGACCTAAGTTACTTAATGCCGAGACCACTGGAACTATCATTTTTCTCCCTGTTTTGTCCCATTTCTCCATTGTCAAGGGATTTTCTGTGTCTTAGCTGTCCTAAATCTATTATTAGTAATACTCTAGAGAGTAGAAATAAGATCTTTGATTACACAGCCTTTAAGGTTTGCTGCCATCCTTATTCTCTCTCTGTTCTCACCCCTCTTCCTGCCCTTGCCTGGGGAGCCGCCAGCTGAAATGGACGTCTGTACTCTCGTGCCTGTTAGCGCCCCCCATTGTTTTCTTGCTCTTCTCTAGATAACGTCTGACTCTGAAATTTTTTTTCTCGTTTAAAGAAAAACATTCTATCCTGGCTTTTAAGGCCCTCATTTTTTTAAATTAAGTTTATTGGGGTAACATTGGTTAACACGATTATATCATTTTCAGGTGTACATTATAATACGACATGTATATATTCTATTGTGTGTTTACCACCCAAAGTCCAGTTTCCTTCAGCTACCATATATTTGATCCCCTTTACCCATTTCACCTTCTCCCTACCCCCCCCTCCATATTTGACTCCTTTTACCCCGTCTACCTCCCCGCTCCTCCCTCACCCCCTACCCTCTGGTAACTACTAGTCCATTGTCCATGTCCATGAGTCTCTGTTTGTTTGTCCTGTTCATTTGTTGCTTTTAGGTTTATATCCCACATATAACTGATATCATGTGATTTTCAACTTTTTCTGTCTGGCTTATTTTGCTTAGCATGATTATCTCGAGGTCCATCCATGTTGTCGCAAATGGCAGCATTTCATCTCTTCTTATGACTGAGTAATATTCCATTGTATATATGTACCACAGCTTCTTTAGCCAATCATCTATTGTAGGACACTTCAGTTGCTTCCATGTCCTGGTCACTGTGAATAATGCTGCTATGAACATCAGTGTGCAAATATCTTTTTGGATATGAGTTTTCAAGTCTTTGGGGTAAATACCCAGTAGAGGGATTGCTGGATCATATGGTAGATCAATTCTTAGTTTTTTTGAGGAACCTCCATACTGTTTTCCATAGAAGCTGTACCAATTTGCAGTCCCACCAGCAGTGTTTGAGGGTTCCTTTTTCTCCACATCCTCTCCAACATTTGTTATTATTGTCCTGTTGATTATGGCCATTCTAACAGGTGTGAGGTGGTATCTCATTGTGATTTTGATTTGCATTTCCCTAATAGCTAGCAATGTTGAGCATCTTTTCATATATTTGTTGGCCATTTGTATGTCCTCTGGGGAGACGTGTCTGTTCAGGTCCTCTGCCCATTTTTGATTGGATCGTTTGTGTTTTTGTTGTTATTGAGTTGTATATTTTGGATATTTTGGATATTAAAGGCCCTCATTTGTTTATTGGAATAGATTCCTACACATGTCTGCCTTTTCTCATACTTTTCTGAATATTCTACAGGCAAAAAGGGACATATCTATATTTAATTGTGTCTTTGTATCATTGGTCCCCCAGGGCTTCTCCCATGGGAGTTTTCCATAAATGCTGTGAAAATAACATTGTTGCTACATCTGTACATAGACAGTGACTTGACCATTTTTTCTCTTTTCTGAGTAGTTTGTCATTTCTGGATCTCTATCAATCATCACAGAGAAAAAGTCCACTAAGCCTTTGGTGAGTATGAGAACAATAGCATCAAAATGAGCTCTCCAAGGTCCATCTCTGCACTTTGCAGAGTCAGGGCAGATGTTGGGCAGAGTTAGGAACTGTTCCTGGGTCATCTACAGTCCTGTCCAGTGCACATTCCTGCAACTGCTGTACCCTAGATCACAGTCCACATCCAGGTATTGCGTCATACCCTGGACCAGTGCCCAGGCGATTATTCTGGAAAAAGTCAGCCTCCTATAATGCCCTTTTGATAGTGATTGGCCTTCAAATTTAAATCTTCAATGACAAAGAAGTTGACTGTGTTTTAAATAAGTCTATTTGTTGTAGACTCATTACTTTCGTGCATCTGTCAAAACCCTCGAGAAAACCCAGTTAAAATGTTGCTTGTGGGAGGAATTTTTTCTCATTCTTTTATCTCTCTGATCTGAAAGGTAACACTTTTATTGGATTTTAAAATGAACCCTTAACTCCTGAAAGTTGTCATTAGTCATTTGCATATGCTAAGAACACAACTTTACCTGCTTTTAACTCTTTCCAAAGAAAACCAGAATTGGAAGTGACAGGAAGAGGGAAGCTGGATTATAGGGAGATGATTTCTAATCAGTGAAGGTACACGGAGTCCCTCAGGCCAGTCTGACGGTGGGAGGGCCATCGTGAGAACGCCAACAAGCCAGCAAACACAGTGGCACAGAAACTCGATTTGGAACCTTCAACTGCAAAAATCTCCCAAAGGCAGCAAGAAATTAGAGAATGTGCTCAGGACAGTGCCAGTATCTCTCTTTCTTTCATCAAAATGTAGCAATGATTATTTGGAACCCGCACCGAGACCCCAAACTACTCTACAAATGCCATCCAGTAGAATTTTCTGTGATGATGGAAATGCAGTCGCTACTCTGTCCAATGTAGTGGTCAGGTGTGGCTACTAATCTCTTGAAATGTAGCTGGTGCAATTGAGGAAGTGGATTTTAAATTTTATTTAAGTTTACTTTAAATCTAGGTGGCCCATGTGGCTAGTGACCATTATATCAAGTAGTACAATACAAGAATAATGTTTCTCGGTTTTCTAAGAGGAGCCTATAGGGTTCTTACTCTAGAGAAAACCACAGTGAATTTGGCAGCAAGCTCAAGGATACAGGGTGAGGTTTAAGGGCAGGCTCAGGCTCACCAGCACCATCTATCTGATAGTAAATTCTACTGTGGTCACACATGATATCAGCCCTTTTTTGAGGTTGAGGAAGAGTGTTTTCCCAGAACGAACCTATTGATTTTAAGAAATATATATTCCAGGCATTGTGACTGTTGCTGGCTATCAGGAGGCCCAGAAGCATGTACTTTAGTCATTATTTGAGAAAATTGGGATTTGGAGGAGTAAAATGCCCTGTCTACGCCTCTACTGTGCCTTCAAGTTTCAGCCACTGAGTCCCTAAAAGAAGAGGGGCCTAGATGGGATTAAGTAATATTCTAATTTGTGACTACTGGGTGTGCTCTGAACCATACCTAATTATAACTACAGCTTTCGGAATGATCTTAACTCGATTCCCCCTTCTGAGAGTTGAGGTAGAAGGGAAGCCATTTAGGAGATTAGTTTATTTCTTCCCCTCACTTCGTAAATGTAGAAATGAGACCCAGAGTAGGAAAGGGAGAAGCTGAGTACTCAAGAAACTTGAGCGCATCAAAGGCAAAGATCACTGTGACCTCAGTTTCCTGACCTTTCTTTCACCTCCTGTTACAGCTCACATATTACACCATCCCTGGGCCTGAGTCTAGAACTCTGCCTACCGCCATCTATATATGGCCCTGGACATGGACAACCAGAGCCTGTCCAGACTCCAGGGCCCACCTGAGACTGAGAACTGTGTCCCCACACTCATTTTTGGGTGTGTGTGCGTTTAAGAGAGGCCGTGTGCAAGGAAGAGTGGTTTGCTTCATCTTCCTCTTCTGTGTGGCTGATGCTGCCGCAAGGGGTTTCTGAGTTAGCTGGGGGAGAGAGAAACTATATCTGCCTTTCGGTCATACTCTCTTTGGGATTCTGCAGGCATAGCCTTATGGAGCTCTGCTGTCAGTTCAGGGTAGAGAATTTAGCAGAGCAATATCCTCTGCCACCCTACTGAAGTCCTGCGTAGGGGGGAATAGTTCGTTGATTTATTTGCTTAGCTAACATTTACTTTCTAGATTCAGAGATGTTGCTAGGTACTAGAGAGACATCCAGGTTTAGGTCTATCAATTTTAGACCTCGAGGGACACAGGAAAGAAAAGATATTTTGCAACGTACTAGCAAAGGGGTAAGACATGTGTTGCTCATTTGGAGTGATCTTTACTCAGCATTTCTCTTCCAGGTTCAGAGCAGCCTGGCTGCAAACTTTCTGAGCTCTCTGTCTGCTCTGGTGGGTTTCATCCTCCTCTCTATCAACCTGGCTCTTTTGGGTCCTGCCCTATGGAAGTGTGACTTGAACAAAGAGGAGCTACTATTGGAACAGCAGAATTCTTACCATAATTTTTACCAAAATGAGATGAACTGCCTCATTGCCAACGATGTTCTGGCTGTAAGTATTTTTAGATGGGATGCTCCAATCTTGTGAGGCTTCTTAAAGACTTGACTTCTTGTTATTCATCTCCGTCATGTAGTCTCTCCGATTCTTTCTGGTGTGGGCATCTAGGGGAAGGCCAAGGCTGTATAAAGGAGAGACTACATGACGGAGATGAATGAGGTAGGCCATGTGATTGCCCACTAATAGGCTAGAACGGAAGAGTCAACGTCAAATAAGATTGACAGTGAAAAACTAAAACTTACTGTCGATAGTTTCCTACTAATCAAACTGATTCTATTGTTAGAGGCATAAAACATGAGTTTGTCAAACTGAACATCTTGGTTTATGGAGTAGTGAAAGGCAAAATAGCAGAAAGACCCAAGTGATCAGGAAATGCCAACAAGAAAACATAGTATATATGTATGATGGGGTATTAACTGGGTCTGAGCAGATATCAGGCCCAGCACTGAGAAATGGAGAGCAGGAAATATGGGGTTTGGAAGTGAGGGCTTCTCCTCCTTCCAGCGACCGGTGTTGAGTGGTATTGATCAGGCCAGAAATCAACATCATTATCGTTTTTGCTAAAACTTACAGAAGTGGGATTTATAAAATTAGAAATATAAGGAGATGAAGAATGTTAACTAGTAACGATTGTCCTTATTGGAGGACAAAGGGTGGCTAACGAGAATAATATGTTGGAGCATTAGGGGCATGTTTGTGGTCAGCAACACATTCAGGAAAAAAAAAGAAACAGGTGGCATAAAGATAAAGAGGATGCAGAATTTTTAGTGTCCTGCAATCACAAAAGTGAGTTAAGTCAAGGACACGGTTGGAAGATGGCCAGATAAAAGCAGAGGCAATTAAGCTGGCCTCAGGTGCTTTTCTCTAGACTAATGATGTTTTATTAAGAAAAAAATACATGCAAACGAGGCTGATAATAATTGGTAGAAACCAACATGTAGCAGAGCCAACTCTACCTTGGAAAAAATTCTGCAGAGACGCTTGGGAACGATTTGTGTGGTCGCTAAAGTATGAATTCATAACAGGATAATTTTTTTCATGGTAAATAAAGGGATTATATTGAGCTTGCTTGTTGGGAAAATTTCTAGGTAATGTAGACAAGTTATATTTCCTCTTTAATTGTGCGTAAATAAACTAGAGGTTTGTGTGATCACGTTTCCTCTCTTGTTCTATCAGCTAGTCAGCTCTGCTTAAATGATGCCTCAGGACAGAACTGGTAGCACTTACCTTCTTGGTGTAGCTCCCTCGTTCAGTCGGTTTGGGTGGCTAACAGCGATGGCAGTTTACAATCTTGATTGTTCTAACACTTACTGCCATCAAGAAAGGCTAAGGAAACCCACCCCAAGGGGTTCAGATGGATAGAAGGGGCAGTCATGTTGAATTTTATAAAGGGCTTGCACAGTCAAAACCTCACTGATTCTCATATATCTCCGCAAAGGAAATGTGATTATGCACATTTGATAAATGAGGAAATGGAAGCTAGAGAAGTAGAGACTCTTGCTCAGGTTCACGCCGCAGCTAAGAAGCAGAGGTGTGGCTCGAATGGGAACCTGGCCCGTCGGCCCTGGGTGTTAGTCCACCCCCATGCTCCTTCACTGAGTGAACAGTGTAATCAAATTTAGCTGCGCCTCAGAGAGGTAAGAAACAAGTGTATAAAGCGGGTTAGTTGACTTAGTTACTGCTCATCCGCCTCTTCTTCCCAAGGAAATAAAGGAGCAAAGGGATTAAATTGAGCCGATTGTTAGGTATGAAAGGAGCGGTGTTCTCTTCCTGATGGTGTCCTCACTGCATCTCTGATGGTCGAGGTGGTCGGGTCTTCGTCGCGACGGGCACCTCCCGACAAGGCACGAATGCTTCGGTCGACTCAAGCACCACCAACCTCGTGTTTCCTGCATTTTAGGGAATACTGTCTGTGATGCTGATTTTTACAGTGCTGGAGTTCTGCCTAGCTGTGCTCATGGCTGTGATTTGGTGGAAGTGGTTTCACTCTGACTTTCCTGGGGTGAGTGTGATGCCCCGCCTCCCTGAGTCTTGCCTGGTGTACTTCCGTTTCTGGGTTGTGTTGAGCTATGTCAGCAAGAGTGGCAGAGGGGTCCATTAGTTGCTGGTCATGAGATACAAATGGGAGATGGTTTGATGGTGATGGATAACAGCTGACGAAAGCAGATTGCGATTGAGTCTCTGACCAGCTGAGGAGTCACTGCATGGCAAGATAGTTGAATCTGAGAAATCATCTATTTTGTAAAGGCAGAAACCTGGGAAGTTCAATGATTTGCCAAGCGTTATGCTACGAGTTTGTGCCTGTGTTTATCAATAGAACATGCCATTTGCCTCTCTTCCAGGCAGAAACACCTTCTGCCACAGCCACTAGTCTCGTTAACAGTCTTAACTTGGTAAAGGGCATTTGCACATGTGGCTGGATGCAGTAAACGTCCTATGATCTGATTTTCTCTTTCTGTGATCTTAAATCTTTTTTCCTCTTAAAATGAAAAACTGTATTGACTCAAATTTCATGGGAAGTTTAACACCACCCTAACACCACCTCGGATTCATGGCTTTATTAACTGAATTTAAAAGCTTTGATCTATCAAAAATTTTCTTTTAGAAAGTAGAATACTAGGCCGATGAATATCAGTTATTTAAAGAACTGAATGGTGCGGTTTACTAATCTTGCAATACCTAAGAGTTCTATATTTAAAGTTTGGAGGAGATGGCATCAAGATAAAGATTTACGTTAAGCTGAATCCAAGTACATCTGAAAAACTAACGTATTTTGTTTCTTTTAGAGTGTGCTTTTCCAGCCTCTGAGTGACAAGGATAAATCCGGCATGATTGCAGAGGCAAATGTTGACTGCGGATATGAAAAACTATTTAATTCTTAGGGGGAAAAAAAAGGAAAATATTCATCAGAAATTTGGTCTTTATAATAATGTATGGAAACCAACCAAAGAAACCTAACCAACAAAGCAGTTTGAGTTCTTTGAAATGTAGACTTTTCTGTAATGAACATTTAAAAGCTATATATTTGTTTTCTTTTCATTGAATATATGTTTTCAGTGGATTGATCTCTAGATTTGCCAGATACTGACTTCAACAAAAGCACGGAACTGTAAATTACCATTGATTGGACTGGCCAAATAGACATTTCCCAGAAAACTAGGCAAAATGGTGATTCAATGGATAATGACAAAGTAAAGGAGACAACTTTTCCTCGTACCCCCTCACTGCCAACGAGAGTCCTGATTTACTGTGGTGTTCAAACTCTTATATAGACACTAGTGTTCCATCACACATATTTTACTCATTAGTGCATGCAGACAGCCCCCTGCCATTAAGTCTCAGGACCTACTTAAGTACATGGCTTCAAAATGAAATTTTTATTTGACTACAATGATGTGTGTGCGTGTGTGTGTATCTAACTCTACCTAGCAATTAACTGGATTCTGACACTATCTACTTGGAGGTAGCATCCAATCTCACAGGAAAAGGGCTCAATTTTACAAGACTCCCTCCATCCCTCCCAACCCTGCAACGCCCCCATCCTTCCACCCACCCCCCCAACACCCCAGACGCCAATCGCAAGTCTAGGTCATCACCTGTGTTTCTGACCCACTGGAAGCTATAGATTGGAAGTTCCTAAAACCCCCTTCCTTGGGTTCAATTAGTTTACTAGAACAGCTCACAGAACACAGGAAAACATTTACTTATTGATTACCTGTTTCTTATAAAACGATATAACTCAGGAACAGCCAGATGGAGGAGATGCATATGGCAAGGCATGGGAAGAGCTGGGGATATTCCATGCCCTCCCTGAGCGCTCCATTCTCCCCAAATCTCCACAAGTTCACCAACCCAGAAGCTCTTCCAATCCCGTTCTTTTGGGTTCTTATGGAGGCATCATCGTATAGGCATGATTGATTAGATCACAGGTCATCTGTGACTTAACTCAACTTCCGGCCCCTTTCCCCTCCCCAGATGTCTGAGTAGAAATGCAAGTTCCAACTCTCTAGTCATGTGATTGGTTCCCCTGACAACCAGCCCCTATCTATAAGTTACCTAAAGGCTTTCCCTAAGTTAACTCGTTAACATAACAAAAGACAGCTTACTGCTCCACCACTTGGGAAATTTACTGGTTTTAGGAGCTCTGTACCAGGAAATGGGAGGAAAATCAAATATATGTATTATTACAAATCATGATATCGCAATTACTTACTTTTTGAAATTCACTTTCCTACTTTCCTTTTAAACACAGAGAAGTCAACAATGACAGACGTAAACCTAAATTTCAACTTCCTTCCTCCTCATCAAATATTCAAACAAAACAAACAAAAGCTAACCGGAATACTTACCGTTGTCAAGAAGCAAGTTCCTATTTTCTTCTGATTTCAAAATAAGAAAGAACAATTGTTCAAGTGGAAATGTTAAGCCTCAACACACACACACACACACACACACACACACACACACACACACAGAGGTGTGGAAAGATATCCTCAATTTATCCTCATCTACACTGTTTGTCTGCCTTCTATAGGCTTTGACCATTCATGTGACAAAGGAGGGTCAGCAGGTCGCTTGCCCTTTTCTGAGCATGATGCACCCTCCCTCAGTCCATTCTAGTAAACTTTAAATTCTCAGAAGCCATTTTATCAGTTTTAGTTACTCAGGTTCATTTGTTTGGAGCGCCACCTGCCAGCCAGAAAGGGAAACGTTCATTTTTGTTTTTGTTAAGCAGAAACACTAAAAATAAATTTTTTTAGCTCACCTGCCAGTTTTTTGCAATTCCTTCCTCATCCATTTTGATAGTACCTATTATTTCAATGTTATACTGGAGAGTTTTATTATCAGTAACTACTTTCGAAGCCTGTGCTACTTCAAATCAAAGTGGCTCAGTACCACCTCATTATCCGCTTTATCAGAACCATCCTTTTTATTTATAAGTAAATTCTAATCGTGGTAGTTAGACAGGGTTTAATTTCTAAAGAAGACTCACAGGATCCAATAGGACAACGCTTAAAACATTGGAGTCTATTGCAGAAACAAGACACAATATAGCAACAACATTAAACCATTATGCATAACTATATTCATTCCAGCTAAAGATTACCTCACAGCAAGGGGTACAGAAGGCCAAGCTCGAGATCCAGTTGTCCTCTCTTTCTGTGATGCATGTTCTGTTTTGATAGGGAACCCCAACAGAACACCTCAGAAATAGGGAGCCCCAAATTATAATAGTGGTTGAGGATTCTTATACCTGGCTTGTCATATTTCTTGTTACACAACCAGCCCAATGGCAGACCATTCTGTGGTCTCACTGAAGCAGCATGAAAATCACCATTCACACTGTTATCAATAAATAATCATGACAAGCTGGTGCAAACCATCCAGAAACTCCTACGCCCATGGTTACAAAGCAACATTGTGAACCAGCATGTTCACGCTTTGACTAAGGGTCAGTGCCATGCAGGAACTACAGCAAAACATTTGGGCCAATTTTCAGCTTGCTGAAATGAACCCTAACAATACAGGTGTATGTTCTGACAGACTTGGTTTTGTTATGGCGCGAACGATTCTGAGACCCACGGAGCCAATTGAGATTAATTATGAGCCTTTATTAGCCGGCCAGCGACTGACTCTCTACCACACAGGGCTAGAGGAGATCAGCCCCGAGCTTTCAGAGGAGGCAGCTGATAAAGCTCAAGACCATATCCTGGTGGTCTCCTGAACAAGCCAGCAGATTACAGAAGTGGAAGTTGGCTGTTAGCATATCTTTGCCCGGAACAACACCCTTAATTAACAAGTAAATGGATTACAGAAGCAGACATTGGCCATCTTCATATCTTATACAATACACTTCCTAAACCACACACAAGCAAGTAGGACAACTTCTGCTATCTAAAGATATTTCTTCCCTGTAGCTGACTTAGCTAGTTGGCTCACTTGAAAATTTCCCACCCTTAACAGTTTGATTAATTACTACCTGCGTGATCTCAGATCCATTCTCAACTTCCATTTGTTTCAAATTATGAAATACAGATAACAAGACGATCATTGTGCCATGTGAAGATTGGAAGAAGAAATGCTGAGCACCATTCATTATACCTAGTTCATTAAACTTTGGTTATATAAATGTTGCTCTCTAGTCGGGAAAGGAAACATTTTTCACTAAACAAATTGATAAACAAGTTGTGATACACCTATATGATGGAATACTACCCTGTACACAAAAATATACGGATGAGCATCACAATAAGTTTGCTGAATGAAAGAAGCCAAATAAAAAAGAATACATACTTATGAGATTACATATCACATTATGACTGAGAACAGAAGGCAAAAAAGATAATGTGGTTTTGCAGAGAGGTTGTTATGACTGAGAACAGAAGAAAGGCAAAAAAGATAATGTGGTTTTGCAGAGAGGTTCCTCTTAAATAATCTACGATGTCACCTTTTCCTACACAGGAAGTGGAATTATCTGCAACACCATCACTGGGAATGCACAGAACCAACATTTACAAATAACGAAGAGTAAAGATTTTATATTCAGTGAGTGAGTCTACTCTTCAAGATGCAAAATTTGGGCAAGACGTTATATACAGCACTATAGATCCACAAATATAGTTGAACATTCTCACAAGAACATGGAAGAAAGACTCTTCTATACCTACAGTTTGTAGTTTTTACTTCCACACATACCTAACTCCTCAGTGTTAGTTATGGAGAGTCATCTCTGGCGACAGATATCTGCTTTCACTCCAGCGTCCTGTTCTATCTTAAACTTTCCTCTTCCTTGTCAAGAAATAGAAAGGGAAGAGAATGAGTTGTTTATAGGTCAAACTAAGCATTTAATAAAGTTATCTTCAGTATGTATGTTCAATTTTTTAAATGGAAACCAGATGGGCCCTTCTCATTTCATATTCTACTTTGTGTCAAAGGGTCTGGAAGACTGGGGTCAATACTTCCCAGATATCTTTGGTGCCAGGGTTCTGGAGGCCATTTATATTCTGCCACTGATATGTACTAGAATAAGATTTGTTAGGAGAAAGAGAGGTATAAATTATAAATTAGAATTCTCTCTTTGTCTTTGATTTTTGAAATTTCCATTTTAATGTACCTTGGAGAAGGTTGTTTTGCATTGAGATAATGGAGTGGCCCCTTATCTTTGTGAACTTGGATGCAAAGGTCTCTTCTCAGGTTTGGGAAGTTCTCAGTTATTACTTCTTTAAATGGAGTCTTCGCCCCCTCTTTTCTCTCTTCTTCTTCTGAGACTCCAATTATTCTAACATCCGCATGTTTCATGATGTTCCATAAAGCATGTAGGCTTTCTTTGCTCTTTTTTACTATGTTTTCCTTTCCTCTAGGTTATTTCAAAGTTTCTCTCCTTGAGATCACTGATTCTATCTTCTCTTTGATCTGTTTTGCTCTAATAGATGCCCTCTATTGCAGTTTTCATTTTATTCATTAAATTCTTCAGCTCCAGAATTTCTGTTCAGGTCTTTTTTATGATTTCTATCTCTGTTAAATATCTAATTTCATTCATCAATCCCCTTCCCCAATTTCATTGCTTTATCTTTCTGAGTTTTGTTGTAGCTCATTGAGTTTCCTTAAAACAGCAATTTTGAATTCATAATCAGCTAAATCGCAAAATTCTGTGTCTTTGTATTCAGTTACTGGAGATTTAGTGTTATCTTTTGGTAATAGCATGTTTCCTTGATTCTTTATATTCCTTGGAGTTCGTGTTGCTCTTTTCCCATTTGAATCAGCAGAAACTTCCTAGAATCTTTCTCTACTTGTCATCTTCTAGTGGGATATATTTTCTGTTGATCCTGCCTATGTCTAGCATTTTCTCCAGCCTTGTATGGATAAACCTGTTCTATATGTCTTATTCTTTCTTGTGGCAAAATTCTTATGCTTTACGTCCTCTCTAGTTCTTATAACTCACCAGGCTGGCTGCTGGAAACCTCTTTTGTTTTTTCAGAAGGTGGCGCTATTTCAGCCCCATGTTGTGCCACTTTAAGACAAGGGCGTCACTGGCAAAGTTTCTCTTACCTCTCCAATGTGTCCTAAACTTATTTTTTGTGGTTTTATTTTTTTTTTGGTTTTGTTTTTGTTTGTTTGCTTGCTTGTTGTTTCTCCAACTGAGTGCTAGAATCTCTCTTTGGGAAGGCTGGACTTCTACAGGGTCTCTCTCATCCATGGGTGTCTGCTCAAGTCAGCACTCTTTTGATTTTTCCTTACTGAGTCCCTACATATATAGTGCTGAATCCCACAGCCCACACAGAGGTACTTTTGTTCATGGATGGATGCAAAATTAATTGTTTAAAATGGCAGAGAAAAAGGAGGAATGTCTTATGCTGCCATGACGCTGACATCACTCCAAAACTCCATGTTTCTATATCAAGAACAAATAAACAAGCACTTGGAAGGTAGAGCTTATTTATTATACACCTCCCATGATAAAGAGAGATCGTAGAGCCAAGTGGAAACGACATGCATGCTAAAGTCAAGCCAGCCTGGGTTTATATCCCAGCTCTGTAGCCTACTGGCTAAATGACCTTGGGCAAATTGTTTTTATTCTTTCTGTGTAAAGAAGCTTGCAGCTTTAAAAAGGAGATATTGCTTACTTCAGGAGTTTGTTTTATGGATTAAAATCAAGGAAGACAAGTTAGCCTTCCAGCAGGAGGCTAGAGACATAATGGAAATTCAACTAATTTTAGCTTTATTTTCTTTCCCATTCTCCCCTGAGATTTAAAATTTCAGTTCAACTTTTTGATTTAATTGTTGATTTCCCATTTACCTTCCCAAGCTAGAGGTACTCTTCCCCAAGGGTCTAACAGCATCTTCTATTTGCCCAAATGAATCTTTCTCTCTATTTGAATATGAACTCCTGAGGGCAGGATTTATAGCTTACTCATATCTTCCGTTCTGTGTCCTAGCAAAATGTCTGGAATCCAACAGGGGATCAGCCCTTATTCTGGTCTATTAAATAAAGTAACAATTTATTTTAAAATGTTAAATAAAGGAACAATTTATTTTAAAATGGCAAAAGGTGTGGTTGGAGGCATGGTTTCGATCCTAGGACACTTGTCTCTTAAAAAATAAAAATCACTGAAAACTACTATACCATGTAAAAAACTGTCCCTAACTTCCTCAAATAGAGTAACTGCCAGCCCTCCTCTGCACAGCTTAAATCTATCCCCATGAATGAGACCTTGCAGAAGCAAAGACCAAAATCTAACCAAAAATATGGTGTCTGGGGCCCGAAAGAATAAGATCAGGAAATGAGCTGTTCTGTTCTTTTTGGCACAGTTTAGTGTCGGAGCCATGAATTGTCCTGATCTCTCTGTTCCTTGTGTTTGTTATGAAGTGAGGCTCTTGCACTGTGTTTTTCTAGCAGTTTCTTAAAATAGTTCTCGTTGCTGACAAGAAATGTTTTTAGAGGTTTCCCAAAGCTCATCTGATAGCATTTTTCTTATTGCCTCTCTGCATCTATTTCTCTGCCTTTTTAAGACTAAGACAATATCAGCTTATAATATATATTTGTTGCATTTTCACTTACTTGGAAATAGTCTATGTGAAAGCTACTAAGAATGGTCTCTTCCAGGATCTCATATCCACTTTCTCAAAAATAACAAGGTAAAGGTGAATTTCGTCAGAAGCTCCTGAAAATTTGGAACAGTGTCTCTTTTCCTAATTTCAAGTTCAAGATTAAGCATCAATATTTATGAATGCAAAAATATGTTCCGTACATCTTTCTAGACACTTGGCTACATAATCTTTGAAAATATACCTGGATCTGAAGTAGTTATATTAAATACATCCATTTAAAAGATAAGAAAAATAAACTAAGATAAATTTAAAAGGTTACCCGAGAACATAGAGCTGATATCTCATGTAGCTGCTATAATTTGCTTCTGGGTATATTATATTCCAAAGTCCATATTCTAAATGATCCCTGCTCCTCGGTGTTGTTCAATGAAACCCAGTGTAGAGAGTCCAAGATAGAAGCTGTTTGGGAGGCATAAATGAGCCCACTTGACTGTCTGTGGAGTGAGCTGAGGTTTCCCTGTGAAGGGAAATACTCAGGAAACAGGTGGAGACTCCCAATAGACTCTTGCACTCTTGCACATATAAATTTACCTTGACACTCTAAATCAAGCTGAAATGATGAATACAGTATCCTGTTTTATCACTGTTTTGCGGGGGTGGAGGGGGTAGATCCATATCTCATAGAATGGAAGTTATGTGAGAAATTTTATTTCTAAGACAGTTTTCAGAAAGAGACCTTTGACTGGCTTTTGTCAGGGGAGTTTATATCCAATGTTATCATCCCAGATGTCTTGCTAGGTGACATATCAAATAGCTCTGATCACTGTTGCTATCCCAGTCAAAACTTAATAATTGTGATTTTCACAAGCACATGAAAAGGAAACAGAAAGTTCAGGTGGGAATCTTTTGTTCCAAACTTCTCATTTTCACATGGAAAACTTTAGGTCCACAAAGGAAAGAGACTGTGCCAGGGTCGCATAGTGAATAAATTAGGGTCAGGACCAACTTGTAAAATGTGACTCGTGGTCCATTGTCCTTTCAATGTTTTATTGACAATAGATGGCTGATAATTGTTCCTACAATGGTTTTCTGTGTATGGAGTTACTTATAGATGTCCCATTTGATAAAGCATTGATGAAAAAAATGACTCCAGAAGCGGTTCTTGGCCTTTGGTATCATTGAATTGATGCTTTGATTCTATTCTTGATCCGTCCTTCACCTCATATACACACACAGAGAGACAAGAAAGCAGGTTAAATGATTCCAATTTATTTTGCAATACAAGTAATTGAGGATGGGTCAAGGAGATCACAAGTACACTAATAATAAACAATAATACACTGCATTGTGGAGTAAAGTCATGAAGCAAGAAATCAAGGCTGAATGAATAGGTGAGCAGTAGACGGTCTTCATGGAGAAGGTGACCTTTAAGATGAAATTTTTATAAAGTAATTTAGAGCAATGATTCTGCGAAGAGCATGCAGTCATGTGCTCAGTGTATGCCTGAAGTAGGCATATGATCAAGGGCAGGCAAGGGCAGAACAACTATCAGTATGATCTTGAGTCAGAAATTGTATTGTGTACACAGAAAATGTACAGTCAACAACATGGTTACGATATGAATTGAGAGAAACTTACTTTTTAAATTTTGCTTCAGTTGCAGTATACCCACCCACCTTTTTTGAAAAAAGCTGGATTAAGAGGGTTCTTTAGTATGGCTGTGAATTCTGCTTATGTAAACTCTTATGTTTATTT
>NW_006435764.1:8821964-8833817 GCF_000325575.1 Pteropus alecto
GTCCTTCCTCCAAGATAAGTAAACAAAGAATTAAACTGGGCCTGATTAAAGCGAGCTCTTTGAAAAAAAATGAATTGAGTGGAAGAAAGAGAGTTGTAAAATATTACACAATTGCAACAATAGACTAGATCTGTTTTTAGAGGTTCTGGTGGGCCAGGCTTAGTGTTTGAATGTGAATACATATGCCATAGTAGTGATGTGATTAATAACTATCCATGATCAAAAATGGAGATGAAGCTAAGAGCTAGCTACGCAGTATGTTTTTATTCTGCTGTTGAATTTCAAGAAACGTAATTTTATTTCAGAAAAATGAAAATAGAATACCTGAGGTCCTGTAGTTGGACAGGCATACCAAGTTACTTAATCATTCATTGTATGACTATGTGGTCACTTTCATAGTTTGGGGAAATTAACATCTATCTACTTATCACTTTTTAATTTTGTAATTAATGATTGTATTAATGAATTGTGAATAATACTTTAAACTGATTTTTTAGTCCCTCCACAGGATAGCTCTATTTAAGCTAAAGATTTGAACTCCTTTTTTCTTCTCCTAATAGTAAAAAACATCAACAGCAATAAAATTATTTTGCTAACTTTTTCCACTACTTTCTATTCATAATCTACTCTCTTATTTCTCACATCCTGGTCCTCAGGATGTGTCTGCTGAGTGGACTCTGCACTCATGGCAATTACGGTCTCGTAGGAGACATATGTCATGCACATCTGTAGCTTTTGTGAACTCTAAAAAGGGCTGAAAACCAAATATTATCAAACTGTTAAAGTTTAACTCCACTCTCAACCAGGCTTCCTCTTGTTTTTCCTATTGGCAGTTATAGGCACACAGTAAATGCTGATTACATGTTGACTTCCCAGAAGAGATGGGTGTGAAACAGCAATAGAAAACAAGAAAAATAGGAGTCTATCATATCTATGAATGAGGGGAGGGGGAGGATTTAGGTCTATAGAAACGACAGAAACAGAGTTTTGCCATCCAGAGAGTGAGTCACAACGTAAAACAGGCAGATCATAGAGAGAACTGAAATTTTGCCAGTAGCCTCTTAAACAAAGATCTTGGCTTTCTAGACCCTTTGCTGGTAATGAGAATGTTCTGAACCCATGATTCTTATGTATCCGTGGGAGGCGATATCTCCCTTTTTTCTTCCAACTCGCTGTAAATCGGTGCATATATGTTTAATTCTTCATAAAGATAATCTTCTGGAATCTGATGAGGGAAAAATTATTCAAAATCAATCACCAAGAATTTTTCACCCCTAGAAGATTTGTTCAAGAGACATATATCATCTGCTTTTGTCTTTCTGAATATCATATTCTCTCCCATTACCCTCTAATTATTTCTTCCATTTCCAACAAACCAAGCCAGATTGGCTGTCCGAGTGGGCCCAAAAGAAATTATGTTGGTCAACGACAAGTTAGCGAGTGTGTCTGGGCTTTGGTATATCTGCTGTCTTATTTGTCTTTGGAGAAAAGTAATCAAAATAGGTAGTGAGACCTGAATACTTCAGGCAAGTGCACAGATGGAGAGAATGTGCTTCCTCTGGAAGGTCTGAGTACGTGTATGCACATCAGATATTGGCGATTCTTCTTCATGCATCAAAGGAGTGATGGGTGGGTAAGGCAAGTGGAAACACAGGTGCCAGTTGGGAATTAGGGAGGAAAGAAAATTAAAGCTTCAGAGCAAATGGGAATGTGAAAATCAAGAGAAAAAAGAGAGAACAGGAACAAAGAGAAGAGAACTGCTCTGAGACAGAAAATAAACCCACACATCTGAGGGGTCCCATCATATGCTACCTGCACGTTCATCTCATGCCCAACACATTTCAAAGCATCTGCATTTTCTAACATGATAAAGGTCATATTTTCCCAACCTTCAGTCACAGGGAGAGCCTGCAGTATTTATCCTATTTATGGGTGGAAAATGTGATTTAAAACATGAGGTTTGGAGACCAAAAGACTGAAACTTGGAGAAATAATTTTCTGGAAGAAGTGTCCTAGGAAATCTAGGCCATATGTTTAAGTGATTAAACTCAAGTTCTTTAGCCTGTCATTCTGGATTTGGTATCAGGTCTTGGCCTACCTTATCTCTTTTGAATAACTCTCCAACTCTGTAGACTGTGAGTGCCACAGCAACACCAAACCCCAGAATGGTAAGAAACAGGATCATCGCCACAATTTTCTGTTGAACAACAACCAGCGACAACCAAAAAAAACAGAATCACAAGGTAGGTGTCCCCAAGGTGCGTTCCCTTAGAGCAGCCCCTGTTTTCATTATCCCCCACCACACGATCGGAACCTATAAACTGACACACATGCGTGGGAAAACCAGGAGATGGTTGCTCAAGGCAGATGACTCCAACCTGCAGAAGTCATCTGGGGACTGGCGTCGGGGGGGGAAGGCAGCCAGCATCTCTGTGCATGAACCTACAGAATACCACATTATAGGATAGAGGTCGCGAGAAAGGATCGTATTTATGGAAAAGGAAATGAGGGCTTCTTTCTTAGATTGGGGCCCAGAATCTTTGTCTTCCCACGAGAAATACGTACAGTGGCAAAAAAAACCGCTAAGCAGAAGTCATCCACAGAAGCTTCCTGGCAAAAGGAGATATAAGCCAAGCTGTTCTTTAGGTTGGCGATCAAGATAATGATTCCTGCTCCCGCGGCTATGCTGCTGACCAAGTTTGCTCCCAGGGTGCCTTGCACCTGGTGATAAAGAACACCAGGTCCCGTATCTGCCAGTGCATTCAATTAACCCATCGGCATTTCAGGGCTGGACGTATCTAGTTAACTCTATGTTTATTCGAAATAGAGATTAAAAAGGGAAATCTTGAAAACACAGTCGTTTAATAAGAATCTATAACTTTCTTGCTGGGATTGCATTCAGAAAGACCCACACAGACATACCTAGTCTCTCCTCCAATATTCTCCTTAACTGAAAACAAGTCACATGTCAAGGTAATTACGCATTATTGTTTTTAGATGACACAATGGGTATTTCAACGATTACATCCAACATAAAATAGATTGGGGGAAAAAATCACATATCCTCATTATTCCATAACATAAGAGATGATGACATGTCTCCCTGAAGACTCCTAAAATTCAATTTTTCTTACCTTCTCAAGGATGAACAAAGAATTGCAACTCACCAGATATGCTGCATGATTCTTTTCAGACATAATTGACAAAAATCCAGAAATCGCGAACTGTCCAAAGGGGGAGGGGGAGGCACAGTGAGTCTCTGCTCTTCTCTTTGTCCCTTTCACCCACCTCCTTCAAATACAAGGTAAAGTTGTGGGTGCTCTATAAAGCTATCTTTTCTGTTCCCCATGAGGCTCACTATTTTCTCATTTCCTATAGGGTTTCTCGAAATTAAATGTACATATGACTCATGTGAGAATCTTGTGAAAATGCAGATTCTGATTCAGTCGGTCCTGGATGGGGCTTGAGATTCTTTCTTTCTCCCAGGCTCCCCAGGTGATGTCGACTCTGACAGGCCTCAGGTCACTTTCAGAGTAGCAAGGTCCAACGGCACCCGACGTGTGACTCTGTTCTAACAATACTCTCATTGTCATTGTATTGCTTTTTATTTGTTTGTGTGAGCATACTGTGTGTTAGACTGTCTTCTTTTCTGAACAAGAAATGTGTTTGTGGCATGTATATCTCTAGAGTCCAACATATATCATGTAGACATATAGGAATTATGAATTCAAAAAAAATCCAAGAATCAGATTGTATGATGGGTTGAGAGACATTAACAAGCTAAATGTGTAGAATGAAAATACAGAGAACCTTCAAATAAAATATGGCTGAGGTTCAAGGAGTATTCCGAACAAATGATCAAGTCCTAAGTATTTGGCAGAGTGCCAAACCAGTGTCATATTTTTTTAGAGTTAAAATATATCCTGTGTAGGTACAAAAAATAATGTGAATTAATTGAAAGTAATTATGCTGTGTGAAGGAACTCTAGAAACTCTAGAAAACGCACACTAATCTATAGTGATAGAGAACAGGTTACACAAACTAATCTATAGTGACAGAGGGCAGACTGGTGACTGCTTAAGGATGGGAAGACAGGGAATAATGGTAAGGAGGGATTACCAAGGAAACTTTTGGAGATGCTGAGTATGTTCATTATATTAATGTAATGTTTTCACGTGTGCGTACATGTGTCAAAATTGGTCAAATTGCACACCTTAACTATGTGCAATTTAGCATATGTCAATTATTCCTCGATAGAGCTATGTATTTTCGTAACCTCAGTCAGTCAGTCATCTAGTTTCTAAACAGTACAATAATTAAAAGAGATATAATAAGAAAGCACCCGAAATGGTTTCTAGGGCATGGTAGGAGTTTATCTACAGCAGTCTCTTTATCCTCCTTTCACTAAAATAACTTTATCGATGAATAGTTTTAAGGACATTTTTCTGAAAGTTTAAGTTCTATTTTTATTGGCTAAATGTCCCTTGAGCAATTCATTTAGCTTTTATTAACCTCAGGGTTCTCATCTGATAAAAGTATGCTAGCACGTTTAACCCAAAGTGTTTTATAAACTGCAAATATATTTTATATAAGTATTTATGTATAAATATATATAACATAAATATAATTATATATATAATCTGAATACTAGAGATAAATAATTGGTTAGATCTGATCGGGGTAAGAGAAAGGCTATGTGCAGTGTTATTTTAGAGACAATTGTAAATAGATACTCACAAATACTGCTCCCCAGAATGGGTAGCCTGCTTTAAATGATGAAAAAAATTCTTTTTCAAATTCTGAAATCTTGAGCATGGAGTAGACAATTATTCCAAAACAAAGACATATCAAAGCAATCAGAATTTGTGTTACCTGTAGGAAAATGCATAACTCTTGTGGAATAAAAAGATGTTTTTCCAAAGTTGCATCAATTTCCTCATAATTGAGGCCAAACATGAGAAATTGCTTTGGTATGTTAAGCAGTTCTAAAAAAGGATTCAAATACAATATTTTCCAGTATCCTCTGGCCACTCTAAGAATTGCTACAGGCATGGCCTAATGCAGAAATGGCCAATCCATTTCTCAAGTGACTTACTGATGTAGTCACAGTGGACATCAATAATTGCCCTTTCCATCTAAGTGAAGATAAAGATTATAATCCTTCATGGCAAAGTATTACCTTAATCCACCCACAACTGACCAGAGTTGGCAGGTCCTATTTGCCAGTCTTATCCTAGTCTTCATGAGAAAATGCTTCTGTCTACCCATCAAGGCCCAGTTATTGTCAACGCTTCATCTACGGGGTTCTTGACTCCTCATGAATCCAAGTGGGAAAGCTGTTGATGCAACTAAATACTCTTTCCTAGAGCCACTCCTTACTTTAATTGAGGTTGGAGAAGGCTCACTCACCCCAAGAAATTCCAGCTCCTTCTTCAAAAATGTCAGCCATGTCTGGCGTGGTGGGGATCGTGCAGTCCTCCCCAGCTGGGTGTCGTCACGGAAAGGTACTTCAGAAAGTTCAATTCCGGGCTCACTGTGAAGTTTAAACAGAAATTCAGTCATGAGAAAATTCTCTAACTTCCTGTGCAAAGTCCTGAACTCACAGAAAGGGGACCTTTGATGCTTTATTTTTTCCAAAACAATCCTGCAATTAAAATCTTCATTGCGATAAATGAAAAACACAGGCTCAGAAAGTCCCAGTAATTGGCCAAGACCACTATTTGATCAGTGACTAGAGGAAATAAAATGGAACAAAATCTGTGCCAAATCTTCTTATTCTTATTCCAGGATTAATCCAAGAATCAATCCAAATTCTTTTCCATTAATCTAAACTGAAGAGTGAAAATAAAAATAATCAAACACATTTACTTTGGCATCTCTCAGGCTTTTTAATATAGAAATGCATCTAAATATATTTTGTCAGTGACACACCCAACATCTTGTACACGAAGGAATGGTTTTGAAGGCTTAGTTAAATCTCTATTCCTGTTTTCATTCTCAGAAGAAGTTAACTAGAAATACTGTGCCTTCTACAGATTTGGAGTATATTTAACATTTTGCAATGATATTCAATCCAATATTGATTCCTAAAGCTCTGTCTTCAGCCTCTCCTACAAGCTTGAAAAGGGAAATCTTAGCACGTGTTCATTTTTGGTATTCAAAGGAAAACTAAATCATCCACCTCTATCGGCTTTCGCTCCGTGAATGTCTCCTCTACACAGTGAGGCAGGGCCCCACAGCTTGAGACTCACAAAGACTAACCAGGAAGGATCTCAGACCATTTTAAAAAGCTTCTGTCCCTTAACACCCACCAGACACAGAGTCAAGAGATCTATCTTGATAGTACAAACTCTGTCTCAAACTCAGAATACGAGCCTCTTTAGTTAGAAAACTTAAGTGAGTCCCAGTTCACAAGCTGAGTAAAAACCTCCCCATCAACCAGAGAGAACTACTGGGGAAGTAGAGCAAATAGCTTCCTTATATTCAATATTTTAATTAAAACAGATAGGTCCATGACCGGGTCCACAAATTGACATCTCTCCACCACTGTGACCATCTCTGGCTCACTAAGTAATTAGGAATAAAAAAATAATAATAATAGCCTGTGCTTACCTGGGAGACTCTTGTGGGTTTGGGAGAGCAAGCTCTGCTCTGCTTCTATGTACTGTGTCCATTTTTTTTCCTTAATGGAGCAATTAATGAAGAACAGTGTCAACAACAAGCCTTGGTGGGCTTCCTCTCAGGATGTGTTCTGGTGGGCAGTTAAGATGGATTGGCTCATGACTTTGATGACTATCTTCATACTTAAGACATTTGTCAGACAGATAAGTTTACTGGCCGATTAAGATCAGCAGGGTTTTTCTTGTAATAATGAAGAGCAAAATCGAGTAGTCTACTGAATAGGGATGAGTGTGAACTGAAGAAATTTGAGATTCCTGGAGAATAATTCTGCCTGAGACCTGCAGGGTTTACAGACCTAGAAATGAAAGTTTAGTGGAGATTGAGAAGGTGAGAAAAAGCTGCAGAACGGAAAGAGATGCTCTTCTTTTCTGGGGCTTTCCTTACTCACGTCCCAGTTTAGCCATTTCTACAACAGAAAGTTCTCCAATTGCATATTTGAAAAATCTGTCTTCCCAGTTTAAGGCATATTTGGCTTCACACATAAATCTAAGGCTGAAGCACTGTCTGCAAGTAGAAGTGTGTCTTAGTCTCTGAATCTCTAAATTCGTCTCTGATTTCAATATATTTACTGTCTTTCTATACTCACTTTCGGATACTATTTGTATGGCTGCAGCAGATGATCTCAGAAACTGGATAGGCAGAGTTCTGACTGCTGTGAACCATTTCCGATAGAATGTGAAAGCTAAGGAGTTTTCACACTAAATACTCTGTTGTCTGCTAAAACATTAGATTGTCTGCTGCTTTACTTTTTGTGATGGCAAAGATGGGGTAGTGGAAACACCAAGGGGCATGAACTTGATGACATATCCTGTGAGTAGCTCTCAGTAGCATTAGACTGAACAGTATGCCTTAGTTAGGGTTAGAGCTAAACTAAGATGTTCGTTCTAATTGCACAGCTCGCTGGAGCAGAGCAAAGTGAATATACAGGTGAGATTCACAGATCTGGAACACTTTTATTTCAGTTTAATTATAGATATGACCTCGAAGGGCTCTTTGTTAAACTGTAAGATCCCACAAATTGTACCTCTAATCATCTGGATTCTCTAAGATGCCATAAAGTCTCTCCCCATTCTCCAGGAAACTAAGATAATTGTATGAGCAGAGAACACTAAAAAATATATCAGCATACCTTTCATAACAGAAATTTATCAATCCACATGCCGCCTTCCCACTGTATCTTCAAGAATTGATGGACCTAACCAACGTGTTATCATAATTAAGAAATAAACCTCATTTGCTTATGCATTCATCCAAAAATGATTTAACGTACCATCAGGCACTGCTGGTGTCACCGAGCATGCAAAGATGAACACCATGGTCCCGGCCCTTGTCCAGCTCATGATCCAGCAGAGTAGAACCAGGATAAATGGTATAATATTACAGATATATCAGAGGCTGGTGGAACATGAGAGGATATATCAATTCTCCCTGATAAGGGGTATGTAGAATTCAAAGAAGATATTTCCAAGGAAAGGAACATATGAGTCAGGACTTAAAATCATAGCCTCAGGAGATTTCATTTCCTTGCTCGTCCCTCAGGGAAATTACACTGCCTCTGCAGGGAAAGGACCTGGAGAAATGCCTGTTTACGGTGTTTTCTGGGAGTATAGAATAGTCTACTATGTGTGCAGTTTAGATCGGAAACAGATGGAAGATGGTCTTTGGCATTTGGACACGATACTATTTTGCGAGAATTTTCAACAGTTCCTTGTTGCGAACCAGAAACCGAGACGTATTATGACCTACAAGTTGTTGACCAGATGATAATGATGATGATGCCAGTTTCACCAGCCTCTCCTTTTTACCCCCTTCTGAGATGCGCATCATCTTCTGTGCCCACACCGTGTGTCCTTATAGCCAAGCTCTTTCATCTTTCACAATAGCAAATACTGAAACGTATGACAGAACGACTTTGTTTTTGGTGGTGGCAAAATTATCAAGATGAGTTTTAATCATGGGTCTGCCTGAAAGGAAGAGATAATTGAACTAACACTTCTCCCTCACCACATGTGTTTCCTCCACTGGCGACGCGTATGTACTTCTCTTTTCTCCACCCGCCCCCCCATCCCATCTGTCTTCCTCCTTGACAAGCAAAGTTTCTTCCCTGTTACACAGTTGATAGATTTCTCCAAACTCAAAAACAATTTGCTTTTAGATTTCACCTGAACAATTGGTTTCTCAAACTGAATGCTCGAATTACTTAAAATAAATACGCATGAATTTTCATGTTACACATTGACAGTGTGCTATCTATGAAGGGATATTTTCTGATACTCCTCAAGGAATCTGTCTCTCTGTCTCTGTCTCTGTCTCTGTCTCTCTCTCGCCAAGAGACAGCCTGATACCAAGCTCCTAGCACAGGAAATTTGGTTACAAAAATTAAGGAAATGAAAAAACATCATTCACAGAACAAGATGGCTAGTTCTAAAAAGCCTATCACTGAGATTAAACTTGAAGAGAAAACTTTTGTCTCTTCATTTGCATGACTTCAGAAATACAGTTTATACAGACTATCGAAGGGCTTAAAATCTCTTTGAATCTTTTCTGAAATTGGAGTTTATCTGCCATTGTAGCCTCTGGGCCACATAACCCAAGGTCCAGCACCTGTTAATTCTTTATCTGCTCACACCACCTGTACCTCCCAATATGACACTTCTCACAGAGAAAAATTAGAGGTGTGAAATATATTTGTTTTCTTGTGACCAAGAACATCTGCTCCATGGGGAAAATTCTGAGACACCCAGAATTATAGGCAAGGCACGGACATCGACTGTCCCATCCCTGTTACAGATGATGGGCGTTTTGGTTTTCTTTATCCCGTTCTTTTCCACCATCCTCCTAATTATATCTAAATGTTAGCTCTCATTCACTTTTACTGTTTTCAGTATTACTCCAAAACTTTTAATAATTTCCTATTTTTTATTGGCTTAGTTTTGAAAACATAATTTTATCGTCCAATCCCTTACGAGTGTTGTATAAATTGCCGATTAATCCTTTTTTGCACTGCTTACCCTGGAGTATGATGTATTACATAGTTTTTCTAGAGTCATCTGTCTCACTTCACATTTCGGTCTAAACTGTTGCCTCTAACTATGCTACACGGCTATCATCCTAGGACTTCCCATTGTCCTGTTTTATATTGGATTCCCTATTTCATTGATTCCATGTTTTTCTCTTTTTTAGTGTACCATTTCACATTGGTAGAACATATTCTCTAAAAACACTCTGAGAAAAGGTAGCTAGGAGACATTCTAGTTTTTGAGACTTTACTCTTCTGAACATTTTCTTTTTTACACCTATACAAGCTTTATAACTCTCCTATAAATCTAAAAATATTACAAAATAGTTAACAAATAATTGACACTAAAAAACATGTTCAACATTGGTCTGGGTTTCCTTGTTTCTCATTGAATATTTACAATAATAACTCCACACACTCTCTTTCAATGAAAAGTTTTGGAATTACTGTCTTTCCAAAAGGCAGATGATAATGATGATGATGATGATGATGGAAACAGCAATGTTACTCTCTATAGAAAAAGTAAATTGCAGATGTGTTAAAGCTCACAATATAAAATGAAAAACTTTATGACTTCAACAAGAAAAGGTATGAAAATGTCTCTATGGCCTTGAGGTAAGAAAGGTTTTCTTGAACAAAATAAGAAATGCATAAACTGATGAAAAGTGAATAAATATGATTATGACAGCATTATCGGATAGAATCATAACAAGAGTTAACAAGAAAAATCAAAATAAAACCAGAATGAGACAAGGAATTTGCAACAAATATTGTTTAAATAATAAAAACAAAATGTATGTGTTCATAAGACTATCAATTCCAGATACAGATTAAATTTCAGGTATGGTTAGAGTTTAACTTCTACTTCTGAAATTCTCTTACATTGCCTTCTTAGGTTGTTTTTTGTCGTGGCCACTAATGGCTACTAGTTATAGCTGTATCTCAATTCACAAATATGATGGGGAAGGTCATTATTTCACATTTGTCAAAAACGCCTTCTGCTTAATGATGGCTCCACACTGAATCAAGTGCCGATCCAGGGGGATTTCGAGGGCTAACACAATCGTGAATGGAATTGTCCTGATGGATTTAGATGAGTCATAGTGTAACCCTGGAGTCCAGGGTGAAGGTCACGCCACCGAAATCTTAAGGGTACCATCAACCTAGGGTAGAATGGATACTGGGGAGGCAATCACAACATTCATTTTGGGCTGCCGATATGTTTTCATCGAGATCTGTTAGCAGATATCTTTGGAAAAACACAAAGAAATAATTATTCATAACATAATAGGAGGATAAAAGTAGAATTACGTAATTAAAAAATGATACAAATGTTACTATAAACACCTTTCCTTCTACCGAAGTCTGTATCCCTCTGTAGGTTGCTTGGTTTACTAGATCAGACTCCTAACCAACTTTCTTCCCTCCATTTACTCCTCCGATATACTCTACATTGCACCTACAATAATATTTCTAAATTTCAAATAAGCACGTGGCCTGTCCATACTTATGCAGTGATGTGATGGTTTTTAACAACTGGCTTTCTAAGGTTGGAGGGTGGAGTAGGAATACGAATTAAGGCTTTTGCCAATCTCTGTGGTATAAATACTCCCACCACCACCAACGTCAAGCTATCGAAATTATGTTGACTTGTACTCCCTGAAATTTTAAAATCAGCTCTCACGAGTCAATAGAAAAGCCAGTTCAACACCACTGCATACATTTTCAATCGCTTCTTACAACTCACAGAGTTGCCTGTCTTATAATCTCCTGTGATTTATATACTTTTCTCTCCAAACTTGTATCTTACCATCTGCCCCTCACACACTAAAGTCGGACACACTAAACTCTGTTCCCTGAATATCCTAAATCTCCCTAGCTTAGAGGATCCCCTTCTTTTTCTTCTCCTTCATCGTGTTAACTCCCAGTCATCTTTAAGGTCTCAGTTTAGAAGAAAAATCTTCTGAAAAATTGTCACTGACATCCCCTCTAACCTGGGTCAGAAACTCTTCCTGTGTTCTTCCCAAGATTGCTATACTCTTTCTATCATGGTTCTTATTGCTCCAGGTTGTAATTACACGTTTCCGCAGGTCAGCATCTCCCACACTGAGCAACTGGAGAGAAGAGACTATACATTACTCTCTATTATTATA
>NW_006435764.1:8833993-8836045 GCF_000325575.1 Pteropus alecto
CAATTAAACATTAATTCATTAATTTAAAAATAATAAATAAAATTTAAAATAATAATTTTTATATATACACATATTTATATATTTAGATTCTGAAGAAGAGAGGTAAGAATTAACGTAAAAACCTTTGCCCATATGGTAAACAAGGAGCGAAAAGTAACTTGTAGGTATGAACCTACGGACATTGTGGATTACTCAGTTCAGTATCAAGAGAGGAACATTGATTTATAAATCAGAAATATAAGTACTTCCGTAGTAGACTTATAAATCAGGAACCAGATATATCAGAGGAAGCTTTCACATCAAATTGCCACCTCAAAAAGATAGCCATGGAAGTCACTGGAGGGCACAGGAGAAGCCACAGTAGAAGCGTGAGGGTTTCTGCCACCTTTCCTGCGCATCTGACTGCGATCCCACCTCAGCCTCGATGGCAGCCATGAGACCAACATCAAGATCATTGTCAAGGAGTTGTCACATTTGCTTTACTTTTATTTAACCTTGGTAACAACTGATGAGATAGGTGATATTACCACACCTCTTTTACAGGTGAGGAAAAATTGTTCCGGGAGGTTAAGTAACTTGCTCAAATTCACACAGGTTGTAAGTGACAGTATCAGAATTTGAAACTAGATCTGTGAGATTTTAAAGCCCTTATTCATCATTTCTCTGTTTTGTAGTTTCTTACCACGCTTTCAAGAACAAATGTTGATCATGCTCTCAAATCTCCAATGTAAACCATCATTCCTGTCAGGACATGTCTAAATGAATCTCAGCAGCTTTTTGAAATAAAATCTGAACGCTTTACTCTCCTATCTCAAATATAGTTAAAATTTCTCTAAATGATGATGATGATGGTTTTTTGACAGTTTTTGCAATGCTGATGTCAGCTAAAATCAAGAAACATTTTTCTGCAATGAAAAAAAATCTGACTCATTTTTCTTCTCATTGGGTGGATGGAAGATTTTAGAGAGAATACAGGATTTAGAGAGAATACGTGAGGTAGAGATTATTCTCCCTGCCTTCTTGAAACCTTTTAAAACAATGGCATAGCTGGGTAAAGAGAAAGAGAATGGGTTTCTGGGAACAACTTTGAAGTGGTGATCATAGAAGTTACAAGGCCTATAGAAGCATATTTGTCCTTCCACATCAGGACACATGGATGGGATTTACAGTAAGGACAGAAACAACTGAGTCAAATGTCTAAGTTTCTCATGATTGGTGCCATGAGAGTAGGAACGTGTTTCACGGGCTCATGTTCTCTTGAGTTCTTGGATGGAGCTCTAATATGGCGATTAGAGGTTGGATCTCCTTGCTCTCAGACTTACTTTAATGAGGATGCGCTCCCCCTTCCAGAGAACTGGGAGGTGAGGAAATTGCCTGGAAAATAAAACAGCATCCGTCTTCAAGAACAGGATCATCACCTCCCTCTCTCTCCTTCCATCCCTTCCTACTATCATCAGGATCATCACCAATAATATTAATTCACTGATTATCACTTTGTTAATGTATTATCTACATGGTCTTTTTATAACAGACATCTGAAATAAATGAAAATGTTCTTATTTTACTGCTAAAATGCCAAAAATCTAGAAGGAAATCATGATTTTTTTCTGGGTATACAACTAGAAAGTGACACATTAGAAGAAAATAATAACTTAATTTTCTATCTGAATTAAAAAAAATGTGCACTCTTAGATATGAAATACACTGTTTCCTCTTGTATTTTTACATCGGAATTCTTTTCCAGGCTTTATTCCATCTCTAATATTCATACCACCCCTACCATTCACACCATCTCTAACTCCAGGAACCTCACAAATCATTATTACTTCATAGAAGTTTCTTTCTAATTTCATGAGTCAGAGATGACCTTGAACCCTAGAGGGAGGTTTCAGACCATGTGAATGACCAGTCATTTAAAGAATCCTCCCTCTCTTGAATTACAGCAGTTTGCTTTGCACCCCATGGCTGAGATAGAGATGGTGATGCATGATTCTAGCAAGGTAAAGATCAGCATTAGAGACACAAAGCCCTAGGGGACATGATGTCTCATAT
>NW_006435764.1:8836075-8853760 GCF_000325575.1 Pteropus alecto
CAGGAAACCACACCACAACATCTCCTTCCCATAAAATGGAATGATGTAAACCACAAATTAGGTTTAATACACAGCCAGCCACATACCGACACTTTATAAGATGGACACAATATCAACCTAAAAGCATAGAACCAGCGATATCCTGGTATGCTGCATTTCTCTATCAAGATATGGGAAGTAGTCACAGGGAGAAGCTGCAGAGGACAAAATTCTGACACCATTTTTATTAACCAGGGTCACCCAGTAACTTAAAAAAAAGTCTGACACCATCACTACCAATTGGTAGGGTCTACTAATTAGAATAGTAGTAAACTAAGTAGGCAGGTTTTTTTTTTTTAAAAAAAAGGACAAAAAATGACCCCTCTACCATTTCATTAATAGTACTTCGTACAGGTTTGGGCATTTACACTTCCTAAAAAACTAAAACACTAAGCTAAAACATTAAACAAAAAATTACTGGGTTAGTGATCCTTCTTATCACTGAGGCACCTAGAAGAAGCAAATACAAAATTACTCTGAAAAGAGAACACCAAAAAATTCACAGAAAACTCATACCCACGTAAATATACACTGAGATCAATAAAAATATAATGAAGAAAATGAGGACACAAACTTCCATGAGTAGCATCAGCAAACAGGAAGATTAGGAGCGAGTCAGTAAATGATAGTTCATAAATCGTCATGGGGAAAATGGACACATTTGAAGAAAAATATTAATTTCTAAATTGACTTCAAAAGAGGTAGGATACCTAAACACAAACAAATAATAACAATAATTTGGAAAGGTTATAAAAAATCTTTTCCTTTGAAAATATCATAAATAAATGCAATGGAAGTCATCCAAAATTTCATTAACTAATTATTTAAAAACCCCAGACCAGAGAAAAGTGTAAGTCTTTCAAGTTGGTTTTAGAAAGCAAGATGTGGAACAAAATTTTTAAAAATTTAGTCTCTCTGGGGATTATAATAGTGGATTATAATAGTAGTAGCATAGCAATGTTAATATAATGCAATATGCTAAGCACTGTTTCAATTGCTTATCAAATATTAACTTATTTAATCCTTGCACCAACCGTGTGAGATTGATGCTATTGCTATGCTCATTTCGAAGATGAGAAAATTTAAATACAGAGAGGTTATCTAATTTGCCCTTCATCACCGAGCTAATAAGTGGTAGAGCCAAGATCCAAATTGAGGCAGAATTGTAACTGATATATTATTTTCCTGTACATTTTAGATTGTTTGAAATATTTTATAAAGAAATGTAAATTTTTAAAACATACGTTTGATGAGGCGCCCATGTAAATGCATAAGTCCGGTGCCGGTGAAGACTGACAGCTCTTGAATGACAGGCTGTTAACTGCTAAACTTATCGAGAGAAAAATAAACCCTACCAGTACAATTGTAGTACTGGCAGTGTTCATCCCAAAGCTGTTTTACATCTAAAAAGCAATAAGAATTTCCGATTAATATAGGCAGCACATACTTCATTCCTTTGTCTACAATTTACTTAAATAAACATCAGTTGAACGAGTGTTGTTTACACAACCAGCAATATCCTAGACGCTGGGCAAACATCAATGGACAACGATCCTCACCCTCGTGGAGCTTACTACATTCTAGCAGCAACGACAAAGAAAACAATTAAGTATACCGACAGGTAATTCTTATAGTAGTTTTTAAATAAGTGCTGTGGGATAACAGAGTGAAGTAAGAAGGCTAGGAAAATCCAGAGGGAGAAGTGGAAGTTTGTGATATTAAATAGGAATGACATGGGAGAGGCATTAAAGAGCTGAAGGAATTAGTCTTGAGGACATCTGGAGGGGTATCCTCGCAGTTAAAGAAACACTCAGCTCAAAGCCCTGAGGCCAGAGTGTTCCAGGTCCGTCCTGGGAAAGCAAAGCAGATAAAGTGGTGGGGGAGGGGCATGGCCAACGTAAACAATATCAGGAAATGATGATGGAGAATGAACAGACAGCCGGTGATGTCGGGCCCTTCAGGTCACGGAAAAGTCTTTGGAATGTTCTTACTCGGAGAAAAAAGTAGAGCCTTTAGAGGATCTGGAAACAATTAGATTTCTATTTTAAAGGAAACCCTCATGTCTCAAGTGAGACTAGTTGAGACAGAGCCAGGGAGCCCGATTACGAAAGACGATGGTAGATCGGAGGAAGTAGTACCAGAAGAAAAATGAAAAAATGTCAAACTCGGATATCGCTTGAAAGGAGGGCCAGCAGGATTGACTGCTAAATTAGATCCAAGATTGTTAAAGAAAGAAGAATACGAGATCATTTTAAGGTTTCTGGCCTGGAAATCTGGAAGGGTGGAGTTCCCATCTGCTGACAGGAGGGAGACAGTGGATGGAGAAGGTTTGTAGAGGAAGATTACGAGTGGAGTTGTGGACCTTTAGAACGCTAAGTGGTAGCAATTCCAGATGCCAGTCTGATGCTCAGGAGAGAGATGTAGACGGAAAGTATTCATTTCAGGGCACATAGATATCATTGAAAGCCGTGAGAATGAACGAGGTCGCCAGAGATGCGGGGAGAGCAGGTGACCAAAAAAATGAGCTTTGGGGCATCCCAACATTAAAATGTTGAAGGAAAGGGGATCAAAAAGAAGAAACTAAAAAGACAGGAGGAAAACCAGCCGATCAAGGCTCCTGGAAGCCAACGAAGACATTATTAGGAGGAAGAGTGAGTGAGCAGCTGGGCACTCAATGCTGCTCAGGGGTCAAGTTAGACAAGAACTGAGAATTGACCTCTGTGTGGGTGGAAGTCTTCAGTGATCTTAAAGAGATCAGTCCCACTAAGCATATTCACAACCTATGTGATTTTCCGATGATCTTGGAAAGTTAATTTTCTTGTGCATTAAGGAGACTCGATGTCTCAGTTAAGTTTATCAACCTCAACTCTCCTATTAATGGATCACATTTCTACTCCTATGACCATAGTAAAGAGAGGAAGAACTGCCACTTACCAGCATTCTTGTGGGTTTTCTTCCAGCTGCAACAGATAAGGATCCTGAACTAATAAACTGTTGAAAAGAAGAAATGAATCAGATAAAAAACGTGAAGTCTCAACCATGTTTTCTAGTTAAATCCCATGACGATTAGCAGATATCTAGCCACGGTCACACAACATTTTTTTAAATTCACGTCCTAGAACACAAGATTATATTTGATGTTGCTCATCATGTTATATGAATAAAATTTTAAATCAGTTTAAATTTTCAGAAAATTTATAATATCTTCATTTTGTTTCATGTTGGCTTTTTATAGGTTTTATGTGGGTATGCATACTATAAAAACTTAATAAATATATATATTTAGTGTAATATGAGTATCTTTATGCTTATATTTATATTAAATATAAATAATATTTATTTGCATACACATGTATATATAATATTCTCACATTCTTACTCAGGCTTCAGATAAGGGTTTGATTTATTGGACTAGATGTTCTAAAAGATCTTTTACAAATATTTAAGTGTCTATATTGAGATAGGATATATCCACTACTCTTTAAATCATTTTGCTATGCTACTGTTTCCATGACTCTAATTTTGATGAATTGAATTCTCTACATGTTCATGGTTTTCTCAAAACCTCATTCTGTTTTTCACCTCATAAATCTCACAACCATTTATCAATGGTTTATCACTCTTATGGTTTAAGGGAAAAGTTGCCAAAATCATGGAGAGCAAAGGTTCGCTACATAAAATTCAATTATTGAATTCTGGCTGAACACAAAGGAATAGGCTTTGGATTCTGTTTCAGATAAAGAGAATTTGTGTCCTTGATTTTTCCAGCTTCTAAAGGCCGTCTGCATTCCTTGGCTTGCAGCTCCTCCTTTGTGGCCACATCACTCCAATCTTTGTGTCCATCGTCCCAGCTCCTTCTCTGACTCTGACCCTTCTCCCTTCCTCTTATGAACTCTCTTCCACCTCTTGATAACATTAGACCCACCAAGATAATCCAAAGTAACCCTCCCATCTCAAGATTCTTAATTACATCTGCAGCGTCTCTTTTGCCTTATAAGGTAACAGATTCGTAGGTTCGGGGATTAGGATGTGGACATCCTTTTTTTCTCTCTACCACAATTGCTCATCCAACTCTAACCACCTAGGACTTGACTTAGGTCTCATGGAATAATAATGAAGAAGTTAATCTATCTCCTGGGGGCCGGGGGTAAAGGGTCACATAACAGAGCAGTTAAAACTCTAATGTGAGAAAAATATCAAACGAACGCAAATGTGACATACTATAATTGGAAAATGAGCACACATGATATAAGATTTGTTAGAGAGTTTCCACAATTATGGAGCTCTGAGGATTATCAGAAGGAGAAAGCCCTTAGCTTTCCATTGTAATCAGTCAAGATGATGCGAAAGCCTGAAGAATGATGCCGTAACGCTGGTTTTAGCAAAGTCAATGGCATAATCTCTATAGGTTCCTAGGAAAAAAGAGCATCTTAAACACATTCATTTGATGTTCTTTGCAGAATTAAAACACTTTAACATAACAGTGAAGGAGATGCATCAATATTAAACCCAATATTAGCAGATGGGCATACTGGACCAAACTAAAGTTCCCTTTTCAAATAGATGAAGAAAATGATGGAAACAACTTACTTCTGAGGGTGTTCGATGTGATTGGCACCGTCAGATGCTTTAAATGTATTATCTTACTCCAGCCTCACTGGATGTGAACAGATGGTTTGTCTTAGGCACAGAAACCTCAAGTATCTCACCCAAGGCAATTCTGCCAATAGATGGCAGAGGAATTCCCACCTGTACAGAGCCTGAGTGTGGAGGCAAAGCCATGAGAATCCAGTCAAATACAGCTGTCTATTCTCTTTACTGTTCATTTTGAAGTCAGAACCAAGAAAGCCCACGTCTTCTCAGTTCTGAAGCCCAGAAATCTCCCTCATCTAAGCGACTAACCCAGTTGGGTTGAATTCAGTCACCTATGTCCTACGACGAGCATGCATCTAAGTGTTAGGAAAAGGACAATGACAAAGGAGAACCTAGCCCCTTCTGACATGTTCATAAAACATGAAAATAAATATTGGGATCGGCTTATCAGGGAGTCATAAGGAAAAATCAAGATGGTGTCCATACAACGATAAAATCATGAATCTGCTAAGGTACCAGTTTACAGCGAGGGTACAGCCCATTCCAGAAAGCCATAAAAGAAACTATTTACACAATTTTTTTTAAAAGGCCATCGCACCATTTTAAATCACAACCACTCTTCTATATTCTCTCTTGTTCATACCAGATAGTGGGCCCGAAGCAGACCAAATCAAAGAAATAAGGAGGAGGAAACTTCTTAGCACAGAGGCCTCCTCTCCCTGACAAAGTCAAAACCCATTAAGGGGACAAAAATCCAGTAGTTAGCCTTGCCATGCAATGACTCCTCACTCGGTGCAGTTTAATCATCCCTTATTAGAGCTTCCAGAGAGCTTCCCCCCTCCTTCCATCATTTTATTACTGGAAATAGCAGGTTCTGGTCAAATGAAGAGGGCAGGTAAACGGTGTCCAAAGAACCAAGTCTCCCAGGGATCCATGGGGATATCTGTGAGCCTATGCTGTAACATTTTCCCCAACCATTTTTTGGGAAGAGTTGCAAAGCTGCAGAAGAATTGAAAGCATAGTACAGTGAACACCCATAGACCATGGATTAGACTGTCTGACCTCTGAGAAGGACATTAAGAAATCACTCAAGGGAAGGGGACTCTGTCAAGATTGATTTTTTTTTACAAAATGCGGAAGCAGTTAAGGTTAGACTTCCTGGCTCTGTTGGCTTCTCCTTCGCGGGTTGATAAAATTGGGCAAATCCTGTAGCCGCTGGCACAGCCCCTACTAGCACCCAAATAAATTGTTTTTTAATAAAGCAAAACAAAACAAAGAAACATACCATAGACCAGAAAAAAATGGCTCCAACTGTGGGCAATGAAGTTTATCTTCAAATCAGAGTTTCGTGATCCTTAAATCACCCCATATGGTGTCAAAAATTGGCCCATGAATGACATCTATTCAAGACCTCCAAAGGCCTTAGAAAAGATCATTTTATGGGCAATACATAGCGCTTTGTTGGGTTCGCTTTATAGGACACTATGGTTTTCTATACCTAAGTGATCAAGAAAGGGTCAGACTTTAAGAGCTGGAGCCGGAAATATGTTTGAAGGCTTCCTTTCCTTCTCTTCTCTGAACTGGCTTAATTAAATACATCTGAGTGTGGTATGGGGTATAAAAACACTCAGGTTTCCCAGATCCTCTCAACTTCCTGTTGCCTGAGGAGCTCTTAGCCCAAGATCTAGCATAATGAAGGCCTTCGTGGAATTAGAAGGACCACTGCTTCTGTTCGTTTCCTTGATTTGGATGTGTTCTGGGCAAAAGCGAGGTATAAGAGTGGACCCTGATTGATGATCTTTTGGAGGGGTAGTTTCTCAATAACCCTGAGTCAAGGGGCTTCTGGGTGCTTGGACTTGATTGCTCCTCCTAGAAGTTAAAAACTCGATAACTCTCACTCTGCTTTATCTCCCCGTTGCATCCAGCCGGGACTGCTGAATGAGCGAAGGAGTATGCACTCAAGTTATTTTCTCTGTAAGTTCTCGGAATTAGTCTCTCCTCTTTCTTCCCCCTTTTCCCTACTTGTCAGCTACTGGCATCTCCCACAAAGTCATCCCTGGACCATTCGCTGTTTCACACGACCCTCTCCTCCCTTTGCTGTTCCCTCATCGGTTCTTCCGCCATGTCACGCCTGAACTTCTAATCACACATTCTTAACTGGTCTCCCGTCTCTCATTTCCTCTCCCCCTTCCAGAACATCATCTCATGAACTTTCTTAAGATATGACTCTGACCAAACTCCTGAAAAACTCCAGTGCTTCACTGAGGCCCCCGGAGCGAAGCACAGACTGGCCGTCAGCTGGCCATAAAGACTGTCCTAAATGCTCCGAAGGAAAAGAAAGATGGATTACGAATGCAGGCAGCAAATGGAGCTGATGGAGTTCGGGGGGCGGCGCCGGGGGGGACAGGATTTCTTGGAGAGGTTATAGTTGAGGTAGAATCTCAGGAAATGGCATCGTCTTTACTTAGGGGTGGGTTTGGGTGTTGGGGTGCAGGGAACACTCTGCTTTTTTGTCTTAAGTTAAAAAAAAAAAAAAGTTGTGCAAGACACTTCTATTTCAGAGGTGGTGATCTGTGTCCAGGCTGCTGAAATAGGGTCAGTGTGAATGGAATACAGAGAGGTTGAAAAAACATGATTTGAGGAGATACAGGGGTAGAAAGGGCAGTGGAGGATTTTGAGGTGGTGGGAGGGGCGGTGTCAGCCAGAAGACCCCTCCCTCTGCACAGAGCATTCCCTAAAAGCAAGCCTTAGATTAATATACTGTCACAGTGGTGATTGGAGGGCTGAGGAAAATGTAGACATTGTGTTAAAGCTAGGAACGGAGTATTGGGTTTCTGATAGCAGCATCAGGACTCAGTAGCGAGGCAGGTAGGAAAAGACATAGATGAGGACGACCCCCGTTGTGCTGGCACCCCACAGTGAGCAACACAGTTTCTGCGCCACCCGCCCCCCCCAATCTGGCCCAGCCCTCAGGGTCCAGATCCCAAGGGCCAGGGCCTGGCTTTCTTCTGAGGCAGGCACTAGGTGGAGCAGGGCCCAGCAATTCCTGTTAAGGACTTCGATCGTTTTCTTAGTCACAGCGGAAGCCCTAATCAGGAGACCGGGGAGCGGTGATGGAGGTACGAATGGTGTGCTGGGTGTCTGCTGCATCTGGGTTGACTTAAGGTCTCAGCCACCCTGTAAGTTTTATGTCAAAGCCTTGTCTGACGCCCATCCCCCCTATACACACTGCCATCATCATTAGCAAAACCATTTCAGACGGATGAAGGAGCGTGGAAGATAGAATCAATTCTAGACAAGTAGCCCCTCATAACAAGGTGTCCGACGTGGTGGAACCCTAGCCTGACCGTGCTAGACTGCTGAGGTGACCCCTTAGTAGATAAGAGACTTGGCCACCAGAAGTCTTTGAGTCCCTATTTTCTTCGTCTATCAAATGCAGAGAAGGCTTATTCAATTTCCCAAGGATATTAGGAAGTTCAAACTGAAATAATAAAAATATGATGGTTCAAGTAAAAAATGAATCTGCAGGTGCTTTATAAATATAAATCACCCTCAAAGTTTTAGACAATGGAATTTAAAAAGTGGGATTTTTTTTTCCCCAGTAGTGGAATATACCTGGTGACAAAAAAGGGTGGGGAGGGGACATATAAAGCTGTTAGGGCTTCTTGTCAAGTGTCCCTTATGCTTTAGAGCTGACAATGAGAGCAATTTCTATACCCTAAGTTCACCCTTAACAATGAAGCTCGCCCTAGTAACCTCACGATCAGGCAGCTTTATTTGGATTACTTCTGTTACTATTACAGCACCATAATACTTCAAGACCCTCACACACGTCTAAAATCTAATCACGATCTTTTCTCTTTTCCTGAAAGTAGGTCTATTTTATACTTCTGTTTCTGTCCTCCCAGCATTTAGGACAGATGGTATCAGTGTGTTCAGCTTCCACTTAGCATTTTCTCTCATCTATTTACCTGCCACGTGCCTGACTGTTGCTGGCAGTAAAGAGTTTCTGCCTTTATGGAGCCCGTGTTGCAATTGGGGAGAAAGACTACAAACGAGAAGCTAACTGATAATTCCAGATTATAAGGGTGATCGTAGAAATAAATAGGGTGCTGCGAAATGGGAATAACTATGGAAAACAGAAGAAAAATCACTTGAATAAGATACTTGTCTAGGTCTTCTGAGAAGGTGACATTGAACTAGGACATGAAAGCAGCAACATCAAGGCAAAAATCCAGAGGAAAAGCATCCACCTATAAAGAACTGGAAGGAGGGCGACAACCTCGGGAGGTCGGTGTGGCTAGAGAGTGGCCATTAAAACAAACAGCTATAGCTCCCTGGGCATTTTGGAAATTTATGCTGCTTTATTCTGAACCAGAGTGGAGGTAAAGAAGGTACAGTAAACCTCCTGCAATTCAAGGTACACTTCCGTACGACAAAGAAGTGCCCCATATGAATTTCAGATATTTCCCCATTTTCCTATATAGATGCAAACCTGTTCATAATTATCTGGACATATAATTTCCCCTTCATATAGACAAAGCGTATTTTTTTCCGAGGAAAAACAATACATTGTTTTGCTTGGAACTTTATCAGCTTGTTCATCATTCTGGAAAAATCTCAGCAGTGACAAAGAAAGCCTACTCTGGTATTTGAAACGTCTATATCTGTATTAGCAGCAGTCTCCCACGTGATGGCTCTGATGTGTCAGAGGACTTGTAAGTAGATACCTCAGTATCTACTCACTGATATACATTTCACTTTATTATATACACTGCTTTCCTTTTATTTCTTAAAATATTATAATTAGTGAATTACAGTAACTTTTTAAAGAAATATGTGTCGATAGGTTATCTATGAATTGTTTTTAGGACCAATAAAGAAGGCATTAAAATTGCTTATTGTAATATTAGAGCATTGGGCCTGATAAGTTGATACCTACTGGGTTAGTGCTTTTGAATCAAGGAAGGGTAGGGAATAAGAGATTTGGGGACCAGGGCAATGAAGGTGTTATAGGCCAGGAAGATTTTAGATTTTATACTAATTGCCATGAGAAGCAATTAGAGTTATATCCGGGCTGGTGAAATAATCTTTACGTTTGCAGCTGTGGAAGCAGCGTGCTTTTTAACCAGGCCACTGAGCAAGGAGAGACGGGTGGTGGTTTGGGCCAGGGTACTGATCACGGAGAAGTGAATAGACATGAGGTATGTTTCGAAGGTAACAGTGAGGAGATTCAGTGGTAGACCGAATACAGGTATGAAGGAAAGGAAGGAATTGGGAGTAAATCCTAGCATCTCTTGGCTCGGGAGTTGGATGACCTGTGGTGCTATTGACGGAGACACAGAGAGAACAAATTGGATTAATATCAGGGCTTCTGTAGAGCACATGGACCTTTTGAGAGGGCTGTTTCAAGTATCCTCTTGGATGTCGAGTAGCTAATTGGAGAGGTGACTCTAAACCTCAGAAGTCCAGGTCAGTCTACTCTCTCAGGTAATGTCATTCGAAGAGCATGGACCCAAGCATGGTTTTCAGTCCCAGCTCACTATCAGTTCTCACCGCATTTACTGCACTTCCGCGGCACACAGCCATGGGCAAAAAGTTAAAACACGGGATCCGTTTTCAGAGTTTAAGCTTTCCAAGGATACCAGGTACTAGGGAACTCAGCACTTAGTATGGGTGCCCTCGTAAAGACCTGGGCCCCTGCTCCTCCAGCAAATGAAGAGGCTCAAGGAGCTTCTACGGTTCTTTCTCGGGTAAAAATTCTGAGTGCTATGCAAATCGATTCTGGCCATTTGGGGAGCACCAAGGAGGAAAGGGGACCGTTTGAGGGAGGTCAAAAGAGGGGCGTAGGTCTGTAAAGGGAAAGTTTTTTTACACAAGTCTCTAAGCTTCATTTCTTTTAGTTGAAGATGGTCTTCCTTCATGATACCTAATGCTGCTCAACCTTCTTCGAGCTGTTCCTTGAAAGACTTACTGATTTTCTTCTCTTTGCCTCTTTTCGCAGTGTTGGTGGAATGCAGCCGTCTTAATTTTCGTGCTATAGCTAAAAGAGCACTATTTTATCAAGATGAATTAGTAGGCCCTGATGAATTACTGCTGGGGACTGGCTGTCAGGCAATTCGAGTGCAACCAGATGAACTTGACTTTGATTATCCCCTTAGTCTCTGTGGAATTGCAACACAGGTAAGAGAAATGATCGTTTACCCAGTACCATCTATAAAGTTGTGGCTTTGCACTTTTTCTTATTATAGTATGCTACTGGTGTTGCTACTTGGAACCGTAGACTGAGCAGATACCTAGAAAGGACGTGAAGATTTTCTCTGTTTTCATTCATTCACCAGCGACCCATTATGTGTAGGACATGGAGCGTAAATAAGAAACTCACAGACCTTTCTGTTATGAAGCTCACGGTCTACTAGGGTAGAACACCTATTACATGTAGAGCATGATCTATCGTCAAGCATTTTCACATATTTCCCAATCCTCATAATTCTACGAGGCTGATGTCATCACCATTTATGCAGATTAAAGAACTATGGGACAAAGGCCTATGCTGTCACCACACTCGAGAAGTTAATAACATTTACAGCAGGGCCTGGGCCAGAAACCTGGCTTGTTGACACTTATTCTAATAAGGACTTTGGTTTGTTTTGTTTTTAATTTTGACTCTGGGATTAGCAACTCTAACTACAGAATGTGTAACAATGGTTTAAAGAAAATTTACTGGGGGAGTTTGGAGAAAAGAATGATCTGGGTGGGTCTTGAACAAGAAATAGACTTTACTTGTCTTTCTCTATCTCCCAAAAGGTTATTGAAATGTAACTATATTACATCAGCATCAGAATAAGGAAGTCTCTGGGAAGGTTTTGCTATAGAAGGTTTCTATCACATTGAAAGTACATATAAATATATTCAATTTATCTCATGTCGATTGGCATGGCTTTAAACACAGGACTAAATATTTTCTGCCGGGAACCTGGCCTTAAAGTCGCAGGCATGGGATAATTTGGACATGTTGGCATGAAGTCCTTTCAATGGATCCTCTTGACCGGCCCATAAGCATAGTGGTCTGAAAGCACAGTCTATGCTTGTCCCCCACATGCCATCACACCAGCCCTTAACCCCCCACAGTGAGAGGCCAGTGACTTCGATGTTCCCCACTACACCTGCCATGGAGAGACCCAAAGGCATTTGAGACACTCTTAGTGGTTAAAAGCATCTGTCACTCCCAGAGTCCTTGGCAACGGCATAAACCAGTAGTTATTAAGCAGGGATGATTTTGTGCCCCAGTGGACATTTGGCAGTGTCTGGAGACAATTTTAATTGTCAAAACTGGGCAAGGGGTGCAGAGTGCTACTAGCATCTAGTGAGTAGAGGCTAGAGATGATGCTAGACACCTTACAGGGCCCAGGACAGCCCTCACGACAAAAATTGACCTGACCTACAATGCCAGTAGTATCGAGGTTGAGAAACCCCAGCCTAAGTCACCACACTTGGCTTCTCTCCCACGTAGGTGCTCTAAGCAGACTCACTAAGGAGCTCAGAATCGTGACAACTAAACCAGCCTAAACTCTGACTCTATTGCTATGCGGTCCAGAAAAGGACATTTCATATTTTTTTATTGGTTTTTTTTTTCCTTCTTATCCCTTGATTAGAATCCCTGAACCATATACATCATTTAGATCCCAGGAAATATACTATTCATCCATCTTATAGGATACTATATAGCTAATAAATTTAGACAACAATTTAACAACATAAGAATCTCTCAAAGTGAGGAAAAAGAATATACATGCATAACATATAGTGTGATCATGATTGTTTAAACAATGAAAGGCTAAAACAGGTAAAAATACACGCAAATAGTTACAGACGTAAAGCCAGGATGATCTGATTATGGGAATTACATGTCATCTGTGGGACACCAAACACATTCCAAATGTCCCTGGGAGGAGTACATGTTTTGCGTTGGGAAAACTCAGTTCTTAGCACATGTACAAACATCTTAATTAGTTGTCCTCCTAGTGGTCTAATGTTTTCAAGAGACCAGATTAAAGAAAAAATATCATGTTTTGATTCAGAGATCACATAAAGTATTTCGAAACACTACAGTAACTGTCTTTTTCAAAATCTTCTTCTCATGGAACAATTTTTCTCCTAAGTAGCTGTGAAAATTTTTCTTTCCTAGAATTTTAACTTGAGGAGTCTAACATAAAATGTTCAGGGTCAACCGACTCACTTGCCACTTCTATTCAAAACAAAATGCCAGGTGCTTTTTTTCTGTTTTCTGATGAAGCTAAGCGCCTCACTTTGCCAGCAAGAACTTTAATTACATTAATTGGAGCGAATATCCTGATCTCTAGAGACACTAATGTGGCCAAGTTTTTATTTGAATACATTAAAATATGTCGTGACAAGTGAACACGTATTTCAAAGCTCTCTTTTCCCACCAGGTTTTCGTCGATGGAACTGTCATTCACTCCTGGCTTACCTACACACCAAGGAATCAATTAATTTCTGCTGAACTTCGTTTGGAGTGTATAGTTCCCAGGTCAGTCCAAAATATCCATTGTCTCCTCCCTTAAATACCAATAGTGCGTTGCTGAAAGTTGTCGCTATTTATCCAGAGACCTTGAAAATCAGAACTGTTTATATACAGCTTCCCAGCTTTACAGCATGTCTGCCAATGTCGCAGCAACTCACAATTTAGAGGTCAAAACTCAGGATAAGTGAGTTACACAAAAGTGCAAAGCCAGGAATGGACCTTGCTTCTCAATTCGAGACTCTTGCTTCTGTCTCTCTACTCTCCCATAGACTATGAGCACACACTGGCAGCCCTAAGTCACAGCACCAACACATGACACACAGAAGAGTTGAGGTTCCGGAAGTTAAATAATTCATTTCCCCTCCTGGATTTGAAATCAATTAACTAATAAATCAATCATAGGATACTGAATATGTAGATTAGAACATAGCTTTGTTTTTAATAAAACCAATTGACAAATGAGGCTTTAGATCTGCCTCTAGGAACACTCCCACAAGTCCATCCTGAAATAAATTTGCTGACCCAGGAGACAGAAAGCCTGGAAAATTCCAAGTCTCCTCCTTCCCTGCAAAGAGCCTTTTGTAGTAAAGCTGGCTTCCTGGCTGCAGAGCAGACCAGAATGTGGCCTTCTGCAGACAGACTGGCCCCACAGAGATACCTGCAGTGAGGCTGAACTAACCATCATTTCCTTCTCCCAAATTTACCACTGGCTAATACTTTCCTGGTCCACATGAGGAAAATTCAGGGAGAGGATCCAGAAAAGGTAAAACTACTCCTTACGTAGTTTCTTCACCTGAGGAGTGGACCAACCTTTCTTTTCTGGATACTTAAAAGAATTAAAGGAAAATGGTATCCAATATCCCACTAAGAAAAAGAAAATTCTATAGTGTAAGCAGAAAGGATATGATTTCTGATACACCAACTGGAATCGAATTAAGAAGAAAAAAATTTAAAAGTTTGCTAAGCACAGATTCGGGCAACAGCTTTTGAGGAAAAAAATGCTGTTTGACCCTTGCTAATAACAATAACTTTGTTTATTGAACACTTACTATGTGCCAACCACTGTTCACAAGGACTTTAGGCATTTTAATCATTATCAACCTTATGCATTAGTCTCTAATATTGTCCCTGTTTAATGTTTGAGAAAAGGGCACAAACACAGGAGTTGCCAGCTTCCCACAGCTCAAAAGTCCTAGATTTAATTCTACGTAGAATGGCTTGAAAAGCCCTGCTTTACATCACTGTGCTCTGCCTTCTATACTGGTTAGCAAACTTTCGTCTCTCAGCTTCCAACCTGATCAATGCTGTCTTTCAAATACCAGGAATGGGGCTCTAATAGCTCTTTGATAACCTATTAATAAACTTCAAGAGATTCTAGGAAGATCTTTCCTTAGACCTATCACTATTTTCAAGCAAAAATTGCTGTGAACATATCCTTGAAATAAACTAAGAAAAACAGAACAGTTTCTGTGTTTGTAATTTATTATCCCGCAGTGAAGGACTTGGTGAGAGACTGAGAGCTACACAGGAACAACACGATGATAATGTGTGATTCTTAAAATAAAAACTCAGAGCTGTTAAAGAAATAACCAGTAACACCTGGGCCCAAAGTTGGATCCCAACAATGATGTCTTAAGCCTTTATATTACTTTTTAATTCCATCCCATCTTTTTTTTTTTTTCTTTCAAAGCTCTTCTGTAGTACCTAACAGCACTGATTTGAGCAGTGACCTCGATGTACCCCCATCTACTCAACAATGGTTCTTGGTACAGGACAGACACTGTGTGAGATGTGGCTATACCCACTTCAGAGAACACTGGGTAAGGATACCTACAAAAGCTAACATTTAATGTGCCCCATCAGGCAATTTATCACCAAAAAAAAAGAAAAAAAGTATTTGAGGTAAGTAATAGGTAAGGTCTAAATTCCTACTGAGGTCTGAATGGCATATGATTTAGTAGTAGAGATATATAAGTAGGGTCATATTGAGTTCTCTCCCTTGAACTTGAATCATACTGTAATTAGTATTAATATGAAGAAGACCTTATAACCACCAGTCCCATAACGCTCTCTTCGTCCTAGTATTATTTTCGTTGACAGTAAGGATTTTACTTTCCTAAATTCAGAACTGGATATTTGAGTCCAAAACGAATGACTGTAATGGAAGAAGGAAAATTTCAGAGGAGGCCAGTTTAGAATATTTTTCTTATGTTTTAGGAAGAGACCAAATGTGTTAAGGTTGGGGAGAAATATATTGACTAAGTCATCTGTTTTCCCACTGCACCTCGTTCAAACAAAATTTCAAACATGCACAAGACTCCCTTGAATTTTGCTTTCCTTTTTTTACCCCCATTCTTAAAACCGGGGCTATCCCAAGGACATCTGGGATATAGTTCATGTCTGGGAGTTATAAGGAAATCATATCCCGAAGCTGACCTTACGTATTTTAGCTGGTTCCATTCCAATGGGTATGAGCTCAAAGAGAGACCTCACCCTCTGTTAAACGATGTCCCTGAAACTTGGGTTTCGTAAACACCAGATATCAGCTACTTATGAACTTTGTTTTTCTACAGTCGACACCTTTTTATGGAGCACACAACTACTCTCTTCTAGTGAATTTCACCCACCCTTTCATCTATGAATTCTAGAAGCTCATGCCCTTGCACATTGAGCAAGACAGAAGTAGCCCGTTTTAACGACGTCGTGTGGCATTTTATTTTTATATATTTACATGATTTTAATTCATTTTCATCTATTGTAATCCCCCTCATGATGTCTTTGAGGAGAGGCCATTTGTGTTTTTAACTGTCAATGTGGACACAAATTCATGAATAAAACTTGACCTATTTTTCTATATGTCTGTATTTATTGCATTTCTAATTTACCGTTCTAAGCTGTTGGGCTGAGTTCCCAGGAAAATGGGAGCTGGGGGAAGGTTATTATCAATATCATTTTCATAGCTATTTAACACCCAACTGTTGTTGATAATTGGTGCAGCTGGATGCAGTAATATGGCCAGTAGGCTTGCTTGGAAGAGAGTGAATATAATTGAAACCCTCTGGAAGCAGAGAGCTCAGAAACATGAGTGAACTATTTAGATCCCCTGACCAAATTATTCTGTAATATAGGTTCAGTGGGTTGGGTTTTGTCTCAATCCATGTGTTGCTCCATCGGTCACTTGGCCATGCTATGACACATCCTCCCGATACAAGCAATGTCAGCAACCCTGCCATTCTTGGTCCCAAAGATTCTGTGTTAAATGACTTTCTGCATAGAAAAGCAGAAGCTATGACCACATCTACCAATACCTTTTCAGATTTTACTTGTGTTAAGATGTTAACACCTTTTAACACTTGGAAGCCACGTTGCTGTCAGAAATAACAATTGTATGCTCTATAGTAATGATTCAAGCACAGTCACTTTCTTGCATGTAACTTGGTGGAAGGAGTAAAATAGGGTCCCTGGAGATAGAACAGAGTTTTTCCCACGCCCACATTGGCCAGTGACTTAGACCTGGTTCTCAAAGTGTGGTCGTGGCACCGGCAGTTCTCGATTGCCTATTCACCCCTGCTCAGTTATCACTAACAATATTTCCAATTAGCATGTCCAATTCACCTGAATTTAAGTAAGGGAAACCCACTCTCTGAAACTATAGTGGTCATTTTCGCAATGAGCAGCTTAGTTACTCAGGGAGGCCACCAGAAATCTTGATCTCGGTCTGCCCAGGGCGAGGCCAGCACTCTGTAAACCCACCTAGGTATTGAGAAATTGGCCATTTGAGCCTGCATCCTCATTTCTTGTGATCATCACGTTGCCTGCAAGTCACAAAAGCTGCTTTGGCTTCAAAAGTTTTGTTCTGCTTCGCTTTGCGTAGACTTCCTCTGACCCATCACTCTGATTGCCTCTCCCGGGCTGTGCGCGTATAGGATCAGGGACCACAGTATCAGGCTCAGGTGCTTTCTATGCAACAGCAGCAACTCATTTGAAGAGACCCCCTGCAGAGCCCTGCCTATTTTCCTAGTACCAGTTGGGGTCATGTGGGTGGGGGGAGAAGCCACACAAGAGAAATACCCACATCTAGAAGGAAGAATAAAAATATAGCTCTTTCCCAGTTATAAGAATAAATTAGATAAATCACTTGCTTGGGAGTGGGAGAGGGCAAGAGAGAGAAAGCAACACCAACGGAAGTCGGAAAAACAGAATGGCAAGAAACTTCTACAGAAAGCAGGAAACACTAACGGGCCAGCAACCTCTAAGTAACTACACCTTAACACAACAAAACGTGTGCCCGATTCTTGCTCTGAAAAAGGCAAAATCAGGCACAAAAGTAAAGATGATTGTAACCCCACAAAATCCTTCATAATTTTGATCGTCGGCCCCCAACCAAAGACCCTTGAAAAACACAGGAAATTGGAAGTGCCTGACCTGCTGTGGGTAATTTTATAGCCAATGCCACACCCAGCTGACTGTATTTACACAATCACTCTGCAAATTGCTTTGACTTTTCA
>NW_006435764.1:8854424-8866998 GCF_000325575.1 Pteropus alecto
GTAATGTTATAGCCACTGCCACACCCAGCTGACTGCATTTACACAATCACTCTGCTAATTGCTTTGACTTTCCAGAAATACGTATCGTTTTTTTTTCCTGATCCAAACTGTTTAATATCTGAAAAATGGGGAAAGTACAAAGAACGAAATAAAAACTCTTTATAAACCACCGATTTTTTTTTTTTTTTTTTAAATATTCCAAGAAAGGCTTCTTTCTCCCTCCTGAACCTGGACAGTCTCCCGATGCCTCTAGGGATGCAGATAAAGTGCCACAGGCAAATCTTTGATCACCGTGCCTTCCCCAGGCCCTCTGCAGCTCCCCGTTGAGGGAGTGTCAATGCGTGTTTATTGAATTGTTGGAGAATGACATTCAGGGAGGTGTGACAGCCTGCTGAAATGTGAAAGGGTTAAAGGATAATTAAAACCTGAAACTGGACAAAGGAAGTCTATACCTTAGGCCTAGTTTCTGTTACTACATTCTGTTAATCATGAAACTTGTAACGATGAGCTCATACGCTAACTGCCCATTTTAGCCTGTGTAACCCTGCTTGCTTGTGTGGCATGAAAAATAATCAATTGTATATAAGCTGAAAATTACTGTTTGGCTATTGCCCATGGGAACATAGACAATCACCCATAGGAACTTAACATTCTACCACAAGCTTTCTGCTTCTGTACTCCCCGCTTGCACACCTGACCAGTGGGTTGACAGGTAGTGAATAGGAGAGAAATAGACCTTTGTGTTTAAGACAGAAAGAAGAATGGGATTTAGGGCTTAAAAACCTTGTATCTTGGCATTTCAGGGCTGCTCCTTTGTACAGGACAGCCACCGGCTAATAAACAGCCTTTAAGAGCATACGTGGTTTGGTCTATTCTATACAGGCCACAACAGAAGTATTCTAAGCCTGTGGGTTTCCAACTTCAGCAACATCAGAATCGCCCGCTGAGCTTGTTAGAACACAGATCGCTGGGCCCGTGCCCTGGAGATTCTTATTCAGGGCTGGTGTGGAGCCTGAGGATTTGCATTTCTGAATGTTCCCAGGTGACTCCGATGCTGCCGTTGCCACGACCACACTTTGAGAACCAGACGCAGATATCATCCCTTTAGAGAGCACCAGGTCAATGGCTCCCAAACGTGAGGATGATTATCAAAATCATCTGGAACACTATTCTAAAACAGAGATGTTTTAGCCCCACTCCAGTCCGATGGGATCTGTTGTAGCTGGAAGCTTTAGAGTACATGTGAATCACTACAGTCGCTTGTCAAAATGTAAATTCGCAGTCTAACCCAGAGGGAAGGGGCGTTTTTACCTGTTGTACCAGGTGATTCTTGGAGGCTCACGTTGCCGAAAGCTGCAACAGAGATTCCTCAGGACTGCTGATAAGCCGATGAGGGAGGAAGCGAGGCCAGCCTCCAGGTCTCTTTCCATTATTTTCATTTCGCTTTCATGTTTTATGTTAGAGCCTTTAAAAAAAAAAAAACCACCAACGTTATAAATCTTCTGTGTCCTTTGATTTGAAGTGCAAGGTCGAGATTTTAAATAAGAAATCGGATGTGCCTAGAGGTTACTCGATAAATGCCATGTTCGGTGAATCCATGAGGAATAAAGAAACGAATCCAAATCTTACTTCCCTTTGTATGTTCTTGTGGTATTTCCAACACCTGTGTGATATAAACACTGTAGAACATTCATGCTCTCTGTGCTAGCAGTCATGGTCTTTCGAGAATCTGGAATAAGCTAAAGTAACAGAGAGAACCAGTCTGATTAACATGATATGGGGCCAAATTCCAGAATCAGCGGTCTGAATAAAGACTTTCCGTAAGAGGAGAATAAAAATACCTTCTCCCGATGTTGCTCTCCACTCCTCCCTCCCAGTTTTAGCTTCTTCTAGACTTCCACATGCTGCAACAGGCAAAAAAGACATGGGATAAATCGGCTTCCGCCTTGCCATTTTGTATCACCCTCCAATATGGAAAGGAAGGACCTCCGCTCAGGGATCACTCTGAGCGGAGGTCCCTCTGGCTTTCTCCACTGTGCCTTTTGCTTGGGGAAGAAGATGTGCTGGACCAAGAGGACAAGCCCTTAGAATTCCCTTCCCAAATGGCTCTGAGCTCACAAACAAGGCCTGCACAAGACCCTTCCCTGAGTCTGTCCCCCCAGGTGAGTATACTCTGTGCCCAGTGGGTGGCCAGGGGACAGCTGCCAGCTAGGAATAGGAACAGAGCTTGGACGGGTCATCTGTAGCATCCACACACATGCATTCCATGGGTGGGAGGCCCCTTAAAATGCAGGTCAAGCGGGGTTGGAAAGAGGAGAACCAGGCCATAGGCCATGGGCCATGGACCACGGGTAGGGGAATGAAGTAGAGTGAAGTGGAGATGGATGTGGCTGTTACCACATTGCAATGTTTCAGCGTGGAGCTCTGAGGACTCTGTGAATTCTAAAATAAGAACTTTCTATCTCATTATAAAAGTTGGTTTGTCAAAATAGGAAGGCAGAATATATCTTGTTCAACAGTTTATTTAAATAGATTTATAACTTTTATATAGACATATAGTATATGTGCTTCCACTTGTACCCTTGATCCAGTTCCCATACAAACGAGGCAGGAGCAGATCTGAGGCCATTTGTGTTCAGCTCAAAGTAACTTGTTCTGGGCCGTATCTCCTGATGACCCTGGGAGCCCATAGGACTTTGTCTCGCTCTGCCGATAAGCCTAGAAGAACGTGGCCATACTAGACTATATATTGGTACTTGGCTCATTCCTCAATATTTACCTTCGGTAGACCCAAGGTGGTTCCTTCCAGCAAATATTTGAAGACCTCTTATGTAGTAGGCATTTTGAATGGTGCAGTAGGAGAAACGACAGTGGACAGGAAAGACTCACCCTTGTCTCCGAGGAGCTCACAGTCTGGCGGGGAGACACACATTAAACAAATGCAGTTAAGAAGTAATTCTACAAGTAACTAATTGCAATTCTCACAAATGCTACAAAGGAAAGTACAGAGGGCCAAGAGAATAGATAACAACAGGGGGACAGAACCAGGTCTGGGGGTGCAGAGAGAACATCCCTGAGGGAGTGGTAGTTAAGCTGAAGGATGAGCAGGCCATTTGAGGGGACAGGAAGCAGCATCACCTGAAAGCAAGCACTCAAGAGAGGACGGCAAGACATGTGAATAAGCCTTGAAGTGGGAAGGAACTTGACGCAATAGAAGAACCGAAAAAAAATGAGTCTGGAGCATAATGTACAAGATAGTAAAATAATGCTACAGAGACAGGCAAGGGTCAGCAGTACAGGTGCTTAGAGATCACATTTAAAATATGGAGTTTTAGTCAAAGTGCAAAGGAAGGCTTCGAGATTTTAACCAGGAAGCAAATATTCAGAAATATGGTTTGGAAGATCACTGTAGGTGTGAAACTGAGTGCTTAGAGACCAAAGAGTCATAGATATATTTTCAAGTATATGAGGATTTGAATAACTTTATAAAAACATTACCAGGTCAGTAAAATATCTCTTCTGCAGAAAAATTCAAAACTGATTTTTCCATAGATTAAAAGTTGTAGGGTACGGTATATCAAACTGGATTCCCTGAGAACTCCTGGAGGTGGTCCATGTAGTAACCCCGCCTGGGAAATGATGCTCTAGGAGTTAGATGTGGAAGGACTCGGAGCGGGGTCCAAGGGGCCAAGACAAAAATCTGGAAGTTATTGTGGGGGTGCAGAAATTATGGTAATTTAGACTAGAATAGTGGCAGTAAAGACTGAGAGAAACAGACTGGTTCCAAAAGGTAGAATATTTGACACTTGTGGTTGATTAGATCAACAATTGAGGGAGACAGAGGTACCAGGCTTGATAACCAGACTTCGGGCAGATACAACTGAGCTGATGGTTACTAGCAAGATAATGAGAGTTAACAATTATGTACTGCCTGTTATGTACTAGGACTATTCTAAGCACCCTAATGGTAACTTATCAAATTCTCACAACATCTGAGGTGAGAACTATTATTCTCTACATTTTACTCATAAGGAAACTGAGACTCGCAGAGGTTAAGGAACTTACTTAAGGCTGTTGGCTGGTCTGTAGCCAGGACCATGGCCAGTAAACCTGCCTTCTCAGGATCCGACAGAGAAATGACAGTCAGGAAGGAAAATCTGAGTTGGCTGATTCTGTGCTTTAGCTTGTATGAATGAATATAAGTCTGTTTTCCTGGGTGCGTCTTTTCAATCCAGCCCTCTTCTGGTGGTTCACAGTCTCCTACCTGGAGCCCAAAGCTCCTATAAAGGAACTTTTGTCCATGGATGGCTGCTCAATTTATTGTTTCTGCGGGGGGGATGTGAGCAAGGGGTCGCCATCTTGCTGACCCAGAGCAAACACATTAAAACTAAACTGATGGTATTTGGTAATAGTTCTTAGAAGAATTATGATAGACAACGCTTCTCACATGTAGCGTGTGGCATCTTACCTTTCATGAAAAAAAAAATCCACATTTCATGTAGATCTCTGTGGTTTTCTTCCTGGGCTAGGAACTCTCAGGGTATCTGTTTTAGGAGAAAATCATAGGCCAATAGTCACTCTGCCAAAGACCCTTCTGTGTACTAGTCTTCCCCATCCTGCCTGCCCCAGTTTCAGACTTAGTACTTCTACTTCCATTTTTTATATGTTGCAAGCCCTTTCCTCATCCAATCTGATCTCACAGGAAACATAAGTAAAAATAACCAAAGTGGATTGGAAAAGAGAAAATTATGACCGAAAACATTCATTCACCTAATTTATTTTCATTGGGCTGAAGGCAAGTATGAAATGTGGGGATATCTCTGAAAATTAGGATAGAAAACAGAGAAAAATGATTTCTTCATTCTCCCTGACCATACTTTTCACATCATCTTCCTGGTTTGTTATATTACTCACAGAAACACACTTGACCCCACCTCCTGATATTGCTCAATATTTGCTTGAGTGAAAGAGACTGAGGCAAGCTAAAGGAGAAGTTCGCATTACCTTCTGTCCACCACCTGCTAAAAAGCCAGGCCAGCCAAGTCCTCGCCATTCCATTGTGCTGTTAGAGAGATGGGACAATCACACCAGCTGCCCCTAGTGGGGCTCCTACCATTTGCCCTTATTCCAAGCCAACTATGCACCATCTGTGGTGAGTGTGCTTGGGGGTAAAATTAATCTCGTGCGATAGTCTCCTGATGGTTACTGACAGGGACTTTGTATATAGAGCTATCTGAGAAAAGATCTTATTTCAGTTCTATATGTAGTTGGACTCTATGAGTAATGTGAAGGGTGGCAGGAGGTGGTAAAGAAAGTTCCACCGTGTATGTCATTTTGAAAGGGACCATAATCAACATTAACTTGCCTGACTTGCCTAACTTCCTATGCTCAGATCCTCTCTACCATGGAAACACTGCTAAGTAACTGTCTATTCTTGTTCATTTTCAATGACAGAAAATTCATGACCCCGGAAAAACTTCAAGATCGTGAAAAGTTATTTTTTAATTTTGAGATGCAATCTATTTTCTGAAGTTCAATCCACGGGTTTTGTAACTACACAGAAAAAAAATAATGTTCATAATCCCTTTCAAATAATGAAAACTGCTCTCCTGTTGTTGTTGAGTTTAGATGTCCCAAGCTACACATCTCCTTCCCTTCACTCTTCTCCAGGGGCCTTAGGTACAAGCCCCATCATCCCTCTTCTGGCTATAGAATCCAGAGATTATGTGATTGTATTAAAAAATAGCAAGTAAGAGAAAGAAAAACTGGGTTCACGTCTAGTCTGAACCCTTAGTAGCTGAACGATCTAATGTTTCTGAATTTCTTTAGCTTCATTTATATGGAGGACAATTGGGGAAGGGTGTTGAAGCAGGCGATTTCTTTAAGATCTGATGTAGCTCCCAGGTGTGTGATTTCTTCATATAAGTATTTACCCTGGAATTGAGTTCAAATCAGTCCAAAGATGACTATGTGGTGGTGCCATCTGTGGCTACATTGTCCTGGTATGCTTCTCATATGCAAGAAGAGATCAATACCACAGCAGGAAGACATGTATTCACACAAGCTAAAGCACAGAATCTGCTAACTTTAATTTTATTTCCTGGCTTGTCATTTCCTCTGTTGTATCCTAAGAGTAGAGGGCCTCTATTGAGGTTCTGAAGTTCAATTCATTGCACAAAATAATTAACTCTGTCTTCAGTGGTCAAGGAAGCTGTCTGTGCCATATGTATAACTAAATATTTTAGTATCACCCATTCCCAGCCTTAATATTTTCTCTGTGTGTTCCTTATTTCCTCCTCCCGCTGCCACAGAGGTAAGCAAAGAAAATCACTCCCGTCTGAACCCTCTGATAAACACAATGATCAATTCAAAATATACCAGAGGAATCCAAGCCGCCAATGTCCTGTTGTCCCTCAGACTTGTTGGGATCCAGGACCAAAGCTTAGAACAACAGCTGATCCAACAAGTCAAAGACAATGAGGGACAGAAAGGTGAGTGCCTATATTCTCTGCAGTGAGTCCTAAAAATTGTATGTCCAAGGTATGCCTGCTATATCTAGCTTTAACTTGAGGTGACAGAAATGTCCCTCAAAATATCAGTCCCCTGGCACTTACTCTAGAGCGAGGCCGTACATTTTTTGGGTCCTGAAAACCATTTTCCTTCAAGAAGTCGCAAGGAAAAATAAAAGAAATTATAGACTCTTATCCATTAATACTGTCCTATAAGCTAGCTGAGTTCACAACCAGACAAAGATGCGAACCACAACTAAGAAACTTGACAACAGAGAGAAAACCATATAGTAAGAGAGGTGTGGCCTGGGTTCGAGTCCAGCCTCCACCTTGGGGCTTTTATGTCAACACTGGGCCTCAGCTTTCTAATTAATATCAGGGGAAAAGGAAGCTACACCTACCTCCCTCTTAGTATAAGAATTATGAAAAACCTGAGAGTTTTGATACTCTATAAGGCGGAATGTCAAAGTCAATTATTACTATCCCTGCAAGATGGCATTTACAAAAAGAGGAAATCCCAAGATTTTATTATTTATCTATTTTTCTTCTTGTTTTTTAAGACATACAAGGATTGCATGATTCCAAAAAGAGCCCATGATTTCATGAGAAAGACTAAGGTCTAGCTTGCATTTTTACAGTACTGCTAGAAAAGACTCTGCTTGGGGAATAAAGACGAGAACAATAAAAGATTAGTATAGAGAGGAACAGAAGAAAGAAGTCACAGGCACCATAAGTCACAAGGAAGACAGGAGGCCCCCCAAGATCACAGGCATGTACCTTGTTAAATTTGAATACTTTTCTTTTCAGGGTCAAATTTAACCTCAGGACAGCTTGCCTTGGTTATACTGGCTTTGGGGACATGTCAAAACTCCAATGAAACATTCACGTATTCTCACTTAGTCAGCCAACTAGAAAAGAAATTCCAAGCAGAAATCGAAAACATGGGTGAGAATCAAATGTTCAGAGACCCTGGACAACCCCGCCTTCTCCACTGCTGATTCAGAACTGTCTGAAGTTTCCCTCCGCTCTTTCCTTCTCCTCTTCATCTCCTTCATCTCACTCTATCTTCGTAGATCACCTTCGCTTCTTGCTGCTTTCACCAGGACCTTGAATTTTGTTTTCAAATAAGATCAACCGAGAGTTGACCCTACATCAAGCACTACCCTATACATGATGATGAACATGCACACTCACACACACACGCACACTCACACACACACAAAACAGTTTTCTAGTCCCCCAGAAGTTTGCTTTGTAGACTAATAATGAATTACCCAGGAAACAGCCGAGCAATACAAGACACGGTGTCATAGTACCAAAGCATACACTACTAGCATAAGAGCCAAAGATGGCCAGAAGTACTTTCTCACTGAGAAAAATAGGTTAACCCTCATGGCTTCGAGTGAGGTGCACTGTTATTATTTCAACTCCTACCTAATATTCTATTATTCGTTAAGTCTCTCCTCTCCCATCTTCCCTTGAGATGACCTCTATTTCCTTCACTTCTACATATACTTTCAACACGTTACTATTGAAAGTGCAAGAGGCATGGTGGTGGGAAATCTGTGTTCTAGTCCTGTAACCACCCGAATATCGGGATAGTATTTTAATCTCTTTCATGCCAGATCTTCTCAAGGATAAAATAAAAGGAGTTGAGTTGAATTTAGTGGCTCTTAAGAGCCTTTAAATTTCTCAAGTTTGCTGATTCTGTGAGTGATCTCCCCCCTTTCTATCACTCACCTCTGCTTAAACATAGAGAAACGGGAATAGAGCGAGCAGGAAAAGATTGCAAATGGATCCCTCCAGTACCACTTCCATGAGTAAGATATTTCTTTTCTCTCTGCTAGGAGTACATGACGGCAATCCACTGACTAATTACTACCAGCTCAGCCTGGACGTTTTGGCTTTGTGTCTGTTCAATGGGAGCTACTTGATCACCGAAGTTACTAAACGCTTCACTCCTGAAGATAAAAACTTCTCTTTTGGTGGTCAGTTCTCAGTAGGTGAGTCATTAAACCCAATTCCCTTGGTAGAAAGGACATGGTTAGCAGTAGCTCTTGCCCTAGGATTTTTTCCTGCCAGGAAGCACTTAGATTTTTTTTCTAGCCTGTCTACCCTAGTCTCCGCGGAAGAGAATTTTCTTTTTGAGAAGACTGGGTATTGCATGGCAGTCAAGTCTCTTTCTAAATGTGTAAGACCTGGTTCCTAGCTTAGCTCTTATTTGAGTTATATAACCAATGGATTTTTATCTCTTGACTTTATTTTCCCATCTGTAAAATAAGGATAGTTCATGAGAATCTTCATATAGGACATTTTAGGAAGTATAAGTATTAGAGAAAGAGAATGAAGTGGAATTCATTTATCTCAACCCCTGCCTCTTTCTTCAGTTTATTGGAACCATTTGGATGTGTAAGTTTACTTGAATGACACAATCTCTCCGGGTGACAAGGCCCAATATTTTGATCAATAAAGTATGTATTCACAATGGGGAAGGACCAGAAATTTTCCACTGGGTCAGCTTACACATCCAAAAAGAAGTCTCCTCTAGACAGCTAGTATTGGTGCTCAGCCCCTATGGATCCAGATACGCAATCTCATCTTTCTCCAAGAAGCTCAAGGAGGATCATTCAGTATCTCTAGGTAGTAAGGAAAATGTGAGATTTCTCCTAATCCTTTTCTTATGAGAGAAGGAAGTCACCACACCTAAGAAACTTAGGGGGAACCAAGTAACAAGCCAGGAAAAAAAGATCTTGTTCTCTCATCTTCCAATCTCTTGCCTCATCATTTTCCCTCTTAAGAAGGTTTATTGGGAAATAATTCTCTTGAGTGCTATTTTCTAATCAGTCTAATGAAAATCTTGAAACATGACAAAGACATATTTTGTTTGGCGTATCATCCTGCGTTTTTTCCCAATCCCTTTGCCAATATGGTTGAACGATGAAAAAATGAGAAAACCCAAGATGAAAAAGGGAAAGACAGTTAGTGTGTAAGCACCTACAACTCCATGTGTGTTTCTATGACTAAGATATGAGTCATTAAGTACGAGGCACATGGCTACTCAACTTAAGGAAGGAGTCTTGGAATATTCGAGTGGTTAATGCTGGAGGGATGATTGCTGGATTTTGAAACCCTTCTCTCCCATCATCGACTAGCATGACTAGCCATCCCAGTTTGCCTGGATCTGTTACTCTTTTAGCGCTAAAATCCCACATATCAGGAACCCCATCAGTTCTGGCCAAAGTGGGATGTTTTGTCATTCTACCACCAAGGTTTTGTTCCTTGACAGATACTGGTGCAATGGCTGTCTTGGCTTTGACTTGTGTGAAGAGAAGAATAATAAACGAGAAGATTGAAGCAGACGAAGAGGATTTAAATCGTATCAATAATCATACAGAGCTACTGGTGAAAAAGATTCTGTCTGAGAAAAAAGAAAACGGTCTCATCGGAAACACTTTTAGTACCGGAGAAGCTATGCAGGTAAGTCAGAGGATAAAACAGGAGTTGAGAAGGGAGTCATGGGAGAAAGTAGTATCTTTATCCTTTCTTATTGGTCTCCCAAGATCTTATTGTTCATTCTGTTCCTGTCTTACCTTTGATTTCACTCGTATGATTCCACTCCCCTGCGTGAAATGTATTCTCCTCACCTTCAAATCTTTACCTTCCCATATCCAATGCTTCTATGAAGCTTCTCTTGACTACAATTTACTTAAGAAATTCTAGAGTCTACTACGACTACAATCTGTCTTTCTATCACATGTAATTTCACACTTTATCATATACCACTGTTTTGTGCTTTCATCCTACCTTCCAAATCAGATTACTGTGATAGAAGTGGTAGTGGCGATAACAGCAGGTCGTATTTATTGACGTTAACTCATTAATGCACACATAATGAAGAAAGAATTATTACTACCATTTCCTATAATAAGAGCATGAGTCATGGAGTATCAGTAACTTGCCTAATATTACAATGCCAGAAAGTGATGCAGGCAGGGACGGGACCTAACCAGTTGGTTTCAAAACTCACACTCAGCACCTATACTGTCCTGTCTATGTTCCTTAAAGTCTGGGACTTTATTCCTGCACCGATTTACCCCACCGTACAGGGCTGGATACAAGAAGAGATGAAGGAAAGTTTACAGAAAAAAAAGGTTTTGCCGAATCTTTGATATGAATAGGGATTTGCCAGGCTGACTCAGGAAGAGAGAAGGGATGGAGAATAAACAAGGACAAAGACCAAAGGCACCAAAGAACATTACACATTTTAGGGCAATTGAGGTGAGGTCAGCATTGGGTCCTTGGGAAAAATTACTAGACAAGGCTGGTGCCGTAGGCAGGGATCCAATCGTAAAGTTGTTTGTATTGTTGTTGCTATTCGTGTTGTCTGCCTTGCTAAGTTCCAGTTTTATAAAACAAGGGCTTCTCATCCTGACTGCACATCTGAATCACCAGGAAGAGCTTTTAGAAAAGACTCATGCTTAGGCCCTACTCCAGCCAGTTAATACAGAAATTTAGGGGTGGAGCATGAGCCTTGGTCTTATTTAAAAGCCCCACAGATATTAATTCACAGCAGGACCAAGAGCTTCCTGCCCACAAGACAGTTTTTAAGAGCTCTCATATGATCAGTTTAGTTTTTTTTTTTTTTTAATAACCTACAAATGCTTACAGACTACTTGGTTAACCTTAAGAGTCTTCAAGTAAAGATGAAAATGGCGGGGGGGGGGGGGGGGGGGGGACTGCTCTCCTGAGAAACTACACAGCAACACCTTCAAGTCTGACACATTTTACTCCTTGTCCTGCTCACTCTAACACCTACCCCGTAATTCTGCCCTTTCGATCCAGTTTACATCTGCTGCCTGGACAGTTCCTGTTCAGAAACTTTATTAAACATCTCACTGCCCAGCAAATAATGTTCGATGCCGCACCCTGAAATTCAAGGGTCTACCAGTCTGGCCCCGACCCTCTCCAGATTGTTCTTCCACGTGGCCCTGACTCTGTCCAGGCAAGGAGAATTCTTGGGGCTTTTGCTAAAACGCAGATACTCGCGGCACGACCAGGCCACGCCCACCCTGGCCACTCCCACTTGAGCACCTTGAGTCATTCTCCCATCGCGTCACCTAATGAAGTGCCGCCATGCCGTCAGGTCACATTGTAAGGCCATCCTCAAGTACTGACCCTGCCACCAGACCCTTCCTCAGCCCCACTAGATGTGTAGAGTTCTTGCTCTTTGCAAAGCTGCCCCACTGGAGCTTCTCTTAGAGCATTCACCTGCGAGGCTCCTTTTCCAACAGTTTGTCTGTTAACGATATTGAGGGAGTGCCTCCTATGTGACCAGCATTGTTTCAGGGCTGGGGATACAAGAGCGCACGTGGCAGACAGAGCCTGTTCTCACTGGTGTTAGTACAGTTTGTGATACTACGCAATTCCCCACCTCCCCACCCAAAATAGTTCATAAGCTTCTTGATGTCAGGAAAGGTATCTTAGTCATCTAAGATGCCTCTTGTGTAGTCAATGTTCAATAAATATTTACTGAAGTCCTTAGAGGTAGGCAGTCCCCTTATTTGAAGTTTCTCTCATTCATTCTTATTCTCTCTCTCTCTCTCTCTCTCTCTCTCTCTCTCTCTCTCTCTCCTCTCTCTCTCTCATTAGGCTCTGTTTGTCTCATCAAAATATTACAACGAAGGTGAATGGAATTGCCAACAAACTCTGGACATGGTGCTCCAGGAAATTTCTCGGGGAGCATTCCGTACACCAACTGCTGCAGCCCAGATCTTACCTGCCCTGATGGGAAAGACCTACCTGGACATCAACAAAAATTCTTTTTGTGTCAATGGTTCAGGTATAGCACTAAAGAGCAAACTGTTTTTGCCTTTTGACATAACACCCAGAGCACATGAGATTTAGATGTCTTTAGGCACCAAAAGTTACCAGATAAAGCTCTAAAGCATCACAGTTCCTAGAGAGAACTCAGTCCTTGATATATGAGTCATCACAGATTGGAACCACCTGAGGATTTGTTCTTAACAAGGTAGTAGATGTTGTTCTTGGCTCAAACACTGATAAAC
>NW_006435764.1:8867228-8883105 GCF_000325575.1 Pteropus alecto
GACCCTGGACAAAATGTTAAACCTCTGAACTTCAGTTTTCTAGTGTAAGAAATGCAAATGATTATAATATCTAACTTAGGTTTTTATGAGGACTAAAGTAGTTCATGTAAAATGAGTAGTACTGTGCCTAGCACATAATATTTTTCAATAAATGTTAAGATATAAAAAGGCAAATACAAAAAGGAAGCATTATACCAAAGGGGAAAAAATCAGGGGGCTCTGTGAGAAACGAGAGAGGGGTGACTAAACAGCTTAAAGAGCAGAGAGGTGAGACAAGCGTTTACAAGGCAGTGAGTACAGGGTTTTAATTTCTGCTTTAGTCACATGAGGTCTGCCCCTTGATTGATGACACTTGTTCCCTGTAGAAAATCCCTCACTGCATAAAAAAATGGAGTCCATGGGTAAGGGCTGGATGAGTGTGCAACTCTAACAGCATTTTTACTGTTCCGAATAAGAATTCTTCTCTGCTTTTCTGTCTATGCCAGGTAACTTCAGCATCTCCATTCATGAGCCTGTATCTGTGGCACCTACTAGCTCATCCTCATATATTTCAGTCCATTATTCTGTGAAAATCAATGAAACATATCCCACCAAAGTCACTGTGCTGAATGGCTCTGTTTTCCTCGATGTCATGGAGGAAGCTCGGAAAATAAATGAGGCTGCATTTCGGTATGTCTGTATATAACCTAAAGGTAAGGTTATTGGTGTGATTTTGAAAGACTCAGTAAAAATACCTTTGCACGTGAAAACAAGTACAGTTAAACACTTCTTAATCAGTATGTTTGTTGTCCATCTACATCTCATGGCAGGGGTCAAAAAATAGAGGTGAGACCTTGTATCTTATAGCATATAACAGGTATTAAATTAATGTTCACTTAATAGGTGAATAAGTCCCAGGGATCTCTCTTCAGTCAGTAAAACTTCAATAAATAGAACTTTTATGTCAGACATTCTGTGTCTAAAACAAGTGCTCTTAACAATTTTTTAATTACTGATCCCTCTGAAAATCAGATGAGTGGGTTGCTCATCCCAGTAAAATGAACATACACACAAAACATCATTTAAATCAGAGATCTCTCAAACACCCGGGAAACTCTCCATGCCCCACTCCTGCTTCCAGGAGCGTTAGGGACCCTTAGATTAATAAGATTCCCTGGCCTAGCGAGGTCAAATATTAAAATTAAGATACTGACTTTGTCTCTAAAAACTATGGTTATTTTGGATTCTTAAATCTGACAATTGTTTATTGTGTCTAATAACACAATATTGTGCCTATAATATAAAATCTTACATGATGCTACAGAGAAAAACCTATCAATGAAAATATCTGTGTGTACATACATTTTATATTATAAATGTACATATATAATTATAAAGGCTCCTTTCACGTGCTCCCAGGAAGAGAAATGTGACTAAAGAATGTGAAACAGACATTGACCATGTCCCTTTTTAATAAACACATATGAAATACTAAATGATTCTTTCCTGTGTCTCTTTCTTAAGAGAAAACCTACTAAATTATGGCTTATGGCACTGTAGGACATCAGGTTAACACTTTCACCTACCATTTTAGTATCTTTGTCAGTTACTCTCTTGGGGTAGAAGATCAGAAGTTGTTGACTGCAAAGTGTCTCCTGTGGCAGGAGGGAGGAACAGAAACCATGGGCATCATTTCTCTAATTTAGCATGAATTGTGGAGTGCCTGCACAGAATCATCTGCAGTGTTTATAATATATGCAGATTCCTGGTCTCAGCCCAGACCTATAGAATCAAAGTCTCTGAGAATAGGGCCAGGAAATATGCATTTGGGGGGGGGGGTGTAATATCTTCAAGTGATTCCTAGGTACATTGCTTTTGAAAATTCTAAGTTCCTGTAACCCATTCACTGTCCCCACAGTTTCACAGTGGTGGAGAGCTCTTGGGGCCCCTACGTCACCTCTGTTCAGGACTTGAAGGCCAACAGTAATGACAGAACCTACTGGGAACTCCTGAGTGAAGGAAAACCACTGAGCCAAGGTAAGGGAGAGTGTGCCCAAAGCCCCACGGTGTGAACATGCCCAGAGCATCCAGATGTGTGAGCTTCCGTGGAGAATGTGCCCAGGAACTGGGACAGTGATATCCATCACTTAGTGGCTGGGTGGTCCAATCGCTGGACCGACTTCTCCTTCTTCCTGTTCAGGAGTTGGTAGTTACGTTGTCCATGATGGGGAAAATTTGGAGGTTCGCTGGAGCAAGTACTAATCCACTCAGACCTTCCTCAGCTGGATCTAAGTCTCACGAAGTAGAATTCCATATGGAGACTGACCTCATGTCTTCTCTTCCATCTGTCTCGATCGCAACAGGGGAGTCAGTAACCGCCTTTTCTTTGCATGTTCAATAAATATCAACGACTGTACAAAAAGAGCATGTTCTAATCATTTCATTTTAAAAGGATATTATTATTATTATTGGAGGGAAGACCACCTCGGGAGGATGTGACATGAAAGAGATGAGACCACCTATCTAATAAGCCGAGTTCTACTCAAGTTCTACCCTGCTCGCCATCTGGGTGACCTTGGGAGACTGAGAAAAATGGAGACAAGGTTCTAGGTCTCATGTGGCAGCCACAAGCGTCGAGATCAAGTAGGGAGACTGAGCTCTGTGAAATCCAGATGCAAGGGACATATGGAGTGAGCCTCAGGACCGCATACGGTGGGTAGAGAGGAAAACACTGCTCTGCTCGAGGTGGGAAATGTCAGGTGTACACATAAAAGTCAGTCTTCGAAGTTTGAGCAAAAACATCCCCTCCTCCAGCTATCTCCCTTGGATCCCACTTGTTCTTCTCCCACATTTATTTTCCTTTTACTTCCCCATAAAAATCACCCTGATAGTCACGTCATCAGAACCTACATGAAAAATATCACCTCTGATGTTTATTTCAGCAGAATTCACATTAAAAAAGAAAAGTTGAATCCTATCTCAGCAACGTGAGCTGGGCTACACATTATACTGAGGATCTGAGCTACCTGAACATCTAGTCGTGAACCAGACAGGCCGTTACGGGGCCAAAGGGCAAAAGGTGCTTCAGATGAAGCATAAAGTCACCCATTTAAAGCAACCCCCAAAAGGAAAATGCCTTGAGGTAGAATGAGCTGAATTATTTTAGCAGCGTCTTTCTCGTTTCTCCAGTGATTTCTCGAGGATTTTAGCATCCTTCCCTCCACCAGCAACTCTCTGCTTCATACTCAGGGTTTGAACCTTCTTCCTACACACTGCTTTCTGGTACTCATCCTGGATTCGCAGGGTCGGCCCTGCTCGGGCCTCCATTAACTAGGTGTGACAGACGTCCTCATAACCAGACAGCAATGGATTCTGTCCTCCTGGGTCTGTGTTGCATCTTGAAAGCTAAGTCAGAGGTGAGGGGAAGCATGTCATCCCTTCCAGAACTCCATGGTACATGGTTAGCATGAGGTAGCAGCTGTCAGATCCATTTGTAGACTATACAGTCTATGTGAAATTGAAGCATAATGGTTTCAGATGACAGATATGCAAAATGTTAGAAATGACATTACTATCCATAATAAAATGGGTGGCCATACAGTTTATCATCCAACCATGACATTGTAAAGAGTGTCAGTGAACACGGTCAATAATTACATTTGAAAAAAAAAACCTGATTAAGAACTGGGACTATCAGTACACATGATCTGTTATGTCCATAAGTAAAAATAAAGAAGCTCAAGCAAAAATCTAGACACAAATATGTCAAAATAACAGAAAGTAATGACCCTGCAATTGACAAATAACAAAATGGGAATATTGTAGGTCCCTTTGAGATCCCTAACTCTCTATGATTCTAGCTCTCTTTCGGTAATAGTCAATGCCAGTAAAGCACCCAATTTGTATTAGACCTATTTTTTCAAATATGGTATAAGAGATTATTCTATACTGACACGAAATCAAATAAGATGCCATCATGCATCAAAAAGTCATTTTCCTTGCAATTCCTATTTAAATTCTCCTGATTGGACCTAGCACCAAATCTCACGTGACACCACTATGCTTCCTGACGCTTTCCTGCAGCAGCATCGTTAGCTTCCGTTTCTAAGAGAGAGAACTGAGTCTCTCGCAGCCAGTGCTCTCTAAGGAGAACGTGGTAACACTGCGGTCTGATAGAAATGCCTTTAATCTCAGAGACAGACATGAAGGTGAACGGAATCACATGCTCTTAGCATCCCACTGACGTGGGCCGGCGAAACCCAGCTTGGGCCACGCTTGCATTCTGAGAAGCTCCTCGGGCTTAAAACTGTTACAAAGTCCACACGGAGTCTGAGGGTTGAAACTTCTATCTGCTGTCAAAGAGTATTTGACACATATAAACCGTTCAGATGTCCAAAGGGAGAATCTGGGTGCTTCGATACTAGAAAATTAGGCACAGGAAGAAACAGGCAAGCAGGCAAGCAAGCAAACAAACCAATCGATCAATCAATTAATCGACCCAGTCAATAGTTAGCCAAGGACTGTCAAAATGCAGTATGTAGTTAAGAAACGTAGGGCCTCATGGTCTCTGTTCTGCAAGTTGTTTGCTAACTGAAACAACTGTGTGATAATCAGTCTTGCGACAACCATGGCCGTAAGTGGCAATTTATAAGGAAGTGTGTGTTTAAAGAGCAGGCACACCAAGATGCACGCGTGGATCCTCTCAGGATGGTCAAGAGCAGGCTCTGGAACCCAAGTTCAACACCATGCTGGGCTCTTATTCCTTAGATTCTTATTGCTGCTGTGACGAATCACCACAAATGTATTGGCTTATAACGAGATAAATGTATGATCGTACAGTTCTGGACGTCAGAAGTCTGGAATGGATCTCACTGGGCTGAAATCAAAATGTCGAAAGGGCTGTGCTCTCCTAGAGGTTCTCGGGGAGATCCTGTCTCCTTGCCCTTTCCAGCTTCCGGAGGATGCCCGCAGTTCCAGGCTCACGGTCCCCGCCATCTTCAAAGCCAGCAGCTGCGTTGTTCTGACCTCTGCTTCCATCATCACATCGCCTTCCCCGACCCTAACCCTCCTGCCTCCCTCCTCCTCCTGGAAGGATCGCAGAGGGCCCACTCAGACAATCCAAGAATTCCTCCTGTCTCCAAGGCGGTTTATCAGCAACCTCGATTCCAAGTGAAGCCTTAATTCCCTTTACCACGTAACCTAACACACCCCCAGTTCCAGGGACTGGCACGTGGACGCCGTGGAGCGGAGGGGGCATTCTTCTGCCTGCGGCTCCCTCATGTGGCATACCAGGTCCCACACCACGAAGGCCCAAACTGTCTCTCCAGTCTCTTCTCCCATCACATGCTACGTATCTGCTACACATTGGTGCGTAACATGTTATCCTAAAACTTTAGTGACTTAAAACAACATTTATTACCTCACGGTTTCTGTGGGTCAGGAATGAAGGGATTAACTGGGTCCCCTGGCTCGAGGTCTCTCACGAGGCTTTGGCTGGCGCTGCCTTCATCTTAAAGCTCAACTGGGGAAGGATCTGCTTCCGAGCTCGCGCACAGGGTCATTGGCAGGATTCCTCCCTCCACGGCGGTTGGCTGGATGCGGCTCTTAGTTCTTCGCCACATGGGCTTCTCCACAACGCAGATGACGACATGGCAGCTGGCTTTAGCAAAGCGATACGTGAGAAGGGCCAAAGAGAGACTATGACGAGCAGGAGGGAGGCGGGTCTTTTGTAACCTCATCTTATCACTTTTTCTGTGCACATTCATTAGAAGCGAGGCCAGCCCACACTCCAGAGGAAATTCCGCAGGGGGACAAACGTCAGGACACGGGAACCCAGGGCCACGTTAGAAACTGCCCGGCACACCCTAACACGTCACGAGACCACCACCATTCTGCGAGAGAGAGGATACTTTATAACCCATGTTTGATATTTGTTCACTAGTTGGTCCGTTCAGAAAGTTTTCAAGCGATACCTACTGTGAGCTAGCTAGGTGGTATCTCAAGGGCTGGGGACGGAGCAGTGAACACAGTAGACAAAGCGCCTTCCCACCTGGAGGAGACGCTCTAGTGGGGAAGGTCACGGACGATAAATGGACCACACACATCGTGGGACAGAGGGTGAGGAGTTAACAGCAGGTAAGGGGCACCTGTCTTATACACAATGGTCTGGGAAGGCCTCTCTTTGTGAGCAGAGACATGAGTGAAGTGACGGAGCCACCAGGAGAATGCGTGGAGAGAGCATGTCCTGGGCAGAAGGGACAGCAAGGGCAAAGGTGGCCGAACGATAAGAAGCTCCATGTGGCTGGAGCAAAGTGAGTGAGAGAGAAAGTGGACGGAGGTGAGACTCGAAAGGAAAGCAGGAGATAGATCTCACAGGGCCTCGTAGGCCATCAAAAGAACTTTGAGCTTTATTCTAAGGTGGGAGCCGCTGAAGAATGTCCCCCTTGAAAGGAGCTGCTTTTACAGAGAACAAACTGATGGTTGCCAGGTGGGCAGGGGGTTGGGGACTGGATGAAAAAAAGTGAAGCGATTAGGCTACAGCCATGACACCCTGAACAAGCTCCATCCCGTCTGATCTCGGAAGCTAAGCAGGGTCGGGCCAGGTTAGTACTTGGATGGGAGACCACCTAGGAAGACCAGGTGCTGTTGGTGCAAAAAATAAAAAATAAGGGATTGTAAGATGACGAGGTCTTTGCAGTCTGTGAGGGCAACCAAGGGTTGCTGTGCCTAAAAAAAAAAAAAATAAATGAATAAAAGAGATTAAAATACAAAATGCAGTTACAAAACGGTCATGGAGATGTAAAGTACAGCATAGGGAATATAGTCAACGATATCGTAATAACTGCATATGGTGTCAGGGGGTACTAGACTAATCGGGGGATCGCTTCATAAATTATAGGAATGTCTAACCACTATGCTGTATGCCCGAAACAAATATAATATTGAATGTCGACTATAACTGAAAAATAAGTTTTAATTAAAAATAAAAGGAGCTGCTTAAAATCCAGTAGTTAGAAAAAAATTAGCCCCCTCTTTATAATCTCAAGACATTTCCAGATCTCTGTTACAGTGAGGTATACTTTGCTTTATAATATATAGCTACATTTCTGAAATATGTATATATATATTTAATATATATGTGTGTGTGTGTATATATATATATATATATACACTTAACACTTAATATTAATATTCATTGATCCTGTGTTTTCTAATTACTTCCTTTAAAGATAACACGTGAAGACCCGGGGCGTTTGAAACTGCTTTCATCCCCAGATAAGGAAAGTGAAATCAAACAGAACTATTTCTGGGAAACTGGTCCACCGCTTGCCTAAAGCCAAAGAACTTCAAAGAGCCGAGGCTGGACCCCAGGTCATGTCAACTCCATTAATCGCAAGTCACCTGGCAGCTCCCCACCTGAGAGCCCCAAAGGGCATATGGTAAAGCTCGTTCCTCAAACCATAAAATGAGGCGATGCCTTAGCAATCACCCCAACCTCAGTGCAGCGGTTGCTGATACGCAGAGGCTATCTGCCCAGGTGTAAATGGCGGAGGAGAAAGTCTCGTTTCCACTCACACGTTAGCCAAACCTCCCACTGGAACGACCCAGGATTCTGGTAAAGGGAGCTTTGTTCCATTGCCTTCACTGCATACCCTGCCCAAGTTTCTCATATGACTGCGCTGCCTAGAAGTCACCTTCAGAGGCCTTGGAGGGTCTATAGTAGGTGAACTTAGATAAGCAAATGGAAATGAGCTCTCTCGGGGAGAGAGAGGTCAACATGGGCAGTTAGGAGTGGCTGGGAGAGGGGAGGAGGGCCTGCTCCACAAAGAAAAGCATATATAAGAGAAAGCAGAGAAATATTCCACTAGAAAACACTGGGATCTGTGGACGGGAGCCATGGACAGGACGGGAGAGAGAGAGACGGCCTGGTTTACCCTTTACCTCCTGAACCTTCTCTGGGCTACAGCTGGGACCAGCACTCAGACCCAAAGCTCGTGCTGTGAGTATGCTGTGTCTCCCAAGAAGCTCAGAGAGGCAGGTACCCTGGGGCTTGGCAGGGACCAGGCACCGTGGGGTCTGCTGATGAGGAAGAGGTTAGAAACAGCAGTCAGTATAGGAATTCCAACATGGGTGCATCAGGGTGTGAGAGTGTTGGTTCATCTTCCCTCACTTAATAACATAAGCTCTTCGAGATGCCAGTCTACACGTTTATACTGAGCGACTGAAATACTGTTACAGGTAGGACGGCTGATGGATGGTACAAAGACAGACGCTCAGTGGCTGTTCTGACCGGGCCCCATTACCAGTGGCAGTTTAGGGGTCTTGCCGAGGACAGGTCATATCCCAAATCTTGAATATATTCTCCGTGTAAGAGTGAGGGGAAAAAAAATGGGTGCAAGGGAATCAGTGATTTCCAAGAATGTGCTAGAAATCACAGGCACTGTCTGTGAGCCATATTGCCTGAAGGTGTTAAATGAGAAATCACTTTCTTAGAGGTAAAGGTTATTTGAGAAAAGGTTGGGAACAGCTGGCCTCGGAAGAAAGTCTCGGTGTTTTCTCCATGTCTCTTGAAAAGTCATCCATTCAGGGGCGTCCCTGAGGATAGCAATGCTAATCCTGTCTTCTCCTAAAAGACACGGGAAATATGTTTCTGAGAAGAGAAGGTGAGGGGTTCTGTAAATGGCTGTCTTTTCCCAGCTGTACCCCCGGCACAGCAGTCCTTGGTCAGTGGAATACAAGTGCTCATGGAGAACTCTGTGACCAGCTCAGCCTACCCCAACCCCAGCATCCTCATTGCCATGAACCTGGCCGGAGCCTACAACTTGGAGGCCCAGAAGCTCCTGACTTACAAGCTCATGGCCAGTGACGCAGCTGGTGAGAAGTCACAGCCCCTCCCTCCACCTAACGCTGTGACCTTCGGCAGGTCTCTTGATCCTGCTTAATCTCACTTTTCTCATTTGCAAAATGCAGGTGTTTCTCATAACCATAACACTAATAGTAATGATAACAAGGATAATAATAATCGAATATCTTTCTGCCTACCTCACAGGAGTGGCCTTGAAGCTCGAGTGAGATAATAAAGTTAAAATCATTTTGCAACCACGAATGGTCATCTGTGAACTCGTATGGGAGTTCGTGCTGCTTTTCTAAACAAATGCCAGGGATTCTTGGTGGAGTCGTCAAGTGACACAGAGGCCACTAGATTAAACATTCCTTAAGTATTTTTCTTAAGGAATACTTCTTTCCTTAAGGAAGATTTTTAAAAAGCTATCTAATCACATGATTAAAACATCAAAATGATCTGGAAAGAAGCAGAGGGCTCGTCCCAGCCCCTCCCCCATTCCCGCCTCCCCCGCCGTGCTCGCCCGCCTGAAGATGCCTTTAACCATTCTGTCCTCTGCACCACAGACCTGAGCGTGGGTGAGCTCGCCCTCATCATCATGGCTCTCACCTCCTCCTGCCGGGACCCTGGGACTAAAGTATCGATTCTACAGAAACAAATGGAGAACTGGGAGCCTTCGAGTAAGACCTCATTGGAAGGGAAGGGAGATGGGGGCAAATGGTCCTTCCTGAGAATTCTAAACCTAAAAAGAAAAGGATGGCAGAGTGGGATGTTAGGGAAGAGACGTGAAGGGCCTCCACTCAGGTTCCCCAAGCTAAGCCCACGGGCTGGATATTCACTTCCAAACCAAAATGAACGAGCGTCATCCCTTGTATTCCATTCTCGTGCCAGATGTCATTCTTACTCTGAGAAACACAGATGGTATCTTTAGCCAATATGGTGTCTTCCTTTTTGGACAGATTTTCTAACAATGTCTATTCAAAAGGTTTGGCATGTATTTTTTTTCACCCCGAATGTCCTCATGATGCTGAATGTCAGTCTGATGAAGGCCCTCTATCCTCTGCCGAGGCCCCAGCGCTGAGGCTCTGAGCTTCTATGGACCCAGTCTGGCGATCTTGGCACTGTGCCAGCAGAACTCTGAGGCGACCTTACCGATAGCGGTCCGTTTTGCCAAGACCGTGCCGGCCAGTTCTTCTACCTTTGATATAGGTAAGTAGGTCCCCACTCTCCAACTGCCCTGAGCTGGCACCATCAACGGCACTGAATGGCAGAGCTGGTGGGGAAAGTGGGAGGTGGGAGGAGCTGGGCTCATGAAGATGTCTGTAGAGGGGAGATACTTAACAAATGTTTGTTGGACACGTTAAGAAATAAATGAAAGGGAGATAGTAAAACCTAGAAACTGGAATAATACTTTTAACATCTGGCAGTTACAGAATCTCCACTGGAAACAAAAAACATGTCACCCAAGTCAGGAGTTGCTCCCAGGCAAATTACTAAATTTTTAAATCGAGGTCTAGACTCAGCCCTACCTGAACCCGCTCATTTATCACTACTGATGCTTCCACACTCTGCTCTTCTCCGTGCTTCTCCTCAGAACATCCAAATAGTCTCTGTTTATCAAACGGCTGCTCTCTGAATCCTGAGCCCATCAGGCTTCCCTTCAAGGATGCACCGGAGTCACCTCGTTCCTTCATTCTGCAAGCACGTGGCTGCTTGGGAATGGAAGCTTTTTCCTCTGCGACACCAACGCCCTTCCTCTGCCTACCCTTCTGCGTCTGATGATCCCTCCTCTGCATGAATGATCCCTCATTCATGGTCGCCTTTTCTCCTCTGCCACTCTCTCAGCAACAGCTTTCTGTCAGGATGTCACTCCCTGATACGTGCCTCGTCAGCAGCCTCTCTCATTTCGGCCTCATTCAGAACAAAAAGCAGATAGATATTTACTCAGGTACCCTTCCTGTGGGTCAAGAACAGACTGGCCTCCACTTCCCATCTGGGGTGTCTCTGCCAGTTCAGAAAATTCAGATTTTTTTTACACTACTTGTTTCAACGATGCAGTCCCCTTCAATGAGGTCACCTGACCTTCAGGGAGAGATTGGGGTGGGGAGGGGAAGGTCAACGAAAGAAAAATGCCACCTGGCAAGTCTTTCATTTGCCGGTTCTGGTCCTGTCATGACAGAGCTTGCTCATTCCATCCGCACGTGTTCTCCGGTACAAATAACAGAAAGGCCCCCTGTGCTGGGTCCTAAGGGGGACGCCAAGTCCCTTCCATCCAGGAGTTCACAGAGCACAGTAACGACAAAACCACAGAGAGTGCGCAGACTGCGAAGCAGGTACAAACAACAACTCCTCCAGGAGTGCAGGAGGGACTGCACTTGTGCCGGGATGACCAGGGGAGGCTTCGCTGAGAGGTGCTGATGGCCGGGGCTTCAAGAACCAGTGACCTTTTGAAAGATAAACATCGAGACAAGAGAAGGGGGATAGAATATATTGCTGGTCGACATCAATGAAAAGCATGAGCTGTGCAGTCATACGTACCTGGGTTCAGGTCCTGGTGCTGCTACTTGCTGACTTTGTGGCCTTGGGCAGTCACTTAACCTCTCTGAGCCTTCGTTTTCTCATCCCTTAAATGGAGATAATAACAGGTCCTGTCACACAGGTTGTCCTGAAGAGTAAAAGAGATAATGCACCTGGAACACGGTACAGGTCAGCTGTTCGCATTGTGGTGGTGGCTGTCTTATCTCCCTGTGATTCACAGACACAGAAGCAGTGATGACCTTGGCACTGACCTGTATGTACAACAAGATCCCTGTAGGCTCAGAGGAAGATTACAGAACCCTGTTCGGTCAGGTCCTAAAGGAGGTTGTGGAGAACATCGGCACGAGGATCAGAGAGAGTGGCCTCATCGGGAACATCTACAGTACTGGCCTTGCCATGCAGGTGAGGACATCGTTAGGGTCCGTGCCAATAAGATTGGACTGTAGGGTCAAGAGACCAGGCTTCTTCTAATACCTCTCGGAAAGAGCAGCTGGTGTACTTGAGGTCGATTCCCTGTGGTGCCTGGACCTCAGTTTCTCTACTGGTAGAATGGGGTAAGTGTTCATTCCTTCTCACCTCACAGGTAAAGTGTGAAAATGAATCGACATGAACTCTTTTCTCTTCCTTGGGGAAAAAAAAAAAAAAGAAATCCAAAAATGTATTGGTTTATTATTAATTACAATCAATTTGTTCATAATAATTATAGATGAATGAAAGTTTGACATATAAAATAATGAATTTTCTGATTCCATCTGGCTGGTCAAGTGTTCTTTTTTCAGCCCTTTATCTTGGCCCAGAAGAAAGACGGGCTTGTATTCAAAATGATTAATGAAAAGAGTCTAAAGCAAACTGGACATCAAATCTCGGCCATGGTCTATTTGAATCTTGATCTCATTTCAACCTCACAAAGAGCCCTAATAAATGGCAGAGCCAGGTGTGTCTGGTGGCCAAGTCCACACTCAGTCCTATGCTTCCTTAGCACAGATTCCCAGGCTTGGATTCTATAAGATGCTCTTGATATAGCTCTGAATACACCCTCCCCCTGGCCCGCCTTGATTAGGGCTGATTAGGGTAACATCGTCCTATGGAAGACACACCAGTGACAATGGGGAGAGATAACCAACCAGAATCAGAAACTAAAGGGTCATCTGTGGCCAATTCCTCTAGTCCAAACTATGAAGTTTGTGCTTTCACGTCTCAAAATTCCCTATGGAATTAATAGAAAAACTACATCATGATTTTCTCAGCTCAGAAAGCCCAGGAAACAGAGACCCGTGGAGTTAAGAAACCAGCTCTAAAGCTAATATAGCTCTGAACTAATGTTAGAAAAAAAAAAAAAAAATCCTCCTTGGGGGCTGTGGGATGGAGACTGGTATTTATATTTCATGCATTAAAAATTAGCAAGGGGTATAAACCGACTAAAAATTAGTTGGTGTTAAACATGAGAGTCAATACAAAATCCCCACTCTATACTACGGCCATGCCATCCTGAACAAGCCCCATCCCGACTGATCTCGGAAGCTAAGCAGGGAAAAAAAAAAATCCTCCTTGGGGGCTGTGGGATGGAGACTGGTATTTATATTTCATGCATTAAAAATTAGCAAGGGGTATAAACCGACTAAAAATTAGTTGGTGTTAAACATGAGAGTCAATACAAAATCCCCACTCTAGTCTACGGCCATGCCATCCTGAACAAGCCCCATCCCGACTGATCTCGGAAGCTAAGCAGGGCTGGGCCTGGTTAGTATTTGGATGGGAGACCACGTAGGAAGACCAGGTGCTGTAGGCATTAAAAGAAAAAAAAAAAAAATCCTCACTCCAATGTGCCATGTACAGGAGCAACCGGTGAGAACAAAGCCAGTTTCCGTCATGTCACGGTCAGCGAAATTTTGCCGTGGAATAACACTCTTCTGGTACCATGGCTGAATCATACAAGACCGATCCCGGGGCTCAGGTCTAGAAAGCTGTGTGGAGGAACAAAGGCAGTCTGAAAGGGACGTAAGAAAGGCCTTAGTTATGACTCCCTTAGAATAACCTTGCTTCACCTGAGTGCAAGACAGAAGTGTTTGCTTCTGCCTAATGTGTTTGCTTTGGCTAATGTGGTTTGTGAATTCTGTTTGGGATTTTATCGCCTGCAGGGTACACTCTGATAAGCTGTTCATGAGAATTAAAGCTTTGCCTATGAAAAGACAGGACCTCATCCATACCCAGATAACACAGGCCACGTGGATTTCTTGCTGGTTAATGATACAAAGCCTCCCCCTCCCCGCTTATGTCCCATATTTGGAGTTTACCCAGACAGCCTGAAGTCTGAAACCACTGAATGTGTCTAATCCGAATGTCTAATATGTAACCTTTTTCTAATCCAAAATGTTCTGTTCTGCTGTAGAAAAGTAAAGGGCTCTGGAGCTATAACTACTTGGGTTTAAATCCCAGATCCGCCACTGTCTTAGGCAAATATTGAATTTATCTGAATTTAATTTCCCCCATAACAAGGATGCAAAGGTATTGAAAAAAACACACCACAGGCACAACGTAGTGTTGAATAATTGTTCACAGTCTCTCCCAGCAGAAGAGGGGTGACATAAATCTTCCTATTCAGCCTTTACTCACCATCCTCCAGGATATCAGTGCCTCTCAAGTGGCATAGGCCAGCGGTCCCCAACCTTCGTGGCACCAGGGACAGGTGCTCCTATGACGATCTGAGGCGGATTTGAGGCAGGGATGCTGGCGCTGGGGAGTGGCTGCAAATACAGACGAAGCTTTGCTGGCTCGCCAGCCACGCATCCCTTGCTGTGCGGCACGGTTCCTAACAGGCCACGGACTGGTACCAGTCCGCGGCCTGAGGGTTGGGAACCCCTGGCCTCGGCCACCCACATTGCTTCCCAAAGGCACTCATGAGGCCTTTCCTCTGTTCCAGAGTTTCCACTCTTTCTTCCATCGATATGCTAACGTGTTCAAGATCCCTGTGATAGGAACTTGACTTGGAAAGGCATCTGATAAAGCTGGGTTATTAACGCAGTTATCGGTGACTTCTTGCAGCTTCACGTTCACTTCTCTCTAGAGAGCTGGCGTTGGAAGTGCGTTATCTCAAGGGGATACACCTCGCTTAGTGGGATTTGTGGGGTGAATATGGCCGGCAGACAAGGCATGGCTGCTGAGGAGTACCTGCCTGGTGCTCCTAAACCAAAAAGGGGGCTCTGGCAAGAGCCCTGGTTCAAGGCCACCGAGGTTAACGGAGGTTAGCAGTGATGGTTGTGTCTGTCCAAACTGCCTAATTGCTCACGGTACTGCCTCGGGCTCCCAGAGCCATTTTTGACTCTCCTCTCCCTTCTCCCATATCCCATCTCAAGCTCCAGATAAATCAGTCATCAGCGATGTCAGCCCATTAACACGCTCTGGTGGCCGTGGTCATCACAAGTGTAAGGGGAGGGAGGCGGTCATGATAGCTTATCTGCCACACAGTACAAAATGACTGTGCGCATCATCCCATCTGAACCCCAAATGACACCCCCTAAAGCAGGCAGGAATTTTGGTTTCTATTTTGCCCATGAGACATAAAATTCAACAAAGTAGAATGAGTTCCTTGTGTCTTGAAATCAAGTCTCGTTTTGCAAATAACAACCACCCAAATAATCTTTGCTTAAGAAAATGGGGACTTACTATTTTACATAAACTGGGGCATCCAGGGCTGGATTAGGTGATTTCAGGATGAATCAGAATAAAGGGCTCAAATCATATCAGGGACCATTCTTCTCTTCATCTCCCACCCCCGGTATTTTCTCATTCTCTCCTGCTCCATAGCTTTTTCCAGTGGCTGAGGGAGATGGTCACCAGCGGCTCAGTGCTCACTCAGACGGTACCAGCCGAATTACCCCAGCGGAAGGGGAAAAGGCTTCTCTCTTCCAGTGTCTGTATATCAGGGAAAGACTCTATTGGTACATGTGCCCACCAATCACTGTCACCAAGAAGGTGGCACTCCATGATTATTCCAGCCCAGGCCTGAGTCCACGCCTGTGGCCAGGGTGTGAAGCCTCTGGCTGACAGTGCTGTTATGATCACAAAGCATGGGAGGCGTCCACCAGGGGGTCTGCAGGACAATGCCAAAACGTAAGAGGTGCATTCTGTTTAGATGGCCAGGTTGTCCTCGTCTGAAGCTCCGCTGGAGCTTGCTTCACCCAGCTCTTGCCCTCATTAGTAAATATAGCAGCCCTAACAGTGTGTCCTGCAACTGAGTGCTGCACAGATTTTTGCTGTGTGTTTACCATGTGGCAGACACCAAGCTAAGTGGTGCGGATGAAGCAGTAAACAACAAAGACATTGTCCCCATGCAGCTTCAGTTTGGACTTTGGGTGACCACAGAGATTAGTGACCAAGTCTATCCCTTAGATAGACTTGGCATATGAAGGCTACACCTAACTCTCTCTCTCTCTCTCTCTCTCTCTCTCTCTCTCTCTCTCTCTCTCTCTCTATCTCTCTCTCTCTCTCTCTCTCTCTCTCTGTTTCAGTCTCTCTCTG
>NW_006435764.1:8883144-8902539 GCF_000325575.1 Pteropus alecto
CTCCGTGACACCCAAGCAACCCAACAAGGAGTGGGACTGCAAGAAGACCATGGATGCAATACTTGATGAGATTAAGCAGGGGAAATTCCGCAACCCCATGTCCATTGCCCAAATCCTCCCTTCCCTGGTTGGCAAGACATACCTGGATGTACCCCAGGTGTCTTGCAGCCCTGGTAAGGACTCTTAACAACGGTCTCTCTGTATGCCAAAAAGTGGCAAATTATGCCAGGAATAATATGTGGGTCAATTTTAAGTGGCATATAGGTTTTATGCTCAGTACTTCCAGGTAGGCAGAGCCACATCTGACTTCTAAGCCCAAAGAGTTGTGTGTGCGAACACACAGCTGCACCATCCTGCCCCCAAAATTCAGCCCTCATGTCTACTTCATTCGGCACACAATTTATTAAGCACCTACTATGGACAAAGCATTTTTGTGGGGTGTTAACGGAGAGGGAAGATCCTTGTAACGATCAAGTAACATATAACTTCATTCATTCATTTAACAAATATACCAAACATTATAGACTATCTTATCATATGTGCTCTTTACAAAGTCGAGAGACAGATATGTAGACAAAGACTACAAAAATATTTGGAAGAAGGAAATAAGTATTAAATAGGAATAAAAGCCACATACAGTGCAAAAGCAAAGAAAGTGTGACTGATCATCGACTGCCTGCGAGGCTGAGGAGAAAAACAGCTGACGTTTCGGTCAAGCCTTGGAGATCTAAATATGAAGGGTTGGTCCTCACAGAACACCGAAGGGATGCGGTGGGACCCTAGCACACAATGTTTTCATTTGAAATAGCTTTATTTTACTCAATTACAGATATAACATAGACATACTTAAAATTCAAACACTGCAGAAATATGCATTTAGAAAGTGGGAGTCCTGCATAAAAATTGATCACTCCGGAGATGACTAGTCCCTGGGCCAGATTCCTCTAACTCTTCTTTCCAATCAAATACTAGTATAAAGTATCATTCGTCTTACGCTGCATGGACTTCCTAAGACGAGTAGAGATTAAGAAGCTCCTTAACTGTCTCAGAGCAGAACCTACAAAGACCCTCTCATTAAGCAACCAGATCCCAATCATACCAGATACAGACACATTCGCCTAACCCCCGAGGCAGCTTCCTAGTGACGTCCCAGCTGTAACTAGGCGGCCATGGAGTCCTTCTTAGGATTCTACAATCGTTGCCCCAGAAACTGTGTTCAATGGCTTCAAACTTACCAGCTTTGCTTCCAGATTCTTGGAGTTAACAACAACAACAAAAAAAACACAACGAATGAACAGTGAGTACCATGTAACTGAGGGCTCTCGATCCTCCCTTCAAGTTACAAATGTTTTTCAACAAAATAAATGTTCGCTGCAAAACGAGTGTCAGTTCTTCAACCACGATCCGTTCTCTAGACTGGAAATGAGAGCTTCGTAGATCACGCCAGTTCCTCAGAATGATCTACAAGCCTACACGCTCACTGCCGTGTCTTGGGTTGTTTTCTGGGGTGGGTTGCCAACGACAGAGAGTCTGTGCCTACAAATACAAACCCCATAATCTTTAACAAATCTGGCCTCTTTGCTCTTCACAGATCATGAGGTACAACCAACTCTACCCAGCTATCTTAGCCCTGTCCCCACCTTGGCATCCAACATCACTGTCACCTACACCATAAACAACCAGCTGAGGGGAGTGGAGCTGCTCTTCAATGTGACCATCGATGTCAGTGTGAAAAATGGATCAGCGCTGCTTGTGGTCCTGGAAGAAGCACAACGCAAAAATCCCATGTTCAAGTGAGTGCTACGAGTGACATTCACCGTTCTACCCAAGCCTAACCTGAATGCCCATTTTCTCTCTCCCCTTCCTTCATCTACTTATTTTTTTTTTCCTTCTCACAATTTAATAGATGTTTACGTAATTGCCCCTTGGAGAGCCTGCCATCTCTGATAAAAAATTCATTATAAGTCAACATATGATATAGTTTTAAAAACAGGAATTCGAGGGAGAGACACTCCATTGTGGATTAGAATAGTCAAGGAAGCCTCATGACTTTGGACCACATCTTGAATGCTTTGTTCTAGCCATTCTCTCTTCCTAGATACCACCCTCTCGTGGCTAGAACAAAGCATTCAAGACAGGAATGAGCAAGGAATTCAAGACCAGTGAGTAGGCCAGCTTGATGAGAGAAGAGAATACAGGATTTAATTAAATGAATAATGTCTGAAGGATAAGCTGGATGATGGGGTAGAGAGCTTGAAGTACCCGACTAAGGAAGCGGGACTTCGTAGTGCAGAAAGGCACTGCGAGTTTTTGAATGAGCAAAGCCACGCTGTAAAATGGTAATTAGGTTTGAGAATGGGGGACAGGAGAAAAGCTAGGGAACCACTGCGGTGACGAAGCTGTGAAGTGATGAGGACTTCATCTAGGATAAATGGACTCCTACCAAGGAGGACTCCACAGGGCTCTGTAAGTACTGGATGTGGGATTCAAGAGAAAGAAGCTTCAACACTACTGATGGGTGTGTCAGGAAGAGAGAATGTCTTTTAGAGAAAAAGATGTAATTCCTCGAGACATGTCTATTTGTGAGTGTTGGACAGAGAAACATTAGAGAACTATTGGAGGTAAAAAGGAAGTCCCAGAAAAAGAAGCCAGGACAGGCAAAAGAGACTGGACAGTCGTCTAATAGAGGATGATGCAGAAGGTGGCAGATACAATGCTCCCAACAAAACCAGGAGACAGATCTAATTATTCTCATTTTATGCACAGAACCACTTAGGCCCAAAGAAGTTAGGTAATATTCCTAAGGCCACAGAATGTGTAAGTAACAGAGTTGAGATAATAGATTTGAATGACTATGAAGCTCATGTTCTTTCTATTGCCCTGTCAGGAAAAGGAGGAATCGAATCAGAAACAAATCACAGAGGAGAAAATTAAATCTCGGAGAATGTTTATAGTTTGCAAAAAGAGGAAGCAATAGAGAAATATGGAGAAAACTAAGCTAGAGGGGGAATCGAGGGAAGACGCCAGGTCAGGGAAAGGAAGAGAGGAGATATGTTAAAGGAAAGATGGCATAATCCAGATTCTGCAGAGAGATGGAAAGGAGAAAGATTGGCAAAGGCCAACGAATTAACCATTGAGCGACACGTGGGATCTATTCCGCAGGGTTAGGTTAAGTCATGTGTCTGCTGCCCACAGCCTGGCTCCATAACTTGCCTAATTTCTATAGACAAGTCAGGATAAAACTCACATTTCAAGAAAACTTCATTTTCAAACAACCCTCTGAATATACTTTACTTCTTTGAGCTTAGCTTTAATTTGGCCTGATTTTTCTTTTTTCTGGCTGTAAATGTAACAAATACACATAGTAGAAATTTTGAGGGGGAAAAAGCATAAAGAAGAAAACAAAGCCTCTACAATCCGTCCACAGTATAATCACTGTTGCTATTTTTTATAGTTTTGTAGGTGTTTTTCTCTATGCATATTACAAATCGTTATGATCTATCATATACGTGGGATAGACAGATTTCATATAAAATTTGTATCCCACATTTTCACTTAACATTATTGCATAAGCATTTTTCCATGTAACTGAAAATTGTTGAAAAATATGATTTTCATACCTACAAAATATCCAATGTTGGATATTCATTCCATCACTCACCTAATTATTTGCCCATTGTTGGACATTTAGTTTTTAAATTTGCTTACTGATAGTTTTCTTTTAAACCTATTTCTTTTAACTTCATTTCATTCCAAGTGATTTCATATTTATTAGTCATTTGCATTTTCTCTTTAAGCATTGTTTTATTTGATCTTTAAAGCATTTAAATGTCTCTTGCCCTTCATAGTAACCCCTTCTTGCCTGACCTAAGGTGAGGTATTAATCATGTATGATTTTATTCTTACAGATTTGAAACCACGATGACATCCTGGGGCCTTATGATCTCTTCTATCAATAATATTGCTGAAAATAATAATCAAAATACGTATTGGCAGTTCCTTAGTGGCAAGACACCTCTGAGTGTAGGTGAGAGGAAGAAAGATATGTGGGCATTTCCTCCAGACTGAGAAGGCTACGTTCTTTTGTTTCTTTATTTAATTAATTCATTTAGTCGATAAGTAACTGTGAGATTGTATGTGTATATATACAATAATGATGTATACAGTGGTTATATATATATATACATATACAAATATATTATGAATATATAGTGATTAGATAGATGATAGATGGTTGATAAAAGATAATAGATAAATGGATAGATGGATGGATAGGTGATAGATAGATAGATAGATAGATAGATAGATAGATAGATAGATAGAAAGAATAAGTGGCTATCTAAAATAGATTTTTAAAAAATATAAAACTCTGACTCCACGCTGAGCCTGTCAAGGAAAGTGGATTGATCTACTTAAAACGATAAGGACTGAAGAAGGAAAGAGCAAATAATGTTAACAAAACTAACAAACAAAAACGATGGAAAAAGTAGTATGTGAGCTAAAAAGATGGCCACTTTGGGATTAAAAAAATTACATGTATAACACAAAAGCACAGTTAATTCCTAGCCAGTGGAAACGAATATGAGGGGTGAGAATGATAGCTATTTGTGTAGTGCTGTTACTTGTTCTTATGCCATACACCAACTCTGTGGGTATCAGCGACTCTCTTCATACAGAGAAAGGAACCAAGTCTTAGAGACACAAAAGGGACTTGTCCAAGGCACACGTCTAGCGTGTGGCAGAGCAGAGAGTCAAGCCCAGGATGAGTGGGTTTTCTGCAATGGCTTCATACAACGTTCATTCTTCACCTTCTTTTGCTGTACTATTTTGTTTTTAAAATCTCCAAAGAGAGGAACGTTTATATGTGTATTTCGTGTGGGGAAAAGTGGGAAGAATCGGGAAACCTTTAACATTCTTTCAATTTTTTGCACAAAAACTAAAAGGCACTCCGACTTAAAAGGGCGGCGGTGTGTGGTTTTGTCTAAGGATGATGTTACCCAGTTAATCTGATGGTAATCATCACCAAGCATTCTGGCCAGTCGGGATGCGTGGAACTGCAGCAAAGCATGTAATAAGGATCTCAGAGTCACGTGGGCCTTGCTTAGACGCTCCTTTTCTTATTTGCCAGTTGCATTAGGCCAGTAATCGATCTTCTCTGAGCCAGTTTCCACAGCCATAAAATGGAAATAGTAAGAACCATTTCTTGGGATATCGTGAGGATTAGAAATAATGTGTTTAAAATGAGTATGTACAATGTCTTTTGCATAGCATGTGTTAAAAAATGCTAAGTCATTATTATCATTAGTTCTCCTACTACCTTCATCTCAAGAATTAATTGCTTTGGGAATGTAAAGCACGTTTATTCTCATGTCTGCCAATTACTTTTCTTCTCTGAAGAAAGTAATGGTAAACAGAAAAGCCTCTGAGATCCAAAAAGATTTGGGCCTGGAATTGTCATTCTGATGCCTGGCTACTTGAAAGCTGGTTATTGATATCGTCACCATTTATCTTTCCTGAAAAGACAAGAATTCTCATTCCACGGCCCTTCCTTATTTCTTATAAAATCTTCAAAAGTGAACTTGAGCTCCTACCTTGAATGTTCTAACATTAGCTTAAATAAGCCATTTGAATAATAACCACCATTTATTGCACACTTGTTATGTGTCAGGTACTGTATTAGGTGCCTGGAAGTCATTATTTGTAATCCTGAAAATAATTCTTCGGGGTAAATATTATTAGTGCAATTGTACAAATGAGGAAAAGGAGCCTCACACAATTTAAGGAGCTTGCCCAGACATGTCCACATGGCCACTTAGGGCCTGGAAACAAGAAGTCCCTAAATCTCAAATCTTTGCATGCCCCTTCCATACTCACAAGCTGTCCGCTTCACCCCACAATGATTTACCTCCTCTAACGATGGGCTGATGCTTTGGGAGTGCGGGTGGGGGGGGGGGGGTTATATCACCATGGTTACCTTGCGTTACTCTCCGCTCGTTTCCAGGAGTTGCTGCCTACATACCTTTCAACCATGAGCACATCACAGCCAATTTCACACGGTACTAAGGATAAGGTGGGTCCAGATCCTAGTGGACATCTCCAAAGGACGGGCAGAACTTTTTCACATCATTTCAAATCCATGCAAAATAGTGGACATCTATGGCGGTACCAAGTTCCTGGTAAAAACATTATGGAAACCATTATGCAGAATAAATGATGCAAATCTCTCTTAAGTCTCAACATCTTTGACCCATGGGGGAAAAAAAAAGTCTGACTTCTCAAGGTAATGACTGCCAGTCATCATTTAAAACTAGGGCGACTGGAGATGGGAGAGCCCAGCTGACAGTTTTGGAGACTGTTCTGATCTTGATTAAGTAACCAACACACTCCTGTATTTCTATAAATGAAATGATATATTTTTAAAACTCTTATTTTGTTTCTGATACCAAGAACTCCTTTTCAAATCACTTAGTGTAAACATATACATATACATATAATATATACACACAAACACACACACATACACATACCTATGTACAAATATACAGAAAATGGCCAAAATTACTTCATATGAGACCCCCAAATCATTCAAAATTAGGTAAATGATGTTATGTCATAACTCTCCCCTTCTATTTCCAATATTTGTTCGGGGTAAAATCAAGTTTAAATGTATATTTTATATAACTTATATATAAATGTTTAATATGTAAATATAATTTGTATTTAATGTGTAGTATAAATTTTAATATATTTATTATTAGATGTAGATCTACATCTATAGACCCACCTCACATATATATTATATATAATTTTCATATACTAAATGTAGACCTATAAACCCACTATATATGTATATATGACACTTTTAAGCTTTCGAAGACAATCATAACTCTAATCTCTACTGGCAGGAGTCAACACTGGCACAAACTTTCTAGAGGATATAAAAATTTCTATCAAATTACCTAAAATATACTCATCTTTGACCCACCCCTCCTCCCAAAAAAATCTCAATTCTGAAAGTTATACAAACGGAGAATCCTAAGAGGACACACAGGATCAAAAGGTCTGCTGGGACACTTAGAGAACTGCCTCTGTACACTTCCTAAGGCTGAACCCCAGAAGCAGACAGGCCTAACGGCCCTGTCACAGGTCACCCCTCCTGGCATCTCAGAGCAAGAACCGTCTCTTTGATAAACAGTATGGCTTCCAGGAGAGAGAGCTGTAACCCACACAGGCCCAGGTCCCCATCCCAAACATATTTTAGGTCAGTCGTGGTACCTCAGAAAAAGGACTGTTACTGTAATGGAAGGAACTCTTATGAAATGGTGAATATGTGCTCTCTCGTAACATATGTTTATAACGTGGAAAAATGGGAACAATCTATATGTCCAACAGGAGGACAGTGGATAGGTAAACCCTGGTGGATCCATAGGATGGGGTACTTAAAAGTCACTAAAATTCAGGTTGAAAATAAACACCCGCTGACACGAGAAGGCCTTCGTGTGAAGGAAGCGGACGACACAGTACTGGAATGTCATCCACGCCAGAGCGTTAAAGTGGTCATCTCTGCGTGACAGAATTATTGGTGACTGGTTTTGTTTGTTTGCTTCTCTGTTGTCTGTTTTTTTCCATTCAACACATAATCCTTAAGCACCTGGAAAATTGGAATTTTAAACTAAAATTATTTTTTTTTAGTTTAACATAAATTGGGCAACGCAAGGAACATGTGTGTGTGTAAAAGAATCCCACCCTCCAAGTCTTGCTCTAATGACAGAAATTGGAGAAATAAGAGCAGTATGGGAGACACAAAGAAGGGGGATCACAGGTTGGTTTCATGCATGAACACATCATTTTAGCTACCTGCCTAATAATTAACGGTGTGGTCATCTGTACTGGCAGGATTGGGGGACAGAGGAGTGAGGCTGACATTGGATCTGCTGTGACAAGTTGCAATTCTGCTATGAGAAATGCCTTAATGAAATGAAGCCTGTCTCATTATTGCGTAAGGCATAATAACACCCAAGACTGAATTCAGTCAAGGTTTCAATGACTATAATATGCGCTTTTGTGACCTCTACTGGCCATGGCTGTTAAAGCCTAAACTTGCTTTAGGGGCGTGTTTGATTATGAATATTTGTGACCATGCAGGAGAGAAAGGATGGAAGATTGCTACCAAATACTTTTCCCCCATTTAAAAAATTGTGTGCAATTGTATTTGCCTTTAACCAGACAGATGAATGACCGATAGCAAGTACACGACTGAAGCTAACACACCGATAAGGAAGTGGAACTAAATACAAGATTCCTGTAGCCTCTACCAACCAACACCCTATCTTTCTTTGAAATAGCAAAGAATTTTGCTCAGACGTGTAAATGGTTCTGAGATTTAAAAAAGAAAAAGAAGAACAAGAATTTTGACCAAGAAAATACAAATGGAAAGAGAGAGCGAATGGAACATAACGATTCTAAATTTTATCTTGAAGACCAAATATGCAAAATACAACCGCCATGTTTTTTGTCAAGTGAACTTGACCAAACATATATAAAAATATGTAATAAAGTGGCAATCATTAGAACAGTATAGCACTGGTTTCAGATCAGGGAGAACATGGGAATGGAATAAAATGTCAAAAGGAACCAAAAAAAATTGTGTAGGAATTTAGTACATTATAAAGTCGCATATTAAATGAGGATTTTCAACTTGGAAAAAGAATTATGTTAGAGCCCTACTTTTGGCCTTTCAAGCATATTACCAGAGTCAAAAACTCTTAAGAAAATTACTGGCAAATTTTGCTGTAAAAAATTATAAATGGTCATATTTCAAAAAAATTAAAGAACACACTAAAAAACGAAAAAAATAACTGAAACATAAACAATTAAACAAGAGTTAATAATCTTAATATATTACAAGCAGTTTTGAATTGGTAAGAAAAAATGAACAGTATGATTGAAAAATAGACAAAGTATACAAGCAAGTAAATAACACGTGCAGAAAAAGACAAAAGTATGTGAAGCCAAAGATATAAGAAAAAGTTCAACATCATTAGTCTTTTAAAAATGCAAACTAACTATAACCACTATGCAAATTATATTAAGTAGGACTCAGAGAATGCTATCAGAAACCAACTTAATTTACCCAGCTACTGTTTATCCAAACTAACCCAGTAAGGCTAGTTATTTGCATTTTCTCATTACTCTGATTTAGGGGAAAAAAAAAAAATTGTTGTCACTTATAGTCACAGAAAACATTTTGATGTCAGTAACTAAAACGTCCAGTACTGTGTAACAGTCAAAACTCGGAATTCCATTTAAAGGCAAAATTGCTCCTCACCCTCAGCTCAGTCTTGCTCCAGACAGAGATAATGGAAAGAAAAGGGGCGGGGAGGAATCGGGGAAAGATGTCTTTATTTCCTCACTTTGCACTTTTACCAGTCAAGCAAGATCTTTCCTGCCCCCGATCTCTCTCCTGTTTCTGACCACTCTGGGATATCTAACTGGCATGGCTCCTGTTACAGGTTAAATTGTGTCCCACTTTCCCCCACCAAAATATATGTTGGAATCCTAACCCCCAGCACTTCAGAATGTATCCTTATTTCGAAAAGGGGTCTTTACAGAGGAAATCAAGTTAAATGAGGTAATTAGCGTGGACCTTAATGTAACAGGACCAGTGTCCTTAGGAAAGGAGGAATTTTGGACACATGGACAGACGTGCACAGAGAAAAGACATGTGAGGAGACACAGAGAAGGCGGCCATCTGCAAACCAAGGAGAAAAGTTAGGGAGAGATCCTTTCTCGAAGCCCTCAGAAGGAACTAAGTCTGTTATCACCTTGATTTCAGACTCCTAGCCTCCAGAACTGTGAGGCAATAAACTTGTTGTTTAAACCACAGTCTGAGGTACTTTGTTACAGTAGCCCTAGCAAACTAGTAGAGTATCCCTCAGTAATTGGGTCCTAGAAACTTCAAAAAAGATCCTCTCTGTTTGCAGCCTGGAAAAAGATCCAACTGCTTGCAAAGGTAACAGGAAAGCGGACCTTGCGATCACCAGACTGAAATTTAAAAGCGGACCTTGCGATCACCAGACTGAAATTTAAAGACATTCTTTAGAATTAACATCACTGTGTTAGTTTATCTGCACCTATATATTCCTTCTATTCACGTAATTAATAATACCCCTTCCCTTTCTCACAAATACCCCCTGCCCTCACCTCCTAATCTGTACCCTATTTGGGTTTCCCCCTGAATCCCTGCTTTCCAGAATTACAATTCTCCTTGTAATAAACGCTTGTTTATTTGAACAATAAACCTTGACTTATTTTTAGGTCAATGGAACCAACTTGCTATGTGAATCCTGGCTCTCTCAGCAACCCCTCCGCAGAGAAAACTCCCCACCTTTCCACCCTCATCTAAGAAAAGACCCAAGGTTGGATGCGGTGGGCAGAGCCCCAAAGGAGGGCCTGTCCTGACCCGCAGGCACGGGCACCGGAACCCAAGCCCAGAGGCTCGAGTTTCCGTGGGGGACTCTCCGCGGCGTGCACCTGCGCAAACGCAACTTCCTGCCCCACTCGGCGCCGAAAAGGCCTGTTCTAGCCGGGCTCTAGAGTTCCGCACGCCTACCTGGGTCAAGGTGTACCCCGTGGGCGCTGTGGGGAATCCCCGCGCGGCTGGACAGGCGTGGCCATGTGGCGTCTGCTGGCTCGCGCCAGTGCGCCCCTCCTGCGAGTGCCTTTATCAGGTCGGAAGTCTCCTTGCCTTTTTTCCTTCCCACCCTCAATCTTATATCCCCCGAACTCAAAGAAGGCTGTGCATATGGTCGCTGAAGCACAGGTAGGGGCTGCGCTGTGCTGCCGCCCCACCCACCATAAGATTAGTGCAGAAGAGTCGCAGCTGCTCATGGGGGTTGGCGCCCAGTCACCCCGGCTGGTCTCTTTTGGGGGTGGCGGGGGGCAGTGCCTGGGCTTGTGAGCCCACTTAGTGGAACCCGCGTCCCATCCCTCGAGACACTTCCGCCAGGAGTGTCTTTGGTTCAGAGAGTACCAGACCCTGGCCTTATCGCCTTCCTCGTTTAACTTGATTTGTCTTTGCAGATTCGTGGGCAGCCCCGCCTGCCAGTGCTGGCCTAAAGACGCTGCTCCCCGTGCCAGCTTTTGAAGGTGAGCGCTCGTTTGTCATTTTTATGTTTGTAAGCCTTTTTTCTCTGATGGAACCCAGCAGAGGGTGGGTGAAGAGGTGGGAGTGTTCTGTGCTTTCTATCCCCATTCACTTATTCAGTAAAGTATGTATTGAAGACATACTATGTGCTGAGCAATGTTCTAAACACTAGATATAAAGAACAAAAGAGACCCCAAAAAGTCCTTGCTTTTAGGGAGCGAATGTGTAATGGGCTAGCTCCCCTATGGCCTATCACTGGTGTGTGGCCCGCGGTCCACCCTCAGCGCGGGCTAATTGGCCTCAAATTGACTTTTGATGTTCTCTCCAAATGTTACATATATGCAGTCATTTAACGCTATTACTTGAAAAGCATTAATTTGTTAAACAAACATTTAAAGTAGGCCAGTTTTGTAGCTCTAATACACCATTTCCTTTTTTTTTTTTTTTAATATTGGAAATCTCAAAAAATGAAACAGGGCTGGACTTCCGAGAGCCTTATCTTCACACATAACTGTTAAACTACTACATGCTCCTGGAGTATATACGGACCGTAGACCAGAGGAAGCATTACATTACTAAGTTTCTCTGTAGCTGCATATAGATGGGGGTGGGGCCAGTTTCTGTAACACTGACTAGCCCATAAATTGATATTTCTCTGACGTCTCCTGTTTTGTATCTGACTCCATCGTAGAGCCATGCTTGTTTTATTATAGAAATGTCTTAAATGACATACCAGTTAATAATTTTTTTCCCAAATTGTCAAAATGTCAGACATGTTAAAGATATAGTGTGTCTGACCTGCATTTCAGCCCGCCCACCCTCACCTAGCAAGCTGTCGCATGTTGTAGGATATATGAAGGTCTCAGCTGAAAAGCCCCTGCATAGGTAAAGAGCACTGGTCAAGGGAGTCCTAGGTTGTAAGTTTCCCAACAAGAATGTGGCTGAGCAGCAGAACATATTTTCATGTACGATATAGTATTCTTCCCACCACCCCCACTGACATCCAGAGAAGCAGTGTAGTTTTGTTTAAGTGTCATACTGTCTGGCTTTGCTGTTTTAACTGCATGGCCAAGACCAAGTTATACAATGTCTCTAGGCCTCAAGTTCCTCGTCTATGAAATGGAGGTTAAAAATAACACCTGCCTCGTGTTGTTTCTTGATCTGGGTGATAGTTATGTGGGCCTGTTTATGTATTCACTTTGTGATAATTCTTGAGCCGTTCACTGTTTATTTGGCCCTTTAATATAGATAAAACTTTTAAAAGTTTAAAATTTTAAAGAAAGGAAGCCCTAAATGCCAAGGCTATAATGTTGTTTTAAAGATTAAATGAGCTGATTCGTGTAAAACATTCAGCTCAATTCTAGCAGTCAGTAGACATTCCCCCTGCCCCCCCAAAAAAATGTTAGTGTTATTCTATGACAGTCTTATATCTCTACCATCCAAAAGGTCCCTTTTATAGTGTTAAGCACAGAGCAGGCATTTAATAAATGCATTTTGGTTTGAAGATTAAAATTTTGCTACCTTCAAAGGTTCAAAAACATTTGCATTAACTATTGTCATAGCCAAAGGATTCCACTGTCAATAAAAGCATCAACAGGAAAAACCTAACATACTTTTGGAACTATTATTCAGTGGTAACTTTTATTTAAGACTTTTACCTGATTGCTACAAATCTTTCTAGGAACAAAATGGATCCTTTGAGATGTGTAGTTTCACTTATTCTTGGTTGTCTGTTCTCCTTTTAGATGTTTCCATTCCCGAAAGGCCCAAGCTTAGATTTGTTGAAAGGGTACCACTTGTGCCCAAAGTGAGAAGAGAACATAAAAACTTGAATGACATACGGGGACCTTCCACTGAAGCCACTGAGTTCACACAGGGCAGTTTTGCAATCTTGGTGAGTTTGTTCAATGTCGAGCAGCAACAGGATAGATGCCGAGGAGTAACATGATCTCATAGTCCGAATTCTAGTCTACTCCTTTACAGGTTTTATTAAAACTGCCACCAGTTCTCTTTAAACCAATGTGCAATACTCAGTAAGCATTTGAGTTATGTGGGTTTTTTTTAATGTAAAGTGAATAATGTAAAAACAGAGGAAGAGGCTACCTAATTTACCCCATAATTGGACTGTGAGATCTTCTCAGGCCTCTGGAACAATAAAAATATCCACTGCTTAGGATGTGGGACGGCTATTTCCTTACTCATCAGTTAGCTTCCACCAAGACTTGATGTCAGTAGCTACACAGGACTAGGATCGAGTTCCCATCAGGCACTAGGGCGATGTTTTAAAGTCCTTTTCCCTCAGCCTGCATGGCCAGCCCCTGCCTGCCTCTCAGAACCTGATGTCCACTCCCCGTCCCTCTACTCCAGCCGCACCATGGGACACACCGCGGGACTGCTGCTCAGACTCCCCAGGCCGCCACTTACGCCATTCCTCTGCCTGGAACACTTGTTTTTCCTCTAATTCTTACTGTTCTGGCCTCAGCTTTAAACGTCACCTCAGAGAGGCCTTCCCTGTCTATTCATTGATATCGGCTCCACCCTTGTTCTCATTTATTACTCTACTCTAGGCTTTTCCTCCATGGTACTTATTAGAACTCATTTTTATCTTCACGCATATAGTTGGTCTAAATCCTCACGTTTCTAATTCTTCCGTTCACTTTTAGGCACTGGGTGGTGGTTATCTTCACTGGGGCCATTTTGAAATGATGCGCCTGACAATCAACCGCTCTATGGACCCCAAGAACATGTTTGCCTTGTGGCGAGTACCAGCCCCTTTCAAGCCCATCACCCGCAAGGGTATGGGACAGCGCATGGGGGGAGGCAAAGGAGCCATCGATCACTACGTGACTCCCGTGAGGGCTGGCCGCCTCATAGTAGAGATGGGTGGACGTTGTGAATTCAAAGAGGTCCAAGGTTTCCTCGACCAGGTTGCCCACAAGTTGCCATTCCCGGCAAAGGCCGTGAGCCGTGAGACTCTAGAAAAGATGCGGAAAGATCAAGAGGAACGAGAACGTAACAACCAGAACCCCTGGACCTTTGAGCGCATAGCCACTGCCAACATGCTGGGGATACGGAAAGTGCTGAGCCCGTATGACCTGACCCAGAAGGGGCGGTACTGGGGCAAGTTCTACATGCCCAAACGTGTGTAGTGAGAGCGTGAGGACTAAACGCACACAGGCTGTTGAAAGAAGCAATCTCCATTTTTGTTGCCACGGCCCACCATGAAAATCTGGGTAGCTCAGGTCGCAGTCGAGGAGCAGCGTATGATACTGCAGACGATTTCTGAAAAATTATATGATCTCTCGATTTTTAATTGTATTGTATTTATATTAAATAAAGTCTGAGTTTCACCTCAGGATATAAGTTCTCATTGGTCACTCTTAATCCCTTAAATGATTAAGTAACAGCCCAGATTGATTCGGGAGCTGTGGTCCTCCTTGGCTACAAGATGAATGCCTTCAGAGCTGAAGCAGATGCTTACATCTCCCACCTTCGAGATGCAAGCCGGACTTAATATCTGTACTGCCTTTGATGTGCACACACTTCAGGAGCTAGTTTCTATGACATTTTGCGAGTTACAAATACAAACTAATGTTTTCGAGAAAGCAAAGGAAAAAATGACAGTACATAAGTTAATTCAACAGACATTTATTTATGCCCAGCTACCCATCTTCTCTGTCTTGGAAGGGGGGATGATGGACAACATGCCAAGGAACATACCCTTGCCTTTTAGCAAAAGGGACTGATTAAAACAAAAGTTGAAATTCTTTGAGGAAGAAGCGTCTGGCTATGTCCCTCAGGTTCTAGTACAGTGCAGTGTGTCGCACGGCACTCACGTGGGTATTGTTGGGTAAATGAGGGCCCCAGGGCTCCAGCTCCCTGTTCGCCTATAACGAGATCAATCTATTTTTCAGAGCTAGCACACAGTACTTTTCTGTCCCTTGTTCAAACTAAAGGAAATACAAATGGATAGAAATATTAAACCATTTGCTTTTGAAAGTGGGTAAAGAGCAGTTCACTGACTAAAATGTCAATTTTTTTTATCCCACTTAAAAAGTAAAATTGCCAGCAAACAATTTACTTTCAAGAGTATAAATTTATCTAAACAGATGATCCTCAAAAGTCATATTTTTAATGAACCTCTTGTAATATAACTCATCACTAAGTTGCATTAGAGCAAGTCTGAACCTTGAATTGGGGACAGTGTTTAAAATAGTTTCTTCTACACACATTGCTGGCCAATAAAGTCGGTTTCAGCTAGCAACATGACTCAGGTAAGTGAAGTGAGCAACAGCCTCCTTTCACCTAAACAAACACTGGGGACACAGCAGTGAGCAAGACATACATGGTGCCTGTCAGACACTCTTCACTTTAAGACTAGTGGACCCAGAAGAAGGAAGAAGAGGTAGGGCTGGTCAAAGGTGAGACCTAGAACCTGCAGAGAAGAAGTAACCCAGACCCGGAAGTGCCCGGACCCTGATCAACTCAGTTAAAACAAGATCCCAGTGAACTGAGTACGCTACAGTATCTGCCTTTCTCTCCTAAACGAGTACTTTCTTCTCTCTCCTTCATTTAATTCCTTTAAACCATCTTCCTGACCAGCTACATCTTTCTGTACTCCCTGTCCCTTCACCCCTGCCCACCTCCCAATTCTATATTGTCACAAGTCTCCCTTTGCATAGCTTTCAGGGGGTAGTTTATTGCTGCCCTGGGTCATACGAGGTTTCGTAGTGGAAAGAGGAGTAGCCGCTGAGGAATCTGTAGTGAAGTGATGGCACCACGGAGGTGGAAGGATTAAAAATGCCAGGCGAGGATCCATCTGCGAAGGCTGAAGGAGGTAACAGACAAATGGAGGGAGAAAAAAAGATGATACAGCAGGATGTTTGAGGTCAGGATTACTAAACCCTCCGCTGCGGGGGTCAGGGACAACTCACGAGGCTACGTTAATTTGTCCTAACTTTGTGAAGGAGAAAATTTTTATCAGGTTTACTGTGTGGCCCTGCTCCCAAGAGTTCGGGGGTGCTTCGAATGCAAGAACGAATTCTTTATCCTTTCGCCATTCCCAGATGACGAGGCCCAAATTTTGCTGCGAGAGATCAACACCCTTATACAAAGCGTTCTGAACAAAGCATTTGCCACCAAACCTGGCATGGAACAGATTGGCGCCTTTTGTCTCTTTACCTACTACTGACTAACTCATTCTTCCACTGTTCTCACTATGAAACATCTCTCTGTTTTCTCCAACCTTTATCTAATCCCACCCAGATCGGGGCACCTGGTGACAAACAATGCCCTCAGGACGCGCGAGTTTCAGGTGAGTGAAAGCAGGCCCGACCCTCCCCACCCCAAGCCCCCCTCCCCCCAGCCACAGATGGCTCACCTTTTTCAGGCAAATATGCCCCCAATGGTAGAAGCTAAGATGATCGCAAGGATAACACAGCAGATCATGATCATGATCTTCTTCTGCTCATCCCGACAAGGAAAGAAAAAGCACGTGAGAAACAGCAGCGCTGTGCAGAGTTCGAAGGAAAGGACACACAAACGTGGGTCTGGACGTGGAAGAGGATACGAAGGGAAGTGGAGATGGATCTGGCTTCCGGAACCCAGAATGTTAAGAGAAATGTCACTTCTAGGCGGGAGAGTCAAAGCTAGACCGACAGCTATCTCGGAGGATGTTTGCCATGTCCTTCGGCCTGCCGGGTACAGTTATGACAGACTTACCCCCTTTCCTCCTAGAGCTAGTATTCTCAATGACTGGATCGAATTCCTTTGGGGGCAGCACCTCAGCTCTGAAACTCACTCAAATACAGCTACAGTGTATCCTTTGAGAGTTAGACCATTTTCGAAAATTAGAACTTCTGATCCATCGGATCGAGCACATGTTTAAAAAAGATTTTAACCCCTTTCCAAAACCTTAACAAAAACCACCACACGGTGGCACCCAGTCATCCAATGTTCTGCAGGGAAACCGAGCCAGAACTGTTTCACAATCGATATAAAGTCATTTATTTTTAAATAGCAATAAAATAATCAAGTTTACATTTCTAAAAATACAACAACAAAAAAATACCCTTCACTTATTGTATTCCAAACCTCAATCTTGGGAGAGCAAAAGCCTATGATCAGAGCTTGTCTGGCCTTGCTGCTGGAGCCAGTCCACAGTCAACTTCATAGCCATGGGTATGAGGGGATTCCCCTTGGCTCTGTCTGAGTGCTGGGCAATGATGGGGAGAAGTAGCTTTGCAAAGGACGCCGACGGGCAGCGCCTGGATCAGGGTGCTCACCCTATCTTAGAAAGCATAAAAATCAACGCTGAAATACTAATCAGGCAGACTGGCGGGGACTGGCAGGGAATCTAAGAGGCTCGCCACTGGGTCAGCACAGTCACCACATTTGAAAATTGATTGGCTGTTGCTTCCTCCATGACAAAAACTGGCGAGACAAAGAATCTGTCGAGCTCATTAACCTGGTAGAAGGAAGAGCCACTCAGTGGAACCTGGTGTCCCCCCACTGACTCAGCCTTGAAGACAGGCCATTTCAGAGGTCACACGACTACTATCAGATTGCTGGGGACATTCTCTGGACAAACCTGGCCTAGGCAGCAGGTGGGGGGAAGGGTTGTCAAACTTGTCACACCTCTGCTAAGCATAAAAAAAAAAACTTAATGAAGATCAATTTAGCCCCCACCCCAAAGATCTATGATTAATCCAGTTCTCATCTAGAAACAGCAGGCTTCTCGATGACATAGGAAGACCATATTTCTACTAGGATTCATTTGTAAGTAAGCAAATGTCTCTTACCTAATTTTTAGCCTAGCTCAAGGTTATTCTTTTGAGGTTAGAATATCCTCCACTTCTAGCATCCTGCTTCATGAGAGACACGTGCATATATGTGCATACATCTCACACACGATTATAAAGATTCATCTGGGACACGTGAAATGAGTGGCTGAATGCTTGCACCAGTCGGACACATTTCCAGAGCCTGAGATTCAAGCACCTTAGGTTGTCCCTGGCCCAGCTTTAAGTGACTGGTTATCTGGGGCCTCAAGCAATGCCTTCGTAAGACGTCACTCTAACAATGAGCAAACAGTTTCCAAGACTCAGCCATGAACATAAATATCCCATACCCTCAGCCTTTACAAACAGTAACCTCAGATGACTGTATCATGCTGGCGCATCCTTGAGTAAACACAGGAGAACACAACATAGACAAACATCGAAGTTGGCCACCAAGCTGAACGCACTATTAGCTTAATTAAAGGCTGAATTTCAAACAAGTCAGCTTTCCGAGACCAAAATGACATCTGCCAATCCCTCATTTTCAGGACGTGGGGACAACAAACTGTGAGGATTGGGACCCTGCCAAGTAGAAGACTCAGCTCTAAGCCTTCTTGTTGCCAAACTTGGAAGAATCCCTTTGTTTTGTTAAAGAATCCCCCCCACACACACCCCCTAAAAAAATACATTGCAATTTCTGGGAGAAGAATAGTCCATGAGGTAGAAAATACAGCACCTTGGGAAGGTCTCATATAGGCTTCCCTAGGTACAAGGCAAAATTCGACACTTCGGAGGGGAGAGAGAGGTGGGTTGGTTCAGCCCTTCAGGAGGAAAGGTACTTCAGAACTGGTGGAGCAGAGGTTTTGAGGAAAACTCAAGGCTGCATCAGGTAGACTGGATTCCTCCAGGGCTAGACGGTTTGCTGGGTCAGGTCCAAGGATGGCTACGAGGAAACCAAGGAACGGATCCCGCTCTCTCTCGGGAGGGCCGTTCGAACTCCATTCCCTTCTGAAGACAAGGGACCACAGCAGGCTGGAGTGAAATCGGGTTCTAAGGGAGGCAGGGGAGGAGGAGCTTATCAGTGCACAGGACGGTGGTGAAGAGCGACATCAAGAATCAGCCACAAACCTAGAAGGTGGAGAGGAAAGATCAGAAATATCGGAAAAAGAGAGAATAATGGGGAAGTCAGCACTAAACCTGAGAAATCCACTGGACGTACCCACAACAGGCCCTGGAATTAACCATCCCACTGTACAACAAAGTCCTGTCATGAGGGGGACACTTTCTGAAACCTCTGGGCCTTTTATAACTCTTCATATAGGCTGTCACAAACCCATGGAAGGACTGGTCAGTGGGGAGGCACGATCACTAGTTGACAACACCTGTTCCTCTCTCACGTCAGCACCTTGGAAATACATGCTTCAGAAGCATTCCGGTACTCAAATCTTCTCCATTACTCTCCCTACCTTC
>NW_006435764.1:8902641-8914580 GCF_000325575.1 Pteropus alecto
GGGTCATATCATGGCTACTCCGCCTCATGAGCTGTGCAGGCTTGGGCAAATTTCTCAACTTCATTGAGCCTCCAAGAGCTTTCTCATCTAAAAACGGGGATAGTGTTATGCTGCCAGAGGTCGCCTTCCTTCCCTCCTTTTCAGAGACCTCTCTGTCAGGTCACCTGGAGGGACAGGGGAGTCCAGACCTCAGGAATAACCGGTCCTAACTCTATCGGGGAATGTGGATTACACTACAGTATGCAGCTTAGCGACTGCTCAGCAACTTGGCATCATAGAGATCAAATAAGTCAACTAAAAACAATGTATTAATTAGTCGCCTCCTTTTAAAAAATGATTCATTTACATTTTAAAGTCCTAGAATCAGGAATGGTAAGGGGCGAGACATCTTTCATGCAGGGATATGGAGATATTAACTACTATGCCTTTGCTCAACTTTAACATCTCTTCCAATGAGATCCATAAGAGTCAGAATAAAACTTGAATTTTACAAGCGAAAAACCATTAAGGACTAGACACCGAATGCCAGAAAAAAAAAAAAAGAACCAATCAATTAGTAACTATGAGAGGTTGATCACCTCGCTGCTTCTCTCTCAGGAGGAAGGTGAATGTTTAGTGCTATAATAATCTGACTTTCAGATTATTATTTCTGTCACATGGCAGAAGAAGAGGAACACTGAAGCAAAAATAAATTAAAGGCTTGCCTCTGGGTATCAACATGGTGTGTGCATTAAGTCTTCGAAACATTTCTATTACCTCAGTAACCCAACTTCTATAAATTTATAATAAGCAGAAAATGGAAATGAGAAAACTATTATATAAATTAGTCATACTATTAGCCATAGCAAAACAAGAACAAACCTCCAACACTGGGGAAATGTTAAAATAATTGAGAGTCTATTCACAATCTTCTGCTGAAAAGTGGACTTGCAAAGAGATTTCAGTGATGGGGAATGATGCTTACAATTTGGTAACTGGGTACAGAACTGTAGATAATATAGTCTGAACTATGTAAAACCACATCTGACTGTGTAAACATACCATAAGGTTATCAGCAATAATATTAAAAGTTACTTCTGTTCATGTTTTCTGTATTAATAAGCTTTTGTAACAATACATACTATATTTTATTCAGGAAAAAAAAAAACAGTATTTAAGAAGCCACAGACTTAACAGCCTTAAGTTTTAAGTCTCAGTAACTAGATCATTCTTGTCATGCTGATGTTATACACATAAAACCCTGATCCAGGGTCCAACTTTATTCTTCTTACCAGATTTTAAAAAACTAATACCCTAAATTTTAATAACCTGTAAGGTTCTCCAGACATTGTAGACAATGATAAACGGCTACTTTGTTTTACAAAGAGAAACTGAGATACAGTAAAGAACTCTCCTAGGTCCACTATCAGCTGTGTCGAACTTGGCCTGGTTCCTTAACTTTTCTTTAAGCCAGAGTGTCTCCATCTGTAAAATGTGCGTTATAATAGCACCTATCTCTATATGGTGCCGTGAGGATTCAATGGTGTGTGTATAAAGTGTTCAGTACACTGTCTCGCATAACTCAACACTCAGACACGTTAGCTACTATATCATTCCCAATCCAACCAACCAGTCAACACTAATAAAACCCCACAGACCCCAATCCCAATTCAAAGCTTCAGTGACGTAGAAAAGGAGATGAAAAGCAAAGCCCGACATCCTTGAAAGCCAGTAAGGATTCAGAAGACAAACCCCAGGTCCACAATATACCTTGCATCCAGCTTCGGAGCATTCTTGCTGGGTCAGGAAAGTGAAAACGAGGTGCCAGACGGCCAAGAACGGTGGTAAAACACTGCCAAAGAGCAGGAAGAGAATCCGCAGGATGGGAACGAATAGGAGACGCGGCCCGTGGACTGTGGCCAGAACCCAAGAGCAGAATTTTAAAGAGATGAAAGAATGCACAGGCAACTGAGAGCTCGGTGCGTCCAAGGACAACCCCAAGGGGTAAGAAGTGGAATTTGAAATCCCAGGCTAATTTCTCAAGAGGGAGCCAAAGCAGAGTCTGAGAACCTTCCGTCTACTTACGTTTCAGTGCAGCGGCCTCTCCGGCCGCCCTTACTTCAGCCCAACGGAAAGTCCAATAACCAGTGCTAAAATGCCCAGCAACACAACTACTACCACAATGATAATTATCAATTTCTGCAGATGAGGATAAGAGAAACAAAAACGAGTCGTTATTACAAACAACCCAAAAGCGATAATCATGCATCTAAAACCCGGCCCCTCTCAGCCCCACATAGAAAGCATCTCATCAGTTCAAATAAAAAGCCTACCTCTCTACCTAAAGCCATCCTATTAGGATACTTTATATTTGTTAGATTACTTCTTGACTAGCTATGTACTCCAGGTGGAAATAGGAGTTTCTACCAGCTCTCAGCTCATAGTGCAGTCTTGCATATGTGGACATAAGAGCAACTATCATGGGCTCTCCAAGCAGCAACAGGACAAGATATAAAGTGACTGCTTTTTCCTTTTCGAGAGGGAATGTGAAGACATTTCTGACACAGTCCTCACTTCACACCTCTGTCCAACTCTCCCCTGAGGTACCCCCGCATCGGGTCAGCCCCAGCACAGCCGCTGGGGATCAGAAAGCCCCATGTGCCTTTTGTGAACCAGCCTGGATTCGTCGTGTGAAATAACTCCCCAGCTCCCTGAGCCCCTGTGCAAGCAACAGGTAAAAATGGAAGAAAAACAAAGAACTGAAGAACAAAAATATCAGAGCCCAGGAGAAATAGTCGGAAAAGAGTCTGAGAAAAGGAAAAGCCAGAGTTGGCTACCAGTCAATGAGCGGAGAACTGGGAAGGCCTCGAAAGGCAGGGGCTGGGGAGAAAGGATGGTGTGATGGAAAGAGCGGGATTGGAATCTGAATTCGAATCCCAGTTCCTGTCGCTGATGAGGCAGCCTGAAACCAACGACTTTACGCAGACCCTCAAGTGTGTCATCTACAAAGGAGAAATAATAGGTGCTCCATGAGATGTGAGATCACGTTTACATTGCCATCTGCACAGCACCGGGTTCACGGTACAGAAAAGGAGAAGAGGGCGGGGGATGGGCAGGGCTTGGGCTCCTGGCGTGGAAGACGGTGATGAGAAGGTTTCTGAAGACAGAACGGTCTCGTGTAACATCTGAATGGATCATGAGCTCCGTGCAGGAGATGAGTAGCAATATCTGGGCAATACACCCATCCTACACTACTGCCTTCAAGCGTGGGTGCTTGGGTAGAGAGCACGTGAGCCAGATCCATGCGAGGCACACCTGGGAAGGAAGGGCAGCTAGTCTCTAGGACAGACCGACACAGGTGTTTGGATGAGGCCAGGGAAGAGAGGGGAGGCATGGGCCCAAGGACACAGGTGGGGACGCCCGGAGCGAGGAGAGGCGAGGCGGGCGGGCTGGGACTACGGTGCTCACCCTCCGCGCTTCGCTCTGATACTTGACGGCCTTTTTGGTATCGGCCACGGCCCGTTCCACGAAGCCCACTGACTGGTCCATGTTGTTTTCGATACGGTCGATCATGGCTCCCTTTCCCCGGACGCGAGAGGTAGAGGCAGCGCAGAGAGAGGCAAGGACAGGGAAGAGAGAAAGAGCGAGAGACGGCAGACAAAATGGACCCTTCTCCTCCGGCAGCGAGAGGGCCTCACCTTCCGGGCCTGACCCTGGTATTTCACGGCTCTTTTCGTCTCGTCCCGTGCCTTCTCCACGTGGTCCACTGTGTGCATGACGTTCAACTCTATGTTATCTAACATCTCACCCTGCAAGGAACAGACACTTGTCACACTCAGTAAACCCCGCCCCCCCAGGACAGTCCTAAGTATCCTCCCCACCCCACATCGTAATCTTCAACACCAAGAGAAGCATCCAGAAGCCTTGACGTGCAGCCTTCCAGAAGGCATGCTTTCACATTTTCCACATGATTTACTCATGGTTCTCCCGTCCTAGGTGGTCGCTCATTCAACAAACGTTAGCCAAATGACTTCTCTGTGACAGGCCCCGGGCTGGCTACATGAAGCACCCTGACTCGACGCCCAGTAACTCCACATGCTGATGGATCCCACCACCACCACCACCACCACCATTTTTTAAAAATGAAGCATGTGAGGAGAGGAACCAAAATATCTCATGTTCTTAAGACATGACGAGGATCTTGGCCTCTTCTTCCTGGTCATTCGGGCCTGAACCAAGTTCGTCTGGCCAGAACTGAGTTTCCTCACTACTACAGACCGGTGCTGGGTCCACAGCAGGTGCTCGGTAAGTATATCTGACGCTGGGAACATCTGCTTTCTGTAAGAGACATTCCCAGGCTTCTTAAGTGACAGACACTGGGTCTCTCTAAGCCGTTTGGCTAAGAGGCAGTGATCTCTTAACAAGATTTCCAACCATTTCAAAGCCATTACTTCCTGATGGGAAGTTCTGTCATTCTAATTAACTCCCGGGGTGTCTTAGGGTGGGAATTCGCCTACCCTACCCAGACTTTCCTCGACCCGAACCAACCGACCCAAACCAACCAACCCGAACCAACCAACCGGTCGCTTTATGGTGGTCTATAAACAGAGAAAGACACTTACCACCACTTGACTCTCAAACCAGTTCCTCGGCAAGGCAGTGTGGGGAGGAAAAAGAAGAGTGGGGATGGAGGGACTAGAGAAATGCTCTCGAAGGCCGGGAGGGGCTGGAGCAGAGGCACCTGGGCACTGATGTCAACAGCCACTCAAGCAGTGCTCGGGCTCCGCTTAGGTTTTGCATTCCTTCTCCAAAGGAAGCAGTTTTCAATCCTTTCCAGCTGGTTCATAGGAATAGCGGCACACCACCAGGACAGAGGCGTATCTGACTGTCATAAGAACTATGAGCCATCTGACCAAGTGCAACTAACGCCATATGCGGAGACTTACATCCCTGAGACGTGTTCCCAGGGATGAATCGAGCCATCAGACTAAGAACCATGAGTGGTTCAAGTTTTTCTGTAAATATTATTTTGCTATTCCTTCTTTCATTGTGTTGTCTGCTCTTGTTCCTGAGCAAAAAGTGTCAACGTTTTGAAAAAACACATACGGAAAGCAAAAAACGCACATGGGAAAAAATTAAAACCTCTGTTAAACCTAACTTTTCATTGTGAACTGGGGAAAAGATCACGTTTTCTATGTCCTCAGTGAAACAGTTCGTATCAGGAGACTGAGACATCACCATTAAGAACTCATACCTCTAATTTTAAAAAACAAAAAGACGTCCTGAGGCCAGAAGGAACTAGGTACTGACAGAACACTTCAAACCCCATATTAACTAGGAATGAATTCCGGCCAAAGTACCAGGCACAAATGACAAAGCTGAATGAAGCTGCCACCAGCATCAGTGTTCAAGACTGCATTCTTTTCCCCGGGATACTCGAGTTCTGTTTCTCCATCGTGCAAATCTCTCCCGCCTCTCCCACCTCCCCTGACTTCCAGCATGGTTCCTCGTGGTCCTCGGGAGAGCCCGAGCTTCCTGCTCCCCCGCCTCCCCCGGCTGGCAGCCACGGCCGGTTACCTGGTTCTCCACCAGCATGGCGATGTCCATAAACATGTCGTGCAGCTCCTTGATGCTGCTCTCCAGCCTCACGATGTCCTTGTGCCGCCCCTCGATCTCGCTGAGGGCTTGCTTGGAAATCTGAGAGTCGATGATCTGCAGGAGGCCATGCAGAGACTTGCCATCGGCCACCGTCCCCGGCTGCAGCCTCCACATCTGCTCCGGAGCCTGCCTTTGACGTGCCACCCGCTACCCACGGAGCACCCCAGCGGCCCCCTCCTCGAGGAGGGGCGTGCAGCCCAGCTCCGGGGTCGCTCACCCCGGAAGTGAAGATGGCAGGGTTTCCACTCTCCAGCATCTCCTCCAGCTCCTCATCTGTTGTCTTTTTGCCGGCTTTATAACAAAAGAAGGAGAGCATCACATACGAGATCAGAGCGAACCATTTCAGAAGCTATCATACGCTCCCAAGAGCCTCCTGACTCGTGTCTTCCGATTTCTCCCCTAATCCAACCCCCACTTAACGTGATCAGCACGTACCTGTGGAGCACACAACTGACCACATCCTTCCCAGATCATTCACTGGCCCCAGCACTGCACCGTGGAGTCCCGGGCCCTCAGCACAAGGAGACGGTCCCTGGATGGACTCGCTCTCCGTCCCTCTTAGCCTCACATGGCTCCTTCCAGATGCACCTTTTCCGGGGCCCCGATGACCCGCCCCTCCTCGATGCACTTGCTTTTCCTGACTCTGTCCTTGTTTCCAGCTCCCCCAGTTTCAGGGCACCCCCACCCTGCAGGGCCCCGCATCCCGCTTTCTAAATTCCTAAGGAGTGTGGCTTTATAATGTCTTTACTCCTCCCGGCAATGAGCTCCGCTCCTGGGAGTTCATAAATGTCCTTCTGACAGCAAAAGATGTGACGAATCCCAAGGAGAGCAACTGCTTCCCCTTATGTTTAGGAAACGCTGGCTCCCACAGGAGTAAAATCACCCTGGGCCTGATAAATGCTGTGCCATCTCTCAGCCTGAAATGCAACATCTAGGAAGTGTCCCGGCCGTAACGCCTGTTCTGGGATTGGGCACAGGATGTGAGACGGAAGCCACAAGGGTTGCTGCTCTGTGTCCCCAGGTCTCACAACTCAGAGGGACGGCCACGTGTCAGGGAAAGGTGAAGGGGCGCCCCAAACGCCAGACACGCACTGATCTCAAGCTGCCGCTGGATCCGCCCTTTGCTGCGTTCGCGGAAGTCCACCTGCGCCTCGTTGTATTTGGTCATCACCTCCACGAACTTCCGCGAGAGGACCGAGTGCTGTGGGAACAAGGTCAAACGCCGTCAGCCTCCGGGAGGTGAGGGAGGTGAGGGAGGTGAGAGCCCCTAACTGCTGTAGAACCCTCCGCCCCGCCCCCCACCTGGCCTCGTCTGCGTCTGCAGCAGCACTGGCCTTGGAACCAAAAGACCGGGTATGAGACTCGACTTTTCGGTTTCCTAACTTTACTCCACTGGGAGAGTCCACCGACCTTTCCAAGGCATGTTCTCGGCACCCGTTTACCTGCCCTGCTGGCCGCAGGTGGCAGCTGTGTGGCCTCACGCAGTCATCTCTGTGAACCTCGGAGCCCAGCACCCACGTGGACTGCGAGCATTTCCCAGGCAGGACCCTGGCTTGCTTCCTAAAGCTGCCAGACGCCCTTCCTGCCAGAGACTCTGAGTTCCTACCCGAACTGATCTTCCTGCCTTTCCTTGCTTCTAACTGGATGCGTTCACCCCACAGCCATCAACCATGACTGGTTTCTCCTTCGACTATGGCCCTGTCCTCTGCTCTAACCTGGGCAGCTCCTCCTTACCAGTTCAAGTAAGAATTGTATTTAAAAAAAAAAAAAAAGAAAAGAATCCTCAGCTAAAGAAAAAACAAAAATCTAAAAGATGAATTAGACCATCGTTAGACCGGAGAAAGTCCCACCTGGGATTTTCGAATCCGAAGGTCTGCTGACGAGCGCACTTCATCTTCCTCAATGTGCCTCTCCATGCCTAGAGAGGAGAGAAGGGTTGTTCCAGCAACACCTCTGCTGCTCTCTTCCAAAAACACACTAGTTGGTGCAACTCTCACTCCCTCTCACACGCCCAGCGCACGGAGACGTGACAGCAGGCAGGTACCATTTCAGAAGGTCAGCTCCCACGTGAGCCCCACAACTTGCATCCCACACCCTTCACTATTTCCGTGTCTTCCCTGAATCCATCATAGCTTAGTGGTTAACGGCATGAGTCTTTGCCACCAAGAAACTTAGCCTCGATTCCTTGTCCTGCCACTTATTAGCTGTGTGACTTTGGGAAAGACTCGTCACCTCTCTGTGTTCCTGTTCCCTCATCGGCAAAATGGAATAAACGAGAGCACGCCCCCGACGCCCCTGGTGTGGACGTGAAATGAGAATGCACACAGAGGGCTTGGCCCGGGGGCGGGCGCGTTATCACTGCTGCTGTTGGAAGCTGCTACTGACGACCTCCATCTCCGCCCCCATGGAAACAAGTACTGCGATCTGGTTTTTTTTGGAAAGAGATGATATATGGGGCTGCCTTCACTCTCTGACCAGTAACGCGCATTCACCAAATACATGGGGCAAGAATGTAGACCACAGCCATGGAACTAAGAGACCTTCTGGGCCCCCAGAGAAACGGAATCTAGGACAGTAGCGTCACTGAACAAGGCTCTAAACTGAAGGGGTGGGCTGGAGGGTAATGGGAGCATGACATACCTGGCCCTACCAAGAAATGTCTATAGGTTGAATAATGTACCTCGTCTATCTGCCCATCTCTACCATTACTGTTCAAATGGAGATAGGTGCTGGGGAAACAGGATCCGCAAGAGAAAAGCCAGGGGACTAAGTGAAAGGACCAAGTCGCAAGACTACGCAGCAGCCGAGAGCACACGTTAAGGCCCATCTCTGAACTTCGCTTCTGCACAATTTTGACTATAGTCATAATCGAGAACAGGTAAAACTTCTGGGGCTATACTCTGTCATTCTGGGGACGGTGCCCAAACCACAAGCAAAGATAGAGCAAAGGGTGTCACGTCTATCAGGATGCGTTTTGTTCCGGAAGAGCTGGACACTACGGGCGTGAGACAGGCGGTAGGGGCCGGCCTGTTCCCTGTGTCCCCTTCTTACTCTTCAGTTTGTTCCGGACGTTGTTGGCCCTTTTCTTGATCTCAGTCGTGAGCTGCTCGAGGTCATCCTTGGTTTCTGGGTAAACAAAGGCAGGTAGAACCAGAAGAAAAAAACGAATTGTTTTTGCGAAACCCAACACTAACAGAGGAGGTAGGAGCTTTCCCGGGTGCCCGTCACCCAGAGCAACGCTTATCCCGTGCCCCCCAGGCCTCCACCCTTATAGTCACAGAGTTTATTTTTAAAAGGCATTTCCCAGGCACACCATCCAAGACCTACAGAATAAAACACCCAGGGTTGGAGTCCTACAGTCTGCCTTTTTAACAAGTCTTCCCAGGTAATTCTCTGGCACACAAAATCTTGAGAACCTTGCTTTCAGAGCAGGGGTCCCCAACCTTGGAACCGGGCCGCACAGCAGGAGGTGAGCGGTGGGCAAGCAAGCGAAGCTTCATGTTTTGCAGCCGCTCCCCAGCGCCAGCATCGCCACCTCAGCTCCGCCTCAGATCACCAGGTATTAGATTCTCAGAGGCGCACCAGTCCCTGGTGCCACAAAGGTTGGGGACCGCTGCCTTAAGGTCAAAGGCTCACTTTGGTTCAGCAGGTAGGCTAGGGTTTTATGGGACTTCTAAGGAAAAGAGATTTCAACCAAGGTTCATCGGCTAAGAATCAAGCAAATATTTATGACATACCTACCGTGTACACAAGGCTGTCCTAGGAGGTACGCAGTGTAGTATTAGCTCTGACCACTTATTCCCAAACTATCCTCCAGCATTTACTACAAGCGAGGACCTGAGCTGGAAACTAAGCCTTCAGAGGGAAGATAAAGAGCCTGCCTTCAAGCTATTCAAGGTCTAGTGGGGGACAAGGGACACATTAACCAACCATTCTAATATACGATATGGAGTAAGGTATAAGAGCTGGTCCAGGCATGCGGAGGTGGTTATGAAGAGACCCCTAGCATATCCTAGAGGGACCTGGAAAGGCTTAAGACAGATGATAGCGGGATTGAGTCTCGAAGAAGGACTGAGTTAACCAGGTAGAAAAGGAGACCAAGAGTGGGGTCTCAGGGAGAAGGAACAGTATGTGAAAGACAAGAGGGAACAAGAAGCATTCGGGGAACAATGTTTAGTCTGGCTATAGTGTAGGTAGCACAGGGGAGGATGGCAGGAGGGAGGATGGCTCAGAAGGCAGGAATGTGTTCAAGACAATTCCCATATGCTCTGCTAACATGTTTCAACTTTAAGTAACAGAGAGTCTCTGAAAGATTTAAAAAATAAAATAACGGTGTCTACCTTGTTACCTGTTCTTAAGGAAAGTAAAATATAGCCTTAAATCCTACTCTAAAAATGTAAAACAATAAAGGGGAAAAATGTTTGCCCCTTGGGAGTTTAGAGATGGGGGGGACTGACGTGAACTTAAACTATTCTGGAACACCTCATGAGAAAAAAATGGACTTGATCTGGTCGGATCTGGAAAGGCAGCTGGAGAAAGCATTTCAGGCAGAGGACACAGCACAAGCAAAGGTGCAGAGGTGGGACAGAGATGAGGTAGATAAGAAGCCGTAAGAGTCACTGCTAGTCATGAGAAGGGCGTAAAGTTCAGCTAAATGGATTCAGTGAGACCATGAAGAGAAGAGCTGACTGTGGCTCGGCGGTGTGAGCTCAGACACGGTAAAGGAGAATGGGAGATGCTATGACACATACAAGGGATATTATAATATGTACACTCCCCTGCTGGTCACCGAGGGAGGAAAACCAGACCGGCTCAGCCCCAATGCCAAGGGTCACTGCTGGCTGACTCAGTTCTGAGCAAACACTCACTTGGCTCTGGAATTGGTGCAGACAGAATGATACTGTAGAGTTTCTTAGCCTCCTCCACATGCTCAGAGATCTTGTCAATGTTGAGCCGAGTTTCCTCGATCTATAATCAGGAAGACAATAGCCTTTGTCATCGAAGAGGAAGGATACACCCAGGACTGGGATAAAAAGTTTAGCAGAGCTCCCGGGTGTGAGCCGCCCACCTTCTGGGTTTGTGGAAGGTGACGATGACTAGAATGCCTTCTGCTGCCCAGTAAGTACCCTCTCCATAGTCAGATAAACTAATCTCAACAGAGCGGTCGTTGAAAATCCATACTCACCGCTTCCTGAGAGGAATACCTCTGCCCTCCTCGGAGGGCGGCATTCAGGCCAGAGTCAAAAAGAGCCAGGGCGAGCCAGGAAGGAGAATCAGAGGGAAGGGTCGCACACCTGACAAGGTAGATCCTGTAGCCCCTTGCCCCCGCAGAGTGAGAACGGAAAAGGGTGAGGATGAGAGAGAGGGAAAAACAGAAAGAAGGAAAGAAGAGGTGAAAAGGAGAGCGGGGGAATCAGAGTGAAAAGCAAGGAGAGAAGAATGAAGAGGAATAAAGAGAGAAAGAGAGAGAGAGACTAAGCAGTGACTGTCTCCGGAGACAGCCGAGTTTCTCTGGGACACGTGCTCTGGTGAAAGGCCTCCCACCAGCCGGCTCCCTCCGGACGATCAAGACCCAGAAGCTCAAGCCCCGGCCGCGCCTGCCCATCCCTGAGTGAGTGCGCTGGGTGCAGAGCACCAAACGATGCCAGCAGCACCGCGTTCCCAGGCAGAGCAGCGCCGCGCCATGTGCGGCACCTGCCACCCCGGCACCCTGGCCCCCGCCGCGGCGGGAGTGGCGCGTGCCACAGGGGCCGGAAAACCCGCCGCGTCTGCCCGCCTCACTTCCAAAACGAGGGGCACGTGTTCAACGCCACGGCGCGGAACCAGCGGAAATGCCGCGAAATGCCACGAAATGCCGCACGGGAGGCTCTGAACCTCCGAGATGCGCCAGGAAGACCGCACGGCACGCGGCTCCCAGCGGCCCTTTCTCCCAGGGACGAAGGCGCTCGCTCGTCAAACCTGATCCTCCGTTCTCCAAATCGCAGAGGCAGGAGAGGGAGTCAAACTTGAGTTCTCTAACCCTCTCTAAGGGGTGTCTTTGTCACTGGAGCAGTGATTTTTTTTGTTTTTTTTTTCCCCTCCATACATACATACTGGCTTTGATGTACCAAAGTTGGAGAGTTGAATGACTTGCTAAAGATGTAGAATAACGTTTCGGTGCGATCGTATCGCCGGAGTACGCATACAAATACAAGTAGCCACCCAAACGTTTGGGAAGCGCTGTAACAGTTGGCAAAACAATCCACGGTATTGTATTAGTACCTTTATTCGAATGAGGACCCTAAATGTTTACGAGGTCACAG
>NW_006435764.1:8914634-8927677 GCF_000325575.1 Pteropus alecto
GGTGCCTTTTCCATTAGATCTAAGGCTTGATTTTTTCTTGGCTTTCCCAGGTCTCTGCAACTACCCCAAGGCCTACGTTACTGCCTGTGAATGCTGGCAGCCTCCAGGGGTGTGACCGCCTCAGAATCAAGCCCGTGCGTGACCCATAAATTGCCATCTTCCCCTTATCTCTAACACCAGATACTGGCTCCTTTTAACAACCCATAAGATGTCACTGCATCACACCATGTTTCCGTTTCCATCACATGACTGTCTTGCCGAAGCAATTACACTATATAACACAGGACTGAGGAAAAAAAGGGCTGTCCAGAGTAAACTCCATGAACCATTTTAACATGAGCTTAACATATTTTAATAAGCCACAGGCCTCAGATGTGGCACGTTCAATGGATTGGATATCTTCGAAAATATACGCAGGAGTAATATCTCATAAAGTGAAAATCGTTCTGACCTAAAGTTTGCTCAATGGTAGGGGGAAAGAGAGAGAGAGAGAGAGAGAGAGAGAGAGAGAGAGAGAGAGAGAGAGAGAGAGCGCGAGCGCGTGCGCCACTAGGAAGAGATGGCTGGGCCTCAAGCTCGAAGTCGCTCCAGGCATTTGGAGACTGGATGGTAGATGGCTGATCTGACCCTGTGAACAGAACCGAGCCCCGGGTGCTCTGACCTGGGAGCATGTGCCTCTACTCCCATCTCCACCCGCTGCCACTGTTCTTCCTCATCAACCTCACCTTTTGGAGGCATTTCAGAAACTGATTTAGTCATTTAGTCAGTTCACCAAACGGTCACCCTTCAAGACTTTAGGATGGGCAACTAGCCAATCACACGGCTTTCCTTTTTTGAACTTTGTGTCTTTGTTTTTTTTCTTAGAAGTGCTGGTTTTCCTCAGAAGTGACTTTCTGAGTATTTCATGGCGGCAGCTACAGGCTATTAATTTCCTTTTGTGCATCTGCCAGATAACCAAAGGACCACCGCGGGGCAGGGGGAAGGCTGCACAGGAACCAGGAAACTAGGAGGAAATTGACAGCGCTGAGTCGAAAAGTTCAAGGCTATTTGTCCATGAGCTTACTGGGGTTTATTTTAAGTATGCTGACATCACCCTGCACGATAATATATTTAAGAGCTAAAATTAATTGACCATCTACCTGCCTCAGAAGCAGGCCCTTCGCGAGATGCCTGTGAAGTCACCATCACTGCCTCCCCTTGGTGCATGAGAACACCGAGCTCGGAGAGGTAGAACACTCACTCGAGGCCATGCTGCCCAAGGATGAATTGAAAGTTCGAACCCGGCATCTGTGAGACACCAAACTCTGTCTCCCAAACCAGGGAAAGGTGCAAGAACCACCTCGGGGAGGCTCCACTACCTTGTCTCCCAGGCCTACGTGGATTCGGCCTGGGATGTGCCTGTTCGACTCGCTGTTCTGGGAGAGTGGCTCCGTGACCTTTCGCTGAGATCACGTGCTGTATTTCTTTGTTCTCTAACCCAGGCTCCCTGTGGAGAGGTTTTTTACACAAGGAGTGCTCAAGAAACGCTGCTGATTGAGGGCACTGATCTAAAAGGGTTTTTTAATCAGCATGTTAAATCTGTAGCTAATACATCCCCTATACCTGCTTATTATCTGTTACTTTGTAAAGTATGTTTTTCAATGATTGCTCAACAATGTGGCAATCCAGATAGTACAGTTTAGGAAAATAAGTTAGAATCGAAGAGACCAGGTTCACGTTTCAGCTCCCATCTCTTAACAGTTTTATGACCTTGAACAAGCCACATGCTGATGCCCCCAGCCCCAGCTCTCTCATCTGTGAAATGAGGATTATTATAGTTCCCGCTCCGTAGAGTTTTTGTGGGGATTAAATGAGGTAACGCATGTCAAACGCTTAACACAAAGCACATGCTCACTAAACATTAAATGATAATGATAAATACAAACTTAACCGGCAATCACTGCACACTTATTATATGCCAGATTATCATGTGCCTTTACACACACACATCTCACTTAATCCTCACGGCAATCCTCATGTTAACAAACGCTCTGGGATGTTGTCAGGAGCCACCCAGGGAAATCGAGGCAGGACCACAAACAACCACTCCTCCTGTTGGTTGTCTGCGCCATGGAACCAATTGTAATCACCACGGTACACTAATCACCATCATTTTACTAAAAGGCAGGGATTATTTTCAAGGTATGGAAGGCCTCTTCCCTCTGAATCCAATTAGCCAGTGGAATTTAATCGGACAATGGAAAGCAGAGAAAGTACTACTTTGAAGAACTAGCAGAAGTTGCCGGGTAAGGTAGAAGGTTTTGTCCGTTCCACCTAAAATGCTTCTGTCTCCCCTAAGTTATCTATGTACCTTGTGCCTCCAGTTAGGCTTTAGTTCCTGCATATTTCTTTGCTGAAAACTTATTATGTGCCACCCCTTTAAGGAGACAAAAGAAACGGGGGTGTAAGGGTCAAATAAATGACTCCTCCTTTTCACAAGTCATACATCCTTAGTTTTCCCCCCAAATAGCATAATCCAAAATAGTCCTCACATTAGAAGTTCTCAGTCAAGTCCTCTTTGATTTGTTTGCTTCTTTGCTTTGGAAAACAAACATTGACAAGAAGGGACCGAGAGGTCCCGGTCAGCCAAGCAACAGAAGTTAAGTTCCCTCAGGGATTTTATCGAGACCGGGACTCGTGTTTCGACTCTCCTCTAATGAACAAAAAGAAATGAATGATCTCGGAGTTATTCTGACCAGTGAAAATGAGTATTCCTAGACAATAATCTCAGATCAATTCAGGATATTTGAGCTTTGCACCACTCAAAATTTAGTCAGGAAGATTAAAGTATTTTAATTAGTTAATTTAAGGAATAGAATACAGAAAATGCTTTACACAGCCATGGACGAGGGCCAAGAAGCCAAACGGAGGATGGAAATTAGCAACAGGAAGTTGGAGGAACAAAGAGGGAGGGCAGGGTCACCAGAGCCCCGCTGATGGGAGCCAGACCACGGTGGCAGGGTCTGACGAGTGAACGCCGAGGCCAGGGCAGAGATCTGTCTGGGGAGGAAAACCGTGGCCTCTTGCCTCCTCCCTGAGTCTTCCACCAGTGCCTCCCCTAGGTCAAAGGCACCAAAAGCCAGTTGGCAAGGGAACCTGGCAAATGAGTTCCCTGCAGAGAAGAGAGCAGGGAGGGTGGGGAACGGACCTGACAGCAAATAGGCCAACGACTGGCAGCGGCTTCCTGCCTGCCTATGGAAGAGCCCAGAAATGCAGCACCTACCGGCTCACCTAGTCATCCAAACGGTCTACGTACAGAAAGAATCGAAGAGTATTTAACCTGCTAGATTTGACTTCATGCCTAGAGTTCCGAGTTACAGTCACTTTGAGGTTCTGAGTTTCAACAAAAATCAAGCCTGCCTAGCAAACCACTGTGCTTTCAAGACTGCTCACCTCTCAGTCCCTCCAACCAGGCACCGGGCCACGCTCCAAAGCTCCACAGCACGGCGCCCACACTCTGTCCATGCACTTCTCCCAGTCCTGACTCAGATCTCAAGGGCTGGGGCTGTCCTGTTTCTCATGAACAACTTGATATCCATCACTGTGCCAAGCACATGGTGTCACTCAACAGAAGTTTGTTCGATGAATAAATAAACAGATATTAGTAACCTCAGGAAACAAACATGCTCCATATGCCACTGCAGAACTGACTCATAGACTTATTTAAGCACTCCCAAAAAAGAAAACCTTTATAACGGCATTTTCCGAAATACAGTCATTCATCCTTGTTAAGCGAAGTTACATGTCAGAAAGGGTTCTGTGAAAAAATAAACAGGCATGTTAAGCCGGTTTCTTTATTACAGGGCTTCTTGGGGGCCTTTAACAAGTTAATGTGTATTATAAATCTCTATGAGAAGAGCAAGAAGCATGTCTCAGACATATTTGACCCCAGAAGTCTTTCTGCATCTCATACCGTCATCCACGACAAGCGCTGTGAGCCACCAAACGGCCACCCCTGCCTGTCCCCGCCCGTTCTTGTTAACAGAACTCTGATTTTGTTTGGGTAGTGATGCTGCCAGCCCCGGAGGAGGAGTCATGATCGGCGCTATTGACCATCCTGACAAGCCGGCCCTTCGTGAAGTCCACGCTTTCCTGGTCTCCCTTTTCCAGCTCAGAGTGGCCATGACCATGTGGTTCATCGCTGGCCGATGGGCCACAGGGCGAAGTCAGGTTGGAGGATTTGGGGAGTCATCCTCCCTGTTAAAAGGATTTTTGAACCTTCCTAGCTGCCTCCTTCCTCACTGCTTAAGATGCTGGTGTAGGATGATGCCCTATGGAGCTGTGACTCTGGTGGTTTTAAAATGCAGCACAAATTCTTTCATGCGCCTCCCATTTATAGCTGGTGTCTACGGATATTGCTCTCCTGACTCTGGCGGGCTCGTGACTGCTTCGACAACAGTGTATGGCCGCAGTGATGTGCGCTATCTATGACTTCCATGGCTGCAACAGGTGCCTTGGAGCCCTGAGTCTCCATGTACCGAACCGATGCCCCTGACTCGGTCGTGCTGAGAAGCCCAAGCCACAGAAAGAGGTCGAATGTAGGTGCTGCAACTGGCAGTCTCTGCTGAGCTTTCCTGAGTCACTCCAGTCCAAGCTGCAGTGTTACAATAAAGAAGTCTCGAAGACTGCAGCCTCTGGCAGTTCAAGCCTTCCCGAACAAGGCCCAGAAATTGTAGAGCAAAAACATCATCCACCTCCGCTAAGCCCTGTCTGAATTTCTACTCTGCAGAATCTGTCAGTATCACCAAAGGGTCGGTCACACCACTAACTGTCATGGCGATTTTTACACAGCAACAGATAATCAGAACAGACTCTCCACCCTAAGGGAAAAGCCAAGAGGGTTAGCAAGATACTGACTTGAACCCCAATACCTCTAGCCCACTGTACCACTCCTAATTCCAGACTTCTTCATATGTGAAATAATTACATATCTTTATTGCTCCAGCCACAGTTCCTCGAAAGCAGCCCTAAGTGATGTGCCTTATGCTGCCGCTTAGAGACCCAGATTCAGGGCAAAGCTCTGACCCTTCCTCCCAGAGGCTGCCGCACCAGCGACTCACTGATCTTTCCCGCTCTGGCCTCTCCCACTTTCCACACACTGCCACCAGAATGCTCTTTCTAAAACGCACTCTGATCCCATCACGTTCTCGCTTAAAACCTGCAAAGGCTCCCCATCGCTCTGCAGTGGGGTTCATAGCGACAGCAGGCAATAGGATCATCTGGAAGAACTTCCTAAAAATCCAAAAGTCCGAGCCATTCCAGGCCCCCTGAATCGGGCGTGGGTGTGCACGCGAAGCCCCGAGGCGACTTCTCTCACCCCCATCTCCCTCCCTCCAGGCGGAATGGAAAGCTTCCTCTTCCGTGCTCCCACGGGACTACCTCGCTGACCTTTCTATTATCACAGGACTTTAAAATTTTCCTATCGCCCTCACCCAGATAAAGGATACCACGGGACAAGGACTCTGCCACCCAGAACACTGCATCTCCAGGACCTAACAGGCTGCCTGGAAGACAGTGAGCACTCACGTGTCCTGATGGATGAATGGATGAATGAATGACTAGGGGACAATAAATCCCTCGTGTTTCTGCCTTCTCAGGTCGGTCCTGTTTCCTCTAAAACTTCGCTCTCTCTGCCAACTGAGCAAACAGACCGAGGAAAATACGGACGACAGCGAATTAGACAAAAGTCTGGGGTTTATCATTTACTAGACCCCGGCTTAATCAGCCGAGGAGGCCCGAAAACCCGAAGGCCAATTCTCTTCTCCAACAAGTGAGAAGCTGGAGGAACCATTTGAGTTTTACAGTGCAAAGCACATTCTGAAAACGTCTTGGTCCTGTGACTTCCTCCGCACCTCGCACAGGCCTCTCCGACCGAGCTGCACTTTCGGTCCTCAGCAAATAACCGGGGGTGACCGACTTGCTGGACTGAGTCCAAAAAGCAGGCCTGATCGCAAGAGCGCCTTCCCAAGAAACCTACTTACTGTATCCCACAGAATGCCCCAGGTGTGTTCCCCAGTCACACACACAGGGAAATCCCCTCATTTCCCCAAATCCCCACTACCTAGAACGTACTGTATCCCACCGTCAAAGATATTTCCAGACGGCATTCAAAAAAATCAACTCTGTGGCCCGCTTTCTCGCAAATACACCGGGGACACAGTGGAACGAGGAGTAAACTTTACTGCAGACACACTTAGTGTGCGTCAGGCACTGCGCTAAGTCCGACACACGCTTTCTCATTTTATATTCACGATAGCCAGCAGGCAATATCACCATTTCAGAGGCAACTGGGGTTTAGAGCAGTTTGACAACTTTTCCAAAGTTACACCACCAGCAATGTGTGGAGCCGAGATTTAGACCAGGATCTGTGGGGCGCCAGAGACTGTATGATCTTTCCATCATCCGCTCCCTCCTGCCTCTGCCCCACTCTGATACGTACCCTCTCCGTGTTCTATCAGATGAGAAAAGCGGAAAGTAACCTTGCCCTACGCCCGCGCTAAGCACTTTCTGACTGTTAGCTCCTTTAATCCCCAGCAAATCTGTGAGATCACAGTTGGTGGCAGGTAAGGAATTAATTTCTAAGGCCAAACTCTTGGTCAAGTGACTTAACCAAGGTCACTTCCTAGTGAATGCCTGAGGACGGACTCAGACCATGTCTTGGAGGCTGAAGTCTTGGAGGCCACCTTCGCACCTCACAAGGAACACTGCCTCTCGGGGCCCCTCTGATTTGAGAGAAGAGGCAGACGCTGTCCTGGGAGAAGGTTCCCGATCCCTTATTCCTTATTCTTTTGGTTAAATTCTTTAACGAATCTGGTCCTCCAAGCTCAGAGGGACAACCTACAATGATGTAAACATCTTAAGTCCCCCTCCCGCCATTGAGCAGAAAGACATCTTCCTTCCATGATCCACACCTGGAACGGCAGGAGACTGACCAAACTCAAAGGCCGCCTGATCTCCCTATGACTCCTCAACCGAAAGGCCAGACCCGCCCCCGGGGAAGGAAGGTGGGGATCTACGGGGCGTTCGCAGCCAGCTTCCCGATCAGGCCAGTACACGCTCCAGTTCGCTCAAGTTCATTCTTAAACCCGCTTGTGACTCTGACAGATGAACGGGCCTGAGCCGTCACGGCTCGCACCTCGCTCCACTCCGTTTGGACGAGAGCTGAGAACAGCAGGACGACTCTTCCACGTCCCGAAGCTACAGGACGGGAGACGCCCACGTCCTCCCTGCAGAAAGAATACGACGCCTGTCTTCCTTCCGGAAAAATATAAAGAAACCTCAGTACGGTGGCAGGAGCGTCAGTGACTGAACTTCCCGTGCCTTTGTTTTTTTTGAAGTGTCATTTATTGGGCGCATACGGCTCAGATGCTACGCTGAAAGTTTTAGAAACATTATCCCATTCAATCGTCATAATAACCCTCTAGGGAATTACATTAGCAATCCGGACTTACAGATAAGGAAACCCAGTGTGCTAAGGAACATTCGCAGGGTCAACAGCTGGTCGGAAGCAGGGCTGAGATTTGCAGCCATGTTCCTGTGGCTCCAAAGCCCGTCCGTGACACGTCAACGCCACCACCAGCACCCCCGCCCCCAACGAGCTTTCCAGCACCCACTGCCTGCCGCAGCACCTTGCCATCAAGGACCTTCAAAATCACAGGGCATGCGAGTGTGCAGACGTAGGCAACCCACCTTTGCCCCGTTTGACTTCAAAAATATTAATTGGTGGTTTCTTGGTTTCTCTGTTATCCCTGGAATTAAGCCAAAGGGACTGAATTTTGGGAAATAAATGTGGTCTCTGTGAATCACAGGCCTAAAGATGCGATGTGTTTTATGCCGTGTGGCTGGGACCCTGTGGGTTGATTCTGTATTCAAATGATGTCATTTGGGCAAGAAGGGATATCATTAAAATGTTGTCACATAGCATAAGACTTTAATTACAGACAATTTACTTTCCGCTGACTTTCTCCATAAGATTAAAAACCTACACCCTCCCAAGTAAGTATTAGAAAGACTCTCCCTGTAACTTCTTGGTCTGGCCTCCCCGTCCCTGCGAAAGACTGACTTTCCTCTGCTACTCTGGGAAGATCTTTAAGGCTTCATTCTTTATAAGGAAGCTGTGTTTCCTCATGTACATTCAGATGAAAGCACCGGCAGGCTGCCCACCTCAGAGAAGAACTCGTCCATGAAAGCTGTGTTGTCGATGGCGATCTCGACCTCGTCAGTGTCATCATCCTGTGTCAGCTGCTTCTGTGAGAGACAAAAACGGGCAGGTGAGACTCACAACACAAGAATTAGCTCCAAGTATGGAATGCTCGCTAGGGCCCAGGAGCTCGATCTACGGTCAGCATTTTACATCCACAGTCTCCTTGAAAACTCAGAACAGCTCTGGGACGTGTCAAACTCTGATGTCACGCTGTCTGAACTGCAACCCTAGTTCCCCCATTTACTGGTTATTTGCGGGGGGGACAGGCGAGCTACTATCCCCACAGTACCTCCATTTTCTTATCCGTGAAATGTTGATAACAACACTACCTACTTCACAGCGTTCTTTAAGAAATCAGTGAGATAGTTATTATTATTATTATTATTTTTGCACAGTGTCTGGCCTACTGTAAGTACTCAATAAATTGTTAGGTTTTGGTGGTGGTGGTGACATTGCTATAACTGTTTCCAATCAGAGAACTGAAAACAGAGAGGTTAAGGAACTCGGGCAATGTCACTTAGCTAAAATGTGGAGATGGGGAGATTCTAGCTCATCTTTTAGAGCCCATGTCCCAACCCCTTCTCCACGCTGTGCGAATGCATGATCTATATTCGAATAGTTTCTAGCCACGATTCCTCTAGAACACTAGCTTCAAATCCTCGCAGTAGGAGGGAAGACTTTCCTGTTTTCAGAAACCACCTATTACAAAGGAATCGGCACTGCGTGTTGTCCCCTGTCAAGGTCCACGTTTATAAGGAAAAGGAAGCCACCCCTGGAGACCTCGGCTTTCTTAACCTCCTTCGACTTCCTCTGCAAAATCACCAAATGGCTGTCTAGAGGAAGGGCTTCTCTTCCCACCCGACATCAAAGACCTGAGCCATCTGTACGTTCTTCCCAGACCACCGCACACTGCGCACTGCCCATTCTGAAGCACGGAGGGAGGACAGGTTGTCCGGAGTGGAGGTAGGCGGGGCAACCCCCTCCCCGCCCCTGCCACGACCTGCTTCTTCACAAACTCCAGTGGCCTATGGCCTTCTACGCCAAGACGTTTCACTCTTAAACACTCAGAACTCTATGGGCAATGCAAGCCACCAGGGGCCTCTCTTCTCCACCTGCCACCATCCTCCTGGTCTGGAACAGAAAGATGGAGTTACTGGGGATTCCCACGGAAATGTGGGACTCTCCAGCCATCTGGGGGCTCTCTTTTTGACTGGCTCACTCTCTGGCTTGTCTGGAACCATCAGCCGCCCACGTTGAACAGCCACGTGGGAAGAAGAGTCGAATCTGAGAGCACTGCTACAGCCTCCCGCAGTCATCTTCCTAAAACTCAGAACTGACCATGTCCTTCTGCCGCTTACAGTCATACAGTGACAGCTCCCCTCCTGGGACTGAAAGTCTCAATGCCTGAAGGAGCATCCAGGGCCCTTCGAGATCGGGCCCCACCCACACTTCCCCCTCTGAGATGCGCTCTCCAGACCGGGCGCCGGAACTTCTGGCTCTTCCTGGACACACTGTGCTTCCACATCACTGAACTGTCGCACGAAGATCCCCCGAAATGCATTCGTCCAGCTGGCAAAATTCTACTTAGCCTTTAAAACTCAAGTGCGAACAAACTTCCCTGTTGACCTCTCCGGACATGTTCTCCGCATGCGAAATTTAAAACCTCCCTACGTTCCCAATGCCTTTTGTGCAAACTTTCACAGCCGCCATCACAGCCTACTACTGATCACTCCTCCATCCAGGCTTCCCGCTGAGCATGAACGCGTGGAGGGCCAGGGCTGCCTTACCCAGCTACCACAGCGCCCCAGAATGCCTTCCTTCGTGGAGGTGGCCCCTGCCTTCCCCACGGGAAGACTCTCGGTCATGACCCAAAGCCCCCTGAGGAACTGGAACTGGGACGTGAATCATGACAGCAGCATCCAACCGAGACATCTGCTGGGTTCCCAGAGCGACCCTCGTTTCTAATATATTTTCACTCATTTAACCAGAATTGGCTTTTGTCATTTGCAATTAAAACTATCCGTACTTGTCATTAATGAATTTATTCCATGTGTATAATGGGTACTTACCATGGACTAGAGACATAACAGCAATTCAATCCATTTTAGCTGAGCAAGTAACTAGCTTTCCACAGAGGCGGTAAGCCTGCACTCACCCAGCAGTTTCTACAGTTTGAGACCAAAAAAAAGCTCCCTTTATCAACTATGATCAATACTCGGGCCTCTCGGCAGCCTCCAGAGAGCTCGTCTCCTGAGGAGGACTGCACGACCCCCACTAGAGAACAGGAAGCCAGTCTTCCTCTAGGAAGCCTTGGTGGAGAGTGCCTTCTCTTAGGAGCTCTTCTAGAGACTCACGCTGAGGGTAGATACCTCAGGTAGGTGTGCACGCACGTGCACACACAGACACACACGGGTGCGTCAGCTCCGCTTTCGTCAAATAGGCACGTGTGCTAAGGAAGTGGGATGCGGATGCCATCGCAGGATGGATGAAGGGCGGTTTCCGGAAGCTGGGGACCACTGTGTCCTGCAGCGTGGGAGGCAGGCGCCCAGCTCTCCAGCGTGACGTAAATTGTTGAGCCCCCTGGAATTTGCACAGGGATTCCCCAAGTCCAGGACGGCTAGCGCTTGGCTTTCGGCAGGCTCTCGCAGGGCGGGCCTGGTCCACCTCCAGTGAGGGAACGCGTGAACTGGGCAAGGGGAAGGCTTTGGCGCCTCACGGCCTGGCTGCAGAATTTGGTATGGATTACGGGCTGTGAGATGTCAGTCGAGTCTCTTACCGCTCTGAGTTTGTTACCCGTGAATGGTAACAGCGCCAGACACCTTATCGCTTTTATGAGATCCCATGTGGAAAGCTTCTAACGCAAGACTGGGCACACGCGATGCCCGAACAGGGAGCTCTCAAGTTTTCACACTAAAGGCTCAGTCCACAAGACCGATCGCGCAAAACACCATGACGAGCAGGGGATCTCAAACTCACTCCATCACACGCTAGTCACTGAGCCTTAAGCAATCGGTTTAACCATCTCTGAGCCTCAGTTTCCTTATCTACAGAAGAGGAACAATAATGCCTACTAGGGTTTTTATGAAGATTAAACACGATAACATTTTAAATTTCTTTACGTAATGAACAGCACATAGAAACAGCTCAATAAAACCACCATCAACAAGGTCTCACCAAGTAACTTCTTTAGAGCTTTAACCTGGATCTAAGTACCTTTAAGCAGGAAAGGGGGAGAAAAGATACAGGATGTGTAGAGATGGATGCAGCCTTACAGATTCTACCATTAGACTCTCTCATTTAGAGATGGGCAAGCCAAGGCCTGAGACCAAATAATGAGGTACCGATACAGCCAGAAAGAGAACCCAGGTTTCCTGATTCCCATCTTCCCATGCGGTTTCTCCCACTGTGCTGTGCCGCTTCCAAAAATATAAAATAACCACCTCAACAAGAGTAGATCAGAAAATTCAAAGAAGAGGCCATTGTCACAGATTATCTGGATAATGTGGTTGTCTGGAGTCACGTGACACCCGGGCTTCTCCGGAAGGGGATCCAGCAGACCCAGGACCAGGGCTCCTTCCCCAGGACATGTGACACATCACACGGCCATGCTCTTACAGGCCTCGAGGCCTCGGGGATCTCCAGGGCAAGGGAAGCACACCGTGCCCCTTATCTTCAGCCCACATGACTGAGCATGGCCAAGAAGAGAACTTCAGCATCTTTATCAGAGAATCAAGGCGTGTGGTAATAGGAACGTTAAGTAGCTGCAGCATCAGCCACAGTAAAAAACCGTATGTGAGAATCAAGAGCCCAGCCACCCACTTCCGCTCCCCACGCCCCCACCCTGGCCTCCCGCTGCCTCTCCCGCCAGGCAATGGAAGATAACGCCAATGACTTGGTCAGCACTGAGCTAGGACTCAGGACTTATCATCTGCCCCCACCTCTCGAATGCGCCCCCAAATTCAGTGAGGGCAGCCAGAGCTATGATCTCCTCCTCTCTGGACAAAGAGTAGAACGAATTCCGGGACCCAGAACTCAATATGAAGTGACTTAACCTGCAATTCCTCTCACTCAATGCTCACTGCCTTCCTCTCAACTGCCTTCTCCATCAGCCTTAGTCTATTTGACTGTGAGTCCCTCTTCAATAGCTCCTTTAATAAAAAATCTTTGCCACCTACAGAGTCCCTACTAGCTCCCAGGTGGCGACAGCACCCCACTGCTTTACAGACAGCATGTCAACGAAACCCACCTACATTTTATAGGTGAGAACCTGCAGGTCAGAGAAGTTCTAAGTCATTCAAGGTCTCCCTGCTATTGCTTTTCAGAGTCGGGGCTCAAGCTTGGGTCGTCTGTCCTAAGCCCTTGCTGATTCCATCGCACCCCGCTCAAAGCGCCTAAGACCAAGGGCAGCCAGGAGCCAAGGAGAGCCCTGCAGAAAGCATGCGGCTGGCAGAGAGGAGCTGCAGGCCTTGGGCGCAGCACTTATCTCCATTAAGCCTTGGTTTTCTCACCACGTAAGGAGCTTAGCTTTCCAGAGCGGCTGCGTGAAGCCCAAGACATCTCGGATGTGCCTTAGAACCCACCCAGGGAGTCAGGCTGCGGGGGAGTCGGGCCGGCCGCTGGGTCAATCTGCATAGCTTCACTTTTATCTGCTTTACACACCAGGGCTGACGACAACGTTTCATTTTAAGGAAGAGCCCTGCTGTCAAGAGAGAAAAGAAAGGAAGAGAGGAAGAAAAAGAGAAGGGAAGAAGAGGGCGAGCTTAACTGCAGCTGGAAAAGCACCGAAGGAAATGAAGAGAGG
>NW_006435764.1:8927704-8930773 GCF_000325575.1 Pteropus alecto
CTGTCCAAGTCAAAACGCGGCTGCAAATAGGTTAAAATCGTCAGCAATTCCGTAAGGATCATTACGAAGTGGAACAGCAAGACAGAAGGAAGGGACAAAGAAAGAAGCAGGAAGCCATCCCAAACGAAAAGGACGCCGTTCACTGGCCCCCTGATTCGTGCCCTTCGGTGCCAGACCCCAGCCGACACCAGAGGGTCCCAGGACAAGACAAAAGGCCCAGGGGTTTTCGGGAAAGTTTCGGGGTGAGGGAAATAATAACGGATGGGAGGGGACCAGCAGTCTGGGCTGGGAAGGGATATCTGGGTCTTACTCCCTACGGAAGGGACATTAAAAGACTGTGGCTGGCAGGGACAGGAGCCGTCCTTGCACAAGCAGGTGACCACAAATTCTTGCACCTCTTCCTCTCCACACTTAAACAGCTCTTTGCTTGGCAGATACATACTCTTCTTGATAAACCCAGATTTTTCTCCCAATTAATTCGGTTCAATGAGACAAGGAAATGTGATTTTTCTTCTCCCTCTGCCCACTTCCCCGACTTGTCTCCCTCTACAATGAGGGTCCGTGGATTCCCAAAGACGAACGCCAGCACCTTCCAAAAATGCCAAACGCACATACACACACACACACCCACACCCACGACAGGCTGCTGCCGAATTCTGGTATTTCCAGTCCCTCTACTTTAATTAAAAGAAGCCAGAAATTCTGAGTAAGCGTGGCAGCCCTCAGTAGGCACTCAGTGCTCTGTTCCCCATTTAAAGAGCCAGATGGCCCTTCTCCAAGGCCCAGTTCTCCCTCCCACACCGTTTTTTACCCTCCCATAAAACCCTCCCAGAGAGAACACTTTCCCTTCCCACGGACTTGCATCTCCCCCTTATCAGATGAATCAAGAGGAAAGAAATACTTGGATACCCTAGGTGAGCCTCGCACTTTTACTTTCAAGATGTGATTCTAGCTGAACGACTAGAGGCAAGAATTGGCCCTATTTATAAGATGAAGATACTGAGGAATAAACTCACCACCACATTAGTCCAAGGCCAGCCAGTCGGTGGACGACTGGACAATTGCCGAAGTTCATGATGACCCCACCCCATGCGTTCTGCCATAGCAACCGTACTGCTAGATAATATGTGTGTACTTCGTTGCAGGCACTCTTGTGATTTCAAATATATTATTTGAGTCTCACATCAACCCTAGGAGGGACAAATATTACCTTCTGCACTTAAAGATGAGGCAACTACTTAATTAAATAACTGGCCCAAAGTGATTCAGCTAATAATGGTGGCATTAGGACTCAAAAGCAGGTCTGTGAGAGCCCGGGGCCCCTATTCCTACCTGTACACCCCACCCGAAGGCGCCCTTCCCACCCGGCTTGGTGACATGCCCTTGCTTATTTCAGGGGGATGCTGCAATGCCAATAAAACTAAATTGGACTAATCTATATGCATGAATGGAAAAGATACTGGTGCATATAATCCTAGGAGTGTGCACGTTTGTAGAGACACAGAGATACATGTGACTGAGTTGAAAGCACAGCTCTGCTACTTAGTAGCTCTGTGATCTTGTTACTTTACCTCTCTGTGCCACAGTTTCCTCATTTGTAACATGAACAATCTACCTACGGAATCCTCGTGAGGATTAAATCGCTTAACGTATGTGAAATGTTCAGCTGGGTACCTATTAAATGCCCAAGACTATATCATTGAAAGCAGAAAACTGGGCCTTATTTTCTCTAAAGAAAGTCTTTGCTAAAGATGCAACTCTAAAGCCAATTCTCAGAAGGTGATAGCAGGTCCCTTAAAATGAACTGAAATTTAGTTCGTTTATCTAAATGAAGTCATTTCTCTACTATAAGCATTTAAAGAAATAAAACTGTGAATTCTGCTTCTGCTCTAATCTCACAAGTTTTGTTATTCACAACTCTCATTATTATTCATTTCTAAATGGACTGTCATTTCTGTTTTTTGTTTTCTTTTTAACCCACGAGTTATTTAGAAAGGTGTTCTTAACTATCCAAAGCAGGAACGCCCAGGGAGGACTATTATTATATTGTTAATTTCTAACTGTATTATGTCATTGTCAGGGAAATATGGTCTATATGACTTCATTTTCTGTGGAGTCTGACATTTTCTTTGTGTCTCAATACATGGTCAATAGTTTCTGATCTTTGACATAAAGATCTTGCATTCATTCCTTAGATATAAAATCATCGATGTTTCATCCCCACATGCCATGTTAATTCCAATCTGTTTTTGTTTCTCCAGACCTGAGGTATGTCTAGAGATGGAGAGGTGAAAAGGAATGGAAAATAAACATGCCCTCTGGGTAGACGGTATCTATACTGATGAGTAAGCTGTGGTTAGGGAGGTTAATTCACCCAGAATCACGCAGCTAATAAGGAACAAAGCCAGGACTGGCTCCTAGGTCCAATCCACTGTTCACAGTACATTACCTTAGAAAAGGACCTAGGGTCTCATAACCCACCACCAAACCCACAACCTTCTCCTTCTCACTACCAGGTCCCCAGAGTAAGATTCATTTGTTCATTCATTCATCTAACAGTAGTCATTAAACATCTATCGTTTGCCAAGCTATCGTTCAGACACTGGAGAGACACAGACCCAACAGCACCCCTGCTCTTCAGGGTCTCAGATGGGAGGCGGACAGGCTCACAGGCCACTATGACTCCACATGGCGAGTGATGACAGCACTTAGCACAACAATTGTACATCCGGGACAAGGCGGGGTGCCTAACCTCACCCGAAATCCAGGAGAGCTTGGGGAAGACGGAAGCCTATTTAAAGAATGTGTGCAGAGGTGACTCCTTGGGGAAATTTCGAAGGTTGAGTGGATTTACTGAAGGATCCCTCCGGGAAGGCCATTCGGGGTGAGAAGACATCTCTCCTTTCTCTCTCCTCCCAGGAGCCACCGGAGGAGATTCGAAGAATACCTTCCTCTTCCTCCTGGATTGTTCATTCCTTCCTCCCCTCCCCTAGCCCTCTTCAATCTTTCCTGACTTCCTCCCCTTCCCTTCCCTTCCACACCCCTCAGCACCCACACATCCTCCACTTC
>NW_006435764.1:8931494-8933062 GCF_000325575.1 Pteropus alecto
AGTTTATTAAAAAAAAAAAAAAGAAAAAAAGCAAATCTGATGCCATACCAAGCTGCCCTAACCCAGACAGCTAAACATACCCAGACAGTACATAGTTCACTAATCTCTTTAAGTGGGGGTTGAACTTCAGTCTCCAGACCAGCTGGGGAATGTTGCCATGGAAACGGCCCAATGCCAGAAAACAGGCTGACCTAACAGCAGAGACAGTGGTGATGGGAGGAAGTTGGAGAGGGGCCTGATATAAAAGTACCTGGAGATAAGGTCCCTCCGGGCGGACAAAATCTCCAGGGAAAGACAAAATCTCCAGGTAAATTCGTTTGCAGAATAACCCCGTTCATCCGCTGACAGTATGGTTTACAGCTTTCCAAGCTGTGGGCTGGGACGTGAAGACACAGGGGGACCAGAGCACATGGAGTCTGTGCTCTCTCAGAGAGCAGGACATAACAGGGGAGGTGGCTTCTGAAATGACAACCATGTGTGGCTGCTTCTACATATCAACATAAATAAAGAGTTTGTGGAAGTCCCAGGGAAGGCAGAGTAAATGCTGTCAGCTCAGGGTCTGGAAGCTTCCTTGCAGCAATGATCTTGAACTGAACCTTAAGGTCTGTATCAGATATTGCCAAGGGAAAACTGGGGCAGCTGGATTTTCACTGTGACATTTACATCTCCTCCTTCATTTTCTTTCTGAACAAGGACAACCTTCCGTGATGTACGGGACTGAGGTTTGGGGTAGAGCAGGAAGCCTTGGAACTCATCCATCCCTGTCCTTGAGTGTGGAACCAGTGACCTCCGGCTTCTTTAGCAAATTTATGGGTTCCCCGAGTTAATGTTGCACTTCAGGCAGGTAAAGATTCACCAACCCACAGGGAATGGAGTGGGAAAAGTAAGCCAAAATAATAAGGGATGCGTAAGAGCCAATCTGTTGTTGATTAGTCAACAGACAAATGTTTAATAGGTAACTAACTACCATGTGCAGTGCTAGGCGCTGGGGTCCCAGAGGAATATCCCGCCTGACACTGCATCAAGGAGCATACGGTGCAGTTGGCGAGATGATCAGAGACAGTGTGGCGTGATAGAAAAAAGCAAGAAAGAGAGGCTCAATTCTTGATCCCACCACTTCCCAGCCTGAGATCTCAATTGACAGAGCCTCAATCCGCTTCCCTATAGAATGAGAATGAGATATAACAGCACCTTGCCTTGCAAGGTTGAGAGAATTAGAGACGAGGTATGTAAGGCACCTAACACAAGTCCTATCCGATAGTAAGTGGCTGCTCAATAAATGATCATTGTGACTGTAGCTGATATGGTGACAACAAGTAATAGAACCACTGACCTTAAAGACAATAGGACCCAGGAGAAAAAGTGTCCATCTCATAAAAAACAAATGGCAGGTGGTTTGAAGCCCACTCCATGGTAACAACAACAACAACAAAAAACCCAGCTGACTTACAAGAACAATATTTTGCTATGAAGCAATATATAGCCCATGTGGACTGCTGGAATGGAGGGGGAATATTCTAGGCTGCAGTTAGGGAGTATTATTTGTAAAGAAGGAGTCTTGGAAGATA
>NW_006435764.1:8933108-8937565 GCF_000325575.1 Pteropus alecto
CTCCTGCCAGTCCCCTAGCCTCCCCCACACTCACAGGAATAAAAATAAAACTAATCTCCTTCTCTCATCCAGGCATGTTCTCTTCTGGCCTCTCTGGCTGATGGGTCTGTAATCCCCCGCTCAATCCTCATCGCTCTCATCTCCGCTCTGCTTCCTGTCTGCTCACAGCACGACGACTCTCCCAGAGCTGGGGAAGAAATCACTGGCAGGGTAGAAACGTTACCACCAAAGGACGGAACCTCAACGAAGAGATTCTCAAGGCGGGATGTTAAGATTGGTGACCGCCCAAGGCATCTGGCACACAGCAGGGGCTCAATAATACCTATTTATAGAATGAATTAAGCTTTAAAGGGGAAGTTTGGCTCCATGTTCCTGAGGCATCCTGATCCCACAGAGACACCAGAACTTCGAATGGGGAAGAAGGCAAAAGACAAGCCCTGTAGGACCCGAGACAGAACAGAAAGCAAAGAGTAAAGCTGGCCGTTAGAGCCCCAAGTGGTCGATTTCATCAGGTGCTGGCCTTGGAGGGGCCGGTACGGCCCAAGTCCTGCCCGGTCCTCTGAAGATCAGTCTCCAACAGGACCCAAAGTCCTTGACCTTTATTCACACATCACTGGCTTCTCTATCATCATTATCTACCTTTGATTTGGGGGGGGCTTCTCTGTTCGTGAAATACAGCCTTTGTTTTTCCTTATATGACCACTTCCTCTCTAAGACCAGGGCTTCACGCAATTATCTGGCCTAACTAACACCGCGCCCCTGAGGTCGCCCCGCAGGATGAGGCGGCAGAGGATGCGGGTGAGCACCGCCACCGCGCAGAGGTTAGAGAGCACTGACGCCGCGTGCGCGTGCGCGTGCGCGTGGAAACCCAGGAGCCTCGCCTTTCTTCTTAGGAGACTCTCCAGGCCTCTGAAGAGACGAGACTTGATTTTAACGAGGACCTGAAACGGGACCTGAACTCGAGCACCACTCTGGGAAGTGTCCCCACTCCCTAATGCCCAGTCCCCAGCTCCCAGCAGCCGGCCAACAGCTGCTTCTATCCCGAGAACGGTATCGCTGCGTCTGTTTCTTCTGTGTCTCCCTAGCTGACTGGGAACTTCCTGTTAAATGTATTAATCACCGTTACACCCCAGCACCACCCCAGGGCCTGGAACATAGTAGGTGCTCAGTAAATGTTTGCTGAGTGAACAGTGGACCAGGCAAGAGGTTCCTGGACTGGCATTGTCTGGGCTCAGTGGTTCCGAAATTCAGCTAGTGAGAAGTCAGCAAGAACCGCCTGGTGAGACAGGCTGGGTGTAGGCAACTGCCCATTCCTGGTGAGCCTGTCCTTGTCATCAAAGAAGCAGGCTGCTGAAAAAGCCCACCAGGAGGAGCGGTGCAAGGGACAGGCCAGGTCTCGCGACCAGGGCCTCAGGGCGCTATGCCCGTTGGTGTGGATGCTGCTCAAGCTGGGGGAACCCATGTTTACTATAGTGGGTGATCATCACAGATTACCTCATTTCACCCTGTTGGCGACCTTGTGGGAAAGGTATAACGATCCCCTTTACAGGTGTAACTCTGAGCCCTCAATCCTATGGACTCCGGAGGCCAAAAGATGCTTCGCAAACAGGTTCACAATGAATCATTTTATACAACCACATGTACTCAGGGTTGATGGAGGCCTTAAACCTCCGCATTTGCCTCTCTTCCCTCAAAGAGATGCTCAAATCCCTACCATATTCAATGTCCCGACAAGCTTCTTGCCTCCCTCCCTCCCTCCCTCACAACGAACCCTGCCCATCCTTGGGCAGCTCTGCCCGCTAAAAATGCTTCTGTGCAGAGTCCTAATTTCTACCCATCGATTTCACATCTCCATTTATCTACACAGAGCAAAACGAATTTCCTGCACGTGACAGTCCTCCAGCTATCCGGAGGCAGTTATCACCTCGCCTCCCCCGGGGTTTAGAAAGATGCTGCAGAAAGAGATTGCACAGGCTGCTCAGTGTGAAATTGGTTTCGTGCAGATTAACAAATGTCTTCCTTGATAAAAAAAAAAAAAAAAAGAATGAGAGAGAGAAGATGGTTATCTTGTTGCAGTGAGAACTACCTCTCTCCTGGGGGTTGGAAGGGAAAGCAACTGGACTAGAAACCAAAAATTGATATAAACCTTAACAACAGTCTTCACCCAGAACGTACACATTGCCAGAAAGGGCTCCTGAGATCAACCAAACTCCTTGTTTTACAGAGGAATAGAGAAACAGAGAGGGAAAGTGGCAATAAAGAACGCAGCTATTAGGTGGCGGGGCCACAATTAGAACCCTTTGAACCTGCGGCCCAGTCCTCACTGCACCACGTCACCACCCATCACCCTGCTGCAAAACACTAGCACCCCCACGCTTGCAGACGCCCATAACCACCGCACAGTCATAATAACAGCACTCCCGTAAGGACAGCGCTCCCACAATAACTGAACCACCCACGGTCTTACTTCCCCCACAACCCCCAGAGGTAAAGAGAGGAAGCACCAGGACCTCCATGACATTAGCTCCATGTCACAGACGGTAACAAGGAAGCTTGGAGAAGCAAACGGGCTTGCCAGGGCTCCCTGGCCAACTGCATTGAGACCTGGAATTCCAAGCTCCGTGAAGGCTCTTCGCTCTTTGTTGGCAGTGGGCTATTGGAGGGGGCTCTCTGGAAATGGGTCCCTAACTCAGGGAAAGGAGGCTGCCTCTGCCTGCTGTTCAGTCTCGCGTTGTTCGGACTGCTGGGTGTGCTGACATGGGAAGACCTTGGCAGTGACCCTCTCTTCCCTTTCTGCCTCCCCAGCCAAGGTGCATCAGAGAAAGAGCAAATGGGTGAGGTCAGGAGCCTGGGCCCCTCTCCTGGCAGGCCCTGACCAGCACTGTGGCCTGCGGCATCCCTCCTACCCAGGCCGAGATCCAGTTTCCTCCTCTACAAAAATAGGGCCAATACCTTCTGCCCTGTTGGTAACTGGGAGGTTGTGAGGCTCGGGTGACAAAGAGCAAGTAGGGGACAGGGAGGCTCACTCCCACCACTGCCCCTTGACTTCTCTCACTTCCTGATCGCCCTGCCCTGCCACACAGAACAGGTGAAAGAGTCATGAAGATCTCACCCGGCACAAGGGAGGGGAAAGAAAAACAACGGTGACGTCATCCTCGCAGTCACTCGCACTTGTATGCGGTCTCTACTTTTCCGAAGTGCTTTAACTGTTAGTAGCATCATAGTTTCTTGGTCCTCAATGTGCCATGCACCGTGCAAAGGGCTCGGCATGCTCTCTGGGGCTGAGTCCTCACAGGCGCTCGTTTTACAGATGACAAAACTTCAGCTCAGAGGTTAAGAGACAGCTAGTAAGCCGTGGGGCCAGCAGGCAGCCCCAGTTCTCCCCAGGCCCTGCTTCCCAAACTTTAATGTGACCATCATGCGTCAGCTGGGAATATTGGCGAATAAGCATCTTCTGTAGGTCCAGACTGAGGCCCAAGCTTCTGCACTTCTAACAAGCTCCCAGGTAGATGGGCTACTTTGTGTCGAGGGCTAGAGCCTGTGTCACCCAGTCCCCAGGGCTTAGCACTGGGCCCGCCCCTAGACTGCACTCAGTAATTACTTATTGAGTCAATGAATATCTGACTCCAAAACCTAGGTATGCTTTAACAGTTCTCTACGTTAAGTCTCATTGTGCCATCTGATCTCATAACAAATCTCTAAGGTAGGATCACCCCTATCTGACAGATAAGGAAACAAGAGGCTCAAAAGAGTAAGTGGCCTAAGGTTTTACAGCCTTTGTGCAGCAGGGCTGGAGGCGAGCTACCTTCACATCCTTTGCCCCGGCCACGGCTGTCCCGAGGACGCGGGATAAATTAATAATTACAGTCCACCAGATGACAAGGAGTAGGACCCATCCTGGCATGTACCTAGCGCACGGCTTCAGAGGTCACCCGGGCACCCTGAGGTCATCCGCGCCCCCCAGGAAGGAAACGGAGGAAGCCGGCACAGTGCCGGGCAGCAGCCGGCAGGTGGTGAGGTGTCCCCGGACCTCACAGAGAGCTCCTCTGGGCCCAAGTGCCCCCCGCGGATCCCAGCTCTGGACTGACGCTGTCCAGCTTGGGGGTGGAGGCAGGGGAGACTAGAGGAATCCAGGGAAATCTCGGCCCCGCGATGAATCACCGGCACATGACCTCAGTGGGGAAGGGAGGGTGCGGGACCGGCGCGGGATGCGGCTGGGGCTGGGGGAGCGCAGGCCCGGCCCCCCTCCCGCCTGGATTTGGGGAGTGAAAGGGAGCCCGTCTCCCGCTCAGCTCCAGCCCCGCAGCCGCCCCCGCCCGCCGGGTTCCCGGGGTCGGCGGGACTCACGGCCTTCAGCTGCTCCAGCCGGTCCTTCATTCTGGTGCCCAAGCGCCCGGAGGCAGGTGAGCGCGTCCCAGGTGAGCGCGTCCCAGGTGAACGCCCGGAAGTGGCGACCC
>NW_006435764.1:8937749-8953095 GCF_000325575.1 Pteropus alecto
TCCTCCTTAAAGGGGCCGTGCCGGGCCGCCGCCTGCCCCCTCGGCGTCTCTCGCTCTACCTGCCCTAGCTCCCGGACCGTGGAGGGAACCGAGAAATCCAAGCAGAGGGCCGGGCTCTGGCCGATGACGCCGCAGGGCCGAGGAAGAGCGAGCGGGTCGGTTTGACCTCAATTCCATCCTTCCCCTCTACAGCCATTCGCTACCCGTGCCAGGCCCTGGGCTGAGATCCAGCCCTCGACAGACTCGTTCCTTGCCAGGCGGGGGCGACGTCCCGCAGACAAAGAACTCTTACGTGTGATTTGTGCTATAACAGGTGGGAGAGGGAGCAACTAACTCCACCACGTAGGGGAAGGGCATCCCATTAACGGAATTTGCGCAGTGCAGGGACTGCGGGCTGCCGCCGAAAGAGGGTGTCCTTAGAGGAAGTGGCGAGAGGAGGCGGGACGAGGAGTTCAGATTTCACGGCGTCGGCGGTCGGGACCCTTCAGAGACGAGCAAGCAGTTCAATGCTTAAGTCAGAGCACCTGCCACTAACAATTTGTATAACTTTGAGAAAGTCACTGTGTCTCTAGGGGGCTGTTTCTATATCTATAAATCAAAAATAATACCCACTCCACAGTTTGCTGTGACAGAGGAGGCAGGGCTGATTAAGGTAACGAGCGGGGTGGGAAGATAAAGATATTTGTATTGGAAAGCTTAAGCCGGTGTCACTTCCTACGTGGTGTAGAGATTCCCAGGTGGGTTGTACCTTCTGGAAAGGTGGATGGGTTCTTCGCAAGGCCCCTCCCGGCTTTATTCCCTCTCCTCCTCCCACCCCCAGCTTCTCTACCCTCTTCTCGATTTGTCCTCCTTGGAAACAAATGACATATCCAGCAGAGGGTGGCGCTGAATAAATGGAACCGACGGTCGGAAGATTCAATTCTCAAATCAGGAAAAGAACCTGTTCTATGCATTCAGGTTAAAGGGCTGTAAATATTTTCTGTCATTCTAACAGACCTTTGCCCTCTTCTGCGATCTTAGCGCGTGCTTCACGCTGACTTCATCGCCTGTCACAATGATACGGTCTGTACGCCGTGGGGGCTGTTCGAGCTCTGCGGTTCTCAGCCCTAATCCCCAGCACTTCCTTCTACCGCGGGCCTTCGCTAGGTGGAGTGTCCCACCTTTAGTACAGAGAAGGCTTTCTGCGCCCCCTGGTGGTCACATATGGAAACGGTGAATAAACCAGAAATACAATCCACCTCCTTCTCTTAAACTTTTGTGGGATACCTAGATCCCCGGGTTTCAGGAAAAGAGGCTCTCCTCAAGGAGACAGATATGTGAGCAACTCTTTACGTTCAAGTCTGAGAAGGACCGTAGGAGATCAATCGCATCTCCACCAGAAAAGAATTCATTCCCATCCCCGGGGACAAGAATCTTTTGCATTTCTCTCAATTTTCTACGATTTACAGAATTGTAAAATAGCTACGAGACCATAAGAGACAAAGACCATTATAAAATCAGATAACCCATAAAGGTACATTAGACAAGGCCTAGCATGCCATAGGACACCTGGTAATTTTTTTTTTTTTTTTTTGCCATTTAAATTTTTTTCACAGTTCCAACTGTTGTTTAAAAGTTATTTGTTACACAGAACAAAAATTTTCCTCCCCGAAGATTCCACCATTATTTCTTGCTCATTTCCTTTGTCCACACATTCAAGAAATTGAATCTGTCCTTTTAAGACAGGCTTTCCATGAAGGAAGAGTGGTCATTGGACAGTAGAACAGTTGCTGACGCGTAGCCAGGAGGGCTAAGTTCTAGACGCAGTTTCTGCCACAGAACAGCCATCAGCTATCACACAATCTACTTGCTCACGTTTCAAAAAAGGGGGCTGAGCAGAACTAACGATGCCCGAACTTTGCCAGATCAAGGGTGCCATCTATTCTTTATTTTCATTTGTGCATCTCTTATTTTAAAAGATGGCACATCCTTAACACGATATATTTACTGGGTAATAAGAAAGCTGGTTTCCTCAAACTCCTGGGCACAGAGAACAGACTGGTGGCTGCCAGGGCTGACAGTGGGAGGCAAAATGAGTGAAGGTGAAGAGACTCAGACTTCCAGTTATCGATGAAAGCGTCCGGGCAATCTAACGTGAGACACGGCGACCACAGTTAACACCGTCTCACATATCTGAACGATGTTAAGAGAATAGATCTTAACATCTCTCCTAAGGAAAAAAAGAAAGTGTAACTATGTGAGGGGATGGATGTTAACGAAACTTATTTTGCAACATATAGATATATATCATTATGTTGGGAACCTTTAACTAAAACAATATTATATGTCATTTATGCCTCAATAAAACTGACGGGGGATGGGATTTGGTTTCCTACGGGGGAAAAAAAAATGTTTCCATGAAGGAAAAAAAATGACCTTTCGGTTAGCCTATGTGGCCACACAGAAATGACTATATGATTTCCCTTACTTTTTGAAACAGTGAAAAGAGTATAAAGAGCTCTCTGAACTGAAATTGGAGTCCAGAAACTCAGGAAGAGAAGCATCAGCAGAGTTCATTTATTATGGCGTTCTATGCGAAGGTAGTTATTAGAGACTTCAGGCCTTCTGTAAAACTCCTAGTAGGTAGGAACCCTATTTTGCTAATTTAATATGAACATGTTAATATTTGCTCTTTCCCGGCAGGCAGAAGTCTGGATTGCACCTGCTAGTTGTGTATAAGAAACTGAAAAAAGTAACTGCGGGACCTGGGCAAGGGGAGTCCCTGGGCTGGTGAGGAAGTCTCTGGTATTGAACCCAAGTGGACTATAGGGTCTCCATGCAGGTGGACAGTGACTTACGGTTCCAGGCTCGGAAGGAGCCTCTTATTTCTGATGTGTTTTCATTTCTCTGCCTCACAGGGGTACTTAGTTTCTCACCCACCAGGTCTTAGTGTAGCTGTTTCCCCGTTAAACAGAGTCAGGATTAATACAAGTGTTTGCACTGTGGTTATAAGTCAGCCAACACTTAATTTCACCTTTACAAACAAACCAAAGACAGAACCCTGGGACTTGGGGCTCCACTTCCCTCTCTCTCCTCCAAGTTTATTTCTTTCCCACTGGAGAAAATGATTGAGCTTTTACCCCATCTTGTGGGCCTGTTGTGGGACCGGTGAGTCCACTTTCTGGCTGGTGTACCTTGAGGCAGTGTCCCCAGGGTGTGGTGTTCAGTAGGAAGGGATAAGGGAAGCTAGAGAATTAAAGGAAAGATTCTTACTATTCCCCTGTGGCTATTCTTCCCCACTTCAGGAAGGATGGAGAATAACCAGGATGGAGAATAAACTTCCTGACTTGTAGTTTTTGCCCCCTACAGTCTGTATGAGTTATCTATGGCTGCGTAACAAATTGCCCTAAAACCTCGAAGCTTGAAACAGCAAACATTTATTACCTATAGTTTTTGTGATTCAGGAATCCAGGCACAGCTTAGCTGGGTGCCTCTGTGTCAAGTTCTCTCTCACAAACTGCAATTAAGGTGTTGGCTGGGGCTACCGAGTCATTTCAAGGCTTACTAGGGAAGGATCTGCTTCTAAAGTCACATGGTCGTTGGCAGGATTCAGTCCTCAAGGGCTGTTGGACTGAGGAGTCCTCTGTTCCTCTCTGGCTGTTGGCTAGAAGCTGTCCTCAGTTCCTTGCCATGTGGGCCTCTCCATAGGGCAGCCCACAACATGGTGGCTGGCTTCCATCAGAGCAAGCAGACGGGACAGAGAGAGAGAATAAGGCAGAAAATGGTGGAAGATAGAGTGTTTTTGTCATTAATCTCAGATGTGATACTCCATCACTTTTGCCGGATTCTATGCATTAGAAGCAAGTCACTAGATTCAGCTCACACTCAAAGCAAGGGAATAAAGACCAGGAGCCAGCTGAGTGGCTCACCTGGTACACCATTCAAATCCCAATTAAGGCCAGAGTTATGCTACTTCACCTCACAGAGCTCTCCCCGCTCCCGTATGTGATCTGGGCAACTCTGACCCATTCTCCAGGCCTCGGACAGGAAGCTTCACCCTCCAGGACTGAGGTAAGCTCCCTCGAGCGTCTCTCTGTGACACCCTGGACTTCTCCGTCATAGCCTGGAAGATGGAGCCACGTGCATGAAGATATGTGCAGGATGCTTTAATAATAATTATCATAAGGAAACAAAACGAATGCTTAACAAAAGGTCATATTCCTGTCGCTTGAGGTATATTGATATGATGAAATGTTATATCGCCATTAAAACTTATAATTAAAACGTTTAATACAGTGAGGAAGTGCTAATAACATAATGTTAAATGAAGAAAAGGAAGAGGCAAAATTGCATGCATAGCATGATACCAATTATGTGGACAGTCTAAAGGGAAACGATAAACTCTTAAAGGCGTTTTTGAGAAAAATGCTTTTCTTCACATTTCAAATTTTCTGTGAAGAACATTTATTTTTTTAATTGTAAAAATGTTACTGATTTAAAGTTCCCATTTGAGAGGCAGGGAAACTGAATTTTCATAACACCCCCCTAGTTAGATAACCACTTACTGTTGGCACCAGAATTGACACCTAGATATGGCCACTCTATCTGTGTACTTGGCAATTATGCAGTCCAAGACTGTGCTAAATCAGGGATTTATTTATGTGTTTGTTCTTTTCCAGACATATTGCACTCTCGACTTGGGCTGGTGGTTTTTGCTGTATATTCCCTTCCTTCTTTCCTTCCTTCCTTCCTTCCTTCCTTCCTTCCTTCCTTCCTTCCTTCCTTCCTTCCTTCCTTCCTTCTTTCCTTCCTCTTTTTTCTTTACCATCAACTCTTCTTAAATTCAGCCCTTTAGATTTAGCTCATCATTCTAGCCCTTTGACATGTTATGCAGAATTCTAATTCTTTACCTCAACAAATTTCTCCCCGCTGTCGTCTACAAATTTAATGAGTATCCTTCTCAAAGCTATAACCGTGCATCAGGCCATAGCTCCTGGAAGCCACATCTTTCAAGCATACTACCTTCGACATTCCTCAAAGTTTTCTTTAAAACATCAATCGGTTTTCAAATAAGTTTAAAAATAAAAGGCTCTCTGTACAGAATGTCTCTAGACCTCTTAAAAAGTATAACAAATTCCATTGCGATAAAAAAAAAAATCACATTGTTTATATAAGGGATGTTCAACATTCCTTAAAGATTCATTTGAGTCCTTAAGGCATTCCCCACACCCTTGCCTAGACACACATTTCTCTCTTAATGAGCACACACATATGTCATCCTACTTGACCGTGAGAGCTATGTAATTCATGTTTCCCTTTTTGCCTTAGCTGCTAGGAAGCCCAATACTAAATTTTATATTCAATTGCTTAGCATTCCTCAGCCCCAGTATCTTTGTTGCCATTTAACTTTTTGCCTTCTGTACTGTGCAAGTTGCTGTTGATACCATTGTAGCTAGAGTTTTATTGTAAAGCACTTTATTTAGGAGCATTCAAAGCGTGATAAATATATTATACAAATAAAAAATTATTCTTGCCTTTTGTGTCTTCATCCAAGTCATCGATGTGTGAATGAGAAATCTCTCCACTCTGCGCTCCCAAATTTGCTCCTCTGGGGTCTTCCCAGTGGAATAAAAAATGACATACTGTGAGCTTTGTCGTAGTTAAATGTTCTCTTCAATTTTGGCTTTATTCTGCTCTTGCTGCTGCACCATTCCTTGCTACTTGAAGGTTGTGCTGGGAAACTCCAGGTCTCTCCTTAACGCAGGAAATAGAAACCCTCGATCATGTTGCATCTTCTCTGGTGGGTCTCTTTTACGGGTATTGGTACTGCCTCTGAGGGCCTGGTGAATATTCATGTGAAGAGCCCTTCCTGGTCTGTAATGACCTTTGCATACTCCTCTACCCTCATCCCTCACAGGATGAAATTAGTAGGCTGTCCAGGCATTCACTCGTTTGACAAGTATTTTTTGAGCATCTACCATCAACTAGACATTGGGTGTGTAACTTGGAGTAGATTACACTGTATTTTCCGGATGTCCCAACAGAGCATGTACTGTTCCTACAGGGAGAGTGGACAACTCTTTCTCACCACGCTCCGGCAACCTAGGAAATCGGTCACATTTCTAGGGAGAGACAGATTTCTCTTTCTCTTGCCCTCAGCAGTGGAATGTCTGTTTTGAAGGCTTGTTTGTTGTTAGTATGCCTGGCATAAATAATGTCACTCGAGTAGCTTCAAGAGGTTTAAGTATTGTTTCCATCCACGCCAGGAAAAGCCTCACAGGATCAGGAAATTCCAAGGTCAGCAGGGTTCACCGATCCATTCCCCAGGGTCTATGCCCCACAACTCAGTCAGCCTGGTTGTTCCTTTACCCTCCTTACCTGCTGCCTGGAGAGGCCGGAACCACTTCCCTGAGGCTGAGTGCAGCCCAAGCTGGGATCTTCTTCTTACTATCCCGGGAACCATGGAGACCGCATCTCTGAGAAGCCCCCCAGCACTGAGGGAAGCTCACAGCTAGATGCCGTTAATCCCTCCCCGTGGCCTCTTCTCAAGGGAAGAATGTGGGCCTTTGGGATTTGCGCAGATAGAATCCTGGTTTCCCTCTCAACTCTCACTCCTCATCTCATTTCTGAACGATTCCCTGCCCGTTTTTCTTCGACAGAGCCCCAAGAGGCTAACTTAGCTTTGAACTTGACCATCCCCTGTAGGTCAATGTTTGAACATCAACAGATTGGGGATATGATATTCTAAACTGGTTTAATTGCTACTAGACTTAGCTACATATTTAGTTATTGCTTAAATTTTTACGCTCCAAGTTTGAGGGAGCTTAGTAAGACAAAGAGTTTTAAAAAATAAACAAGCAAAACAGAAACAAGATACAGAGATACAGAGAACAAATTGATGGTCACCAGATGGGAGGAGGACTAAGGGGATGGGCGAAAAGGGTAAAGGGATTAAGAAGTACAAATTGGCAGTTATAAAAATAGTCACAGGGATGTAAAGTACAGCGTAGGGAACGTGGTCAATAATATTATAATAACTATAATGTCAGATGGGTACTAGACTTATCGGGGTGATCACTTCGTAAGTTATATAAATATCTAATCACTATGTCATACACCGGAAACTAATATAATAGTGTATGTCAACTGCAATTGAAAAATAAATAAAAACATACAGTTTGAACTCATCTGAGGAGAGGTTAATTTCGTACACCTAGACAAATTCTAAAAATCCTTCAAAACTCAGCCTCATGTCACTTGCTAAATTTAGCCATATTCTGATACACATACCTTCCCCAACCCTCCTCCAATTACACGGAAACAGATGAATGGATTAAAATATACATATATATCTTTTGAGAAGTAGTGGAAGTGCATCACGCCCGTCTGATCTTTCTGTTCCACTAGACCTGGTACGAAGAAAGAAGGCAGAGGCAAAGCCACTCTCCTGTGCCCCCGAGCCTGGAGCAGGTGCAACATGCTGAAAACACAGTCTGCGATCACTGAGTACTTACCTGCATTGCTTCCTTTCGAGTCATTAATGTCATCTTGCTCCCCCTGCTATATAACCTGCCAGCTGGGTGATCTCGGAGAAGTTATGGACTTGAGCGTCCTCATTTTAAACATGCGATGAGGGTACCATGCATCTCAGAGTTGTGGTGAAATTAAGTGAGATCCCGTCTGCAAGAGCCAAGCCTGACACCAGACACGCGGGAGGTTCTCAAAAGGGTTTCCTACTTTTCCATTTTCATTCTTTCCTTGATCTTCTTCTTTTTTTTTTTAAAGCAAACACTCCTGATCATTCTCACACCTCTTCATTACTATGATTATTGAAATACCTCCCAAAACACTGCATTTACAATGGATAGACTTGCTAATCAAAGTATGACATGGAGAGCAGCAGAGTCAAGGTCATCTGGGAGCTTGGTACCTATGCAAAAATCTCAGGCCCCACCCCAGATGTTTCTATTCTCTTAATAAATATAGTAGTTTTGAATTAAAATTCTTTACATTTTCTAGGTGTAAAATTACATCATCTGAGATGAATTGTTTTATTTTTTGTCTCGCTGCGTTATTTAGAATCTCCAAAAACTGTTGACTAATCATGGTGATCAGTATCTCGTCTAGCATCTGATATTTAATGAACACGGTTTGATTATTCAACCATTTAAAATGTTTGATGTTGAGATTTTAATATAGTCTTTTTCATATGAAGAATCAGTACAGGACAGAGGGTTAAGCTCTACAGCAGGGGTCAACAAATTTTTCCTGTGAAGTCCCAGAAAATATCTATTTTAGGCTTTGTGAGCCATACAGTCTGTCACAACTGCTCAATTCTGCTATCATAACATGAAAGCAGTCACAGACAATAGGAAAATGAACAAGTGTGGCTGTGCGCCTATAAAAATTATTTGCAAAAACAAGCAGCCTGCAGATTCGGCCTGAAAGCTATAGTTGGCTGATTCCTGCTTTAGATTAAAACAGCATAGGTTTAAATTTTGGTTCCATTGCTTGCTAGTTGGATAACCTTGAGTAAGTTACTCACATATTGGTTCTCAGTTTCCTAATATGAAAAATGAGAATAATAGTAGTATCTCCTTTATAGTTTAATTGTGAATATTAAGTAAAATGTGTAAAATGATATCGGTATCTCAAAGAGATATCTGCACTCCCATGTTCATTGCAGCGTTATTTACAATAGCCAAGATATGGAATCAATCTAAGTGTCTATCAACAGATGAATGGGGGAAGGAGATAAGGGTAAAGGGGGTCAAATAGATGGTGATGGAAAGAAATTTAACTTCGGGTGGTGAACACACAGTTTAATATACATGCGAAGTATTATTGAATTGTACACTTGAGACCTATATCATTTTATTAACTGTCACCCCAATAAATTTAGTTTTAAAAAAGATGAATGGATTAAAATAAATATGTGTGTGTGTATATATATACATATTATATATATTGTATATATTATATATATAATGGAATATTAGTCAGCAGGGAAAAAAAAAAGATATCTTGACATTTGTGAAAATGTGAATTGGACCTGGAGGGATTATGCTAACTGAAATAAGCTAGGTGCAAAAAAATAAATACTGTATGACACCGCTTCTGTGTGAAATCTAAAAAAGCTAAACTCGTAGAAACAGAGTAGAAGGGTGGTTCCCAAGGGTCAGGGAGTCATGGAAACAGGAAGTTGGTCAAAGGGCACAAGCTTTCAGGAATAATGCAAATAAATTCCAGAGACCTAATGTACAACGTGACTGCAGTTGATAATAATGTATTATATATTTAAAATTTTCTGAGTAGATCTTAAGTATTCTCACCACGCAAACAAAAAAAGTGACTTTATGAGACGATGAATATATTTTTTAGCTTTGTTGTGGTAATCATTTCACAATGTATATGTATATCGAAACATCATGTTATATACCTGAAATACATAGAATTTTTACCTGTCGATTACATGTCAATAAAGCTGGAAAATAAAACAATGGGACTAAATATTTGTATTGGAAGTTAGTTTGAATAAAATCAGTAGCTCTCAACATTCTCTGCACCATACAGATTTTACGGTGCTTCCTCAATGAACCCTGAAGGAATATTTTTAAAGCTAATAAAGGGTCTACGGCCATGCCACCCTGAACACACCTGATCTCATCTGATCTCGGAAGCTAAGCAGGGTCAGGCCTAGTTAGTAGTGGGATGGGAGACCACCTAAGAAGACCAGGTGCTGTAGGTTTTAAAACAAAACAAAACGAAGCTACTAAAGGGTTAGACAACATGTTAAACACTGTTCATGTATTATCTCATTCAATCTCCACAACTCCTCTATGAGAGAGAAATAATATTATCATCCCCATTTTACAGATAAAGTAACCAAGACTTAGAAAGTTTAATTAAATTACCCAAGAGTACAAAACCAGACAGTGGCTGAGCCAAGGTTTGAATCTAAATCTGCATGAATTCAGACCTGCTCTTTTAACTATTCTTATGTATATTGCCTCCATCTTTCATGTTTTGAAAACTTCTATCAGCCTAACTTTATCTTTTGAATAAACAAAAAATAAACTAATAATAATAATAATGCATGTACAAAATTATCCCAGGAAAATGTATCACATATGTTGGGGCTTTCGAAATATTAAAATTACCTTGAAAACTCCATTCATAATCTTGAGATATGGGGATCTGAGATGATAACCACTAGATGCTCTCTAAAATCCCTTCAAGCTCTATGATTTAATGAATGATCTTAAAAAAAAAAAAAAAGAAGCTCTAGATGGTCCTTCATTTCTCCAAGAGACACTAAAAACTCTATCTTTTGAGATGTTTTACATGAAATCAGTGAAGCATTAGTATTCATTAATTTCAACTCTAGCTTCCATTTCTGGTTTTTGTTCAGGTTTTGAAAGTAATTCTTTCTTTTGTTTACTTTTTTTTTTTTATGCCCAAGGACTTTGATTATTCCTTTTACCAGTTTCATTCAATGAGTGAAAACAGGCAATGTTATACTCAAATGTATAAAATGACTCACCCTTTGAATGCTAGAGACTTTACATGTGTATAGAACTTTGCCATATACAAAGTTTTTCCAAGAATATTATCATTTTTATCCTTTTAACAGAATCCCTATGAAACTGAATACTCTGTCTGCTCACCCCTCTGGCTAGGCAGGGTGTAAGCCTCCTCCCTTGGGGATGGCGTTGTGAGGGGCTTTCATTGTGCCCTTGCTTGCTGGCTCCCTTTTTATTTCAAGAGTGGGAAGTGCAACTTCCTCTCAGCCAGGTCCATTCACTTAAATATGTGTGAATATTTTCTACATGGGTTCAGATATGGATTTCGGTAGTGATAAAGGCACATGAAATTATAATTTTTATGTAATGTGGCAACGTCTTGCTTTTGTAAGTATTATATGCGGTTGCTACGATTGTCAGAATTGATATAAGTGACGAAATTACTATCGAGGAGGCAAACAGGTTTATCACAAGTGTTACACCCAGTGTCCAGTGTGGCATTTTGGAAAGTGGTTTCTCTCATAGTTCAGTTCTCAAAGTCTTTAGTTTGGTGTTTGGGATCATTTCCACCCATACGTGGCTCAGGGGTGAGCCCAGGAGTTCAAAAACAACTTTACTGGGTCATTTTCCTGAGCTCCTCCCTCTCCTAAATCTCCCACATACTTCTCCTCTTTGGCCAGAAGGCTGAGGCTTTATTTACCCCACTCTGAACCACGTTTTCCTGACTGCACCCATGTCTAAGCCCAGGTAGCAGAAAGGCAGGAGAGAAAAAAATCAACAGGGGTTCATTCTGCCTTCTAAGGACAATAGGTCCTCTGACTGGAGCAGAAGGGGCCCTCCCGCAGTTTTAGGTGGCCATTGTGACCAACAGGAGATCCCTTTCTCACTCTTCAAGTCCGAACTAGATGGTTCCTCTTGAAGCCCCATCTACAGATGACAGTGCCCCACTTCTGGGTGTCAGGCTGCCTTGAGTCTAGGACAGGGGATACTAGAGACAGAATAAAAAGGGGTAAACCAACCACCAACAGTACTTCTAATTCTGGTCTTCCTCCCCAAACTGCTTCTATTTACTTTTCAGAAGCCTTGAATGGCTGCTCCTTGCTTTCTGTCCAAGTTTTATAGCTACATTCAGTGGGAGGAACAGAGTGATTATGCTTACTTCATTTGATCCAGAACCAGAACCAATCTAGATATTCTACTGTTAACGAACTAAAAGCTATCTCCCTATAATTTCTTTCATTTTAATTTATTTTTTTAATGGTGACATTGCTTAACAAAATCCAATAAGTTTCAGCTGTACATTTTAACAATAAGGCATATATATATATTAACACTGTGCGTTCACCTCCCATAGTTAGATTTTTTTCTTGTCACCACATAGTTGACCCCCTTTACCCTGTCCATCTCCACCCTCTTTCCTCCCCCCTACCCTCTGGTTCTCTATAATTTCTTATATTGGTTTTTGTTTTACATCCTTGGATCTCACAAAATCTTATTTTTCTTCCTCGTGAAAATCCCTATGTGCTTTCAAGTTTCCTGTTCTCAAGGCTAAAATTAAAAGTGTAAAAGTTTTACAGAGCTTAGATTTCTCAGAAAGTCTAAGCACAGATTGACTTGGTGGATAATAAGCCTGTAGATTATCCAGCTTCAGTCACATTTTTCATCTCCATTTGAAGTGGAAAAGTAGGCATTGCATAGTTCCTTTCCTACCATGAGGTATATTAGGATTGGAAGAATTCCTATAGTTGGAGGTAATCTTAGTCACCCTCTTAAATCTGCTTCTTCTGTTTGTTTAGAGATAAACCCCATGATCATGCACTGTCCTCTCAGTCCTACTCATAAATTCTACAACTCTAGTAAAGATACTTTGCATTTTTCATGGCTTTTGGCAATTCTATATTGACCTGATATTGACTTTTATCTCAACTGGAAGCTTCAACAGATCTGGCTCCAGGTAGTCCAATTCTTAACCCTAAGTTGTCTAAAAATGCATTTACTAACTGGTTTTTTAAGTGGTTCTAATTCTTACTGTAATTTGACATATTAATCTTTGGCTCTCCTATGGAGTCTACACCCAGTCTCCCTAGATTTTCCTATTGCCTCTAATGCTCTCATTCATTGATGCCATTTCCCCATGAAGTTTACTTCTTTTAAAATCTCTCCTCTCATCAAGAGTAGTCCCCAAACTTTTCCTGTTTCAAATTTCTGATCCTGTGAGGGGCAGTTCCTCTAGGTTCCTGTTTATTGTCTTCTCAATTCAAATGCAAACTTCAATGCTAATACATCGTCTGGCACAAAGAAAACATTCGAAACAAATATTCATTGAACAAATATCTACTGTGAGTTCCAAGAAGGATCAAGGCTTTCCAGTCTAAAGTAGCTCTTCCCATATTTGCTGATCTTTGATTTAGATTGATTTAAGTTAACTCTACAAATATCTATCAAGTAACCGTGAGTGTAGAATTTTTTTTTAAAAAAATCACCATTATGTATGCCCTTAATCAGATACATTGTATAATAATTTTCAAGTACATGATTACCTACAAGATAGAATGCCATAAGAATGGTTTATATAAAGAACTGTAAGTTTAAAGAAGAGCCTGTTCCTAATTATGCTATTAGAAGAGATTTTACAGAGAAAATACCTCTTTTAGTAAGCATTTTATGATAGGTTGGAGTTTGACAGGAAGAGACCATAGGGTATATTCTAGGAGGATAAAATAAGATGAGCAAAGACCTAAAGGTGGGAAAGTATTGGACTTATTTAGGAAATGGCTTGATAAAAAGAGTAAAACTGGGTGGGATTCCACAGGGAAATTAAACGAAACTTAAGCCAGAAAAGAATTTATAGAGTGTGTCTTAAATGGCAATTAGGGATTTTGATTTTAAACAATAGGATAGCAGTGAGCCCCAGGGCAGAAAAATACATGAAAAATTAATTTTCAACATATAATGAATCAGAATATGAAGTTTTTATAATTGGATAATTATAGATACAATTTTTTGAGGACCTACCATATAATAAATATTGTGCTGAATACAGTAAGTAGGCATTAGCTGGGTTTGTTTGTTTTTGTCTGCCCGAAAGAGCTAAACTAACTCTAGGTGAAAATAATTTTTAAAAAATGAAAAAAAATAATAATTCGAGTGGATGCGATATATGACCATGGTACAAATTTGTATGGAATACATAGCAGAATGAAACAGAAGATCCTCTAAAACATTCTAGACCATTCTATAATGAGCAATGTAGCAAAATCCTCTTTTGATACCAGCGAACTTCCATGTCATCCAAGAGATATATAACTATTTTTTAATTCCCACAATATCCTAGAACATATTGAGGATACATTTACCAAATACAAATTTGGAACTTTTGCCAAATATGTAATAGAAAGGTTGAGTTTGCTGTCATGCCCCTAAATATACAGTAAAGGCTGTATGCAATACTCTTTAGAAAATTGCTGATGATATAAGAATATAGTTTCTAGAATGCAAGCCAAAAGTACACTTTAGAAAATATCTACTTTTAAATTTACTTTTCCAAGTTATAATTTGGCATAATGTTTTATGTAAGTTAATCTTTTAAGCGATATGATGCAGGCACCAAAACTCATGATACATGATGCCTTTGGAAACAAAGGCACCAATAAGATCTTTCAAAAAAAAAAAGAGACATTGACAAAATATATATACTGTTGATACCAAGTGAATTTTTCGATCTCTAAACCCGATGGCAATTACTCCAACCTAGAAAATGAAAAGAAAGAGAAAAAGAGTAACATTCATTTCAACTGTGAATTATGAATCCCACACCAGCTCATCTCTTATCTAAAATGTAGTTTCAAATCAAGTTTTTGTTTTTCTCTACTGGATACAGCAATATTATCTTTCAAAGAAAGGTTTATACTGCTAAGAGAATTTTGTGGTCTTTTCAGGATCCTAGTCGACATGTATAATTTAAAGAATTATGAATAAAGTACACTACTATAGTCATATGTAAAAATTTATAATTGAAATTAAGTAACACAATAAGAAATGTGACATTGATGAACTAAATGTGAGGAATTAAAAACCTTAGTTTTCTAAACTCTAGTATGAGATTCCTGTTCTAATAATGCAATATATTTACAGTAATGATTTACTAGACACATTTTCAAATACTATCTAGTTCTCAAAATTTTTTAACTCTTACTTTTAATTTTGTTAATATCAGTTACTAGTAGAGAACATAGCTTCTCAAATTTAATATTTATAAAAAAACTTAAGATCTCCAATGGCATTAGAAAGATGACTGTCAAGTCTAGTAATAATGTCTATAGAAAATTAGATATTAGAACTAGTAAGCATTAAAATACTCACAAAAGTTTTCATTTCCATGAAAGCAAGATGTATAAATATTTTGTAAAAAATTATTATATCCTAGTAACTTTTAAGTACATGTTTATTATAATTAAAAATCCAATATTTTTATTATTTGTATTCAATAGTTTGATCTGTATCCTTTACACAAAATGAATTCATGTTTGTTTTAATTGTTTTTGAAAAATACTTGGCTGATTTTAATTTTTTAACTTAAAAAAAGCATTTTTAAAATTAATTTATTTATTTTAATTAGTTTCAAGTATACAGTACATTGATTAGACATTTATATAGTTTATAAAATGATCCCCCTAATTGCTCCTTCTCGCCTCTGGTTTTCCAACTAGCCAATATATTAATACTAACTGCATTCCCTCTGCCGTGCTCCCCATCCCCGGAACCATCTATCAACTACTAATTTGTACTTTTTTAACCCTTCACTCCATTCTCCAAGCCCTCCAACTCCCCTCCCCTCTGTCCCT
>NW_006435764.1:8953261-8980863 GCF_000325575.1 Pteropus alecto
GAAATTAAATTTCACTCAGCATAACCTCTTGATTCATCCATGTCGTTGAAAATGGTAGGATTTCATTTTTTTAATGGCTGAGTAATATTTCATTGTATATATGAACCATAACTTCTTTATCCAATCATCTGTTGATGGGCATTTAGGTTGAAGAAGCATTTTTTCTTAATTCAAAGATAATTTATAAGTCAAATTACTGTAAAAATAATCCTCTTCTAGGGGTTACACAACCAAGAGAAATATGGAATTAAAAATACAAAGGGTTGAAAGAGAAAAGGTTACTAGAAAGAAGTTTTAATAAAATTGAACCTATAGAGCTTAATATCAAAACAAGTAGTAACAATTATTATAGCCACAATAATACAGACTAAAGGCAGCTTCATATAATAGAAGAAAAGGGACTTCCGGTTATGATATCTGAATTCCAGCCCTGGTTCAAGCACTCTGCATTACCTCGCCTGGGAGAGCTTCTACGGACTTATCTGTAAAACGCGTATGATAATCTCAACCTCACAGGATTGTGTTATGGGTAAAACAGCAATGCAAAAGCACTTAGAAAACATCACATGTTACATATTCTGATATATGCACATTTCGCATATATTTTACACTATTTTTAAATGAATATCGTTTTTAAATTCACAAGAGTTTGTTCATCTTTTTTTTTTCCAACTTCCCCCTTCTATAATAAAGGAAAATTTCAATTTTCCTTGAAACTAATGGTGGCATCCCCCCGTGGTGGTAGCGATATCACACCAATTTTTGAAAGAAGAAATAATCATCATTTCAGAAGTTTAAAGACATGCCCTAGAGTTGTGTCTACACAGCTTCATAACATCTGAACAGCAATGAGGGAGTCTGTTAACCCAAAATTTTTCCTTCATCACATAAAATTTCAAGAGGCTTGCATCAAAACAATCATGTGTCTGACCCAATCTCTTCATCCTTCATCTAAGTATTTAGATATCATACTATTTAATACACTTTTTATTGAAAATAACACTAGCATTCTTTCTCCAGAAGCACGACTATTTTGGTTGTTGTTTTCTGGCTGAGGGACACTATCATAGAAAATAGCAATGTAAGAACTATTTTTAAAACAATAGAGAAAGGGGATGACATCATCGATGAAAAGTAAGTCTACTCTTTAAAAGCTATTACGCAGTGGCTAAGAAGGTTTTTCGTTTGTTCTGCTTTGAATTTTTAAGCATTTTAAACTACTGTTGGAGATGTGTAACTTTCCTTGTGGACTGTGAAACTGTTCTAATGATCAGGCTCTGAAGGGTAAACGCCTCGCCTGAACTAAAAGAGAGCCAGATGCAAAACTGCTCAAGGGACGCTTTGACTTGACAGAAATTCCTGAAGAGGGGTCTGATCTGGGAGAAGGAGCAGCAATGACAAGGTGTAAACCACTTGTTGGTGCTCAGGGATCTAAGGAGAACTGGAAAACTGGTCCCAGTGGTCCCTGCAGGAGCTGTAAACACTTGTGGACTGAGGGTAATCTTTAAATGTAACACTTGGATTAGAAGACAGGTTCATCCTTCTAGAAGAAGGTAAGTTCCCAGCCAATTCCAGCAGCTCTCTGAGCTGCCTTTTAGGGTGTCAGATTCCTTACCTCTGTGCTCAAGAGCTAACTAGACACAGATTATAGTAAAGAAGATATAACATCAGAATTATTGTTAATACCAAAGTGATCATAATGATCCCTTAGAATAATAAAAATTCTGTCTCTATCTTTGGTTTTTATAAAATCTTGAAAAATCTGGAAGACTGGCAGTACCGCAGAAGTTTGATCTGCTTTGACTTTCTATCCAGATAATCGGTGACTGACAGATCTGCCATGTATCATGGGACCTTGGCCTTATCATTTAGTCCAAGTGAAGACAAAGGGGACCAAAAAAGTTTCATTGTGCACTGAACAATTTTCAGTTTGAGTTCAGAGCAAGAAAACATCTCCTAAGTTCAAAATGGAAAAAATTGAGAGGGTATGCAGCTAGCCACAACAATGGCAGTGATCATCTCATGCGTAAATAGGCTAACTCCTTACTGTCTCTTTATTTAACACAAATCTGTGTGGACCTCAGGAATCAGGTAGAAGTTCTTTGGGGTCTACCTCCAAGATTCAGGATGTTCTAGAGAAGCTGCCTACTGTTTTTCCTTCCTTATGAGGATCATAATAAGACCCTACATTGAACTAGTTCTTACAAGAACCTCATAATCTCCCAGACTTTGCCATATCATCTCCTTCTCTCTTGCATATACAAGTAAGAAATCCTTCATTCATTCATTTATGCATTTATTCTTATATTGCCTCCTGTATTCTGGTACTATGACACATGCTGGGTGTAAAATGGTATGCACAAGATAAGACAGCCATGAGCCCCTCCTTCTTGGAAGAATGTGAAATAAAGTAAAATATAAAATAAATTGCCTAAGTCATCAATTGCAATAATTCAAAGATAAAGATACAGATGTACTGAAAACTTCTAGCAGAGTAACTTTATGGTCATTGGATTCTCTCGTGGGACTAGATTGTCCTGGCTCAAATTGGAGTAACAGTGCAACACCAACATACTTATATTTTGTCCTGTGGAGTTAATCAGATTCAGGAAGACATGTTATTGTAGATAGAGAGCTGAAAGCAGGAAAAAATCATCGAGGATATTACATACTATCATATCAGAATGAGAACTCATGTCGTCTATGGCAAGACTCATACTGTGCCATTAGTACAGCTTTTGAAAAATCAGTTATGGAAATAGCTAGCCTGTAACAATGACACCAGACACTGTACAGATCACTTTATAGTCATTACCTCACTTAATCTTTACAGTTACTTTAAGGGATAGACGTTAATATTATTTGAACTTTGAAGATGAAGACACTGAAGTGCACAGAGTTAAAGTGGCCAAGGTCACACACACAGCTGGTAAATAGCCAGGTGATGGTCCCAGGTCTGCTTGACTCCAGTACTCAAATTCTTAACCCTACTAGGGCCAATCAGTATGACTGTGTTTTCAGGAACCAGAGATCCATGCTTTTGGTGACTAATCATACACTTTAATTCTGAGCATATCTGAACTCCTTATAGGCTAAGCCAAGTCTCACCCATGTAATTTTTATTTGAATCAGTAGAATTTTTAGAGTTGCCTCAACCATAGAAACCTTGTAGATTCAGAGAATTAGTTAGAAGTTCTGGGCGGTATTCTCTTTCTCTTTTCTTTTAGTATCATTTGGGTCATTCTCCCCTGTATATAAGAATGTTGATCTGAGCAAAGCCATTTGCTGGCTTGTCCTGAGTTCACTGGGAGTGTTAGGGACAAGATCATTATGACTTCATAGTTGAGGGCCAGTATATCATTGCTAGGCAATGTATAAGTTTAGAGGCTCAGGGGTTATTAGTTCAGCTGGTTCTTGCAAAACAAAAATAAAGTCAAAGTCCTGAGCTTAATTGCCACGTGGGACAAATTAACATGGATTTTATTTGCAGTGCTGGGCTTTATAGTGAACCTCAGCCAACTCTCAAAAATGGGAGCTGACAAACACAAGGAACATGGAGAGGACTGCTTAGCATAAACGCAACTTGAAAATTATTATTAAAGGTATAGGAGCTAAAATAGTATCGTCACCTTTATCCCATAGCACACAGTACTTTCCTTTTTTTCTTTTGTCCTAGAAAACCCAATATGCCACTTCTATGGGGATGAAAGCCAAACCACAGAGATCCAGTTCCACTTTCACCCATTTTCACCCATCCTGGAGGTACAGATGTTTATTTTTGTGGGTTTACTGCTAATGTATATTAGCAGTCTCATTGGTAATGCCACAATCTTTCTTACTGTCTGGGCAGAGTGTTCACTCCACACTCCCATGTATTTCTTTCTGGCCAATCTGGCTGTTCTGAAGATCTTTTACTCTTCTACTGTTGCTTTGGTCAACTTCCTGACCCTGGGGAGAATACTCATCCCTTTCACTGGCCGTGGCACACAGATGTCCTTCGTCTTTCTGGGCAGTGCTGACCGTATCCTCTTGGGGTTTATGGCTTATGTTCAGTTTGTAGCTATCCAGGATCTCTGGCATTACACCCTCAACTTGACATGGCAGCTGTATGCCTAGCTGGTTATGGGAGACCTGGTCCTTGGCTTCATTTTAGCCTTACAACGGACAGTTCTAGTTTTCCATCTGCCACTTTGTGGTCACAGCAGAATCACTCAGTTCTACTGTGACGTACTCCCTATCTTGTGGTTGGCATTTGAGACACTCAAATGCAAGAAGCTATGATCTTCATCAGCACCATCATCATCCTCACCATCCCCTTTTCCCTGATCTCCATTTCATACATCTTCATTGTCGCTGTGAAGTTCGGACTTCACAGTGGGGTGGCACAGGGCCTTCTCCACCTTCTCTTCTCAACTGACTGTGGTTCTCCTCCAATATGGCTGCCATATTTATTTACACCCCAACTCCAGCTACGACCCAGAAATGAGCCACGTGGTGTCTGTCGTCTACACCTTTGTCACCCTTGTCTTGAATCTCTTGATCTACAGTATGAGAAACAAGGAGCTGAGAGACGCCTCAAGTAAGTAAGATAATGAAAAGACATTTACCTAACTAGGAAATGTGGGAGTTTCTGGACCCATGCCAATGGCAGGAACTAATTATTCAGAAAACAATAAACTCAGGAATTAGATGACCAAAACATTTGGGGAATTGGATTTACTACTTCTTCGTGTCCCAGTTTCTGCTTCTAACTTCTCAATACATATAGTGTAAGCTACTGAAAATAACTGATTATCTTTTAAAATGAGAGAGAGTAAACTCTTCATGGGCAGGTATTTCTGGCTGCCTTGTTCACTGATCCATCCTCAGTACCTAAAACTAAAGTAGTATCTACTAGCTACAGCAGACACTCAATACATAGTTATTGAATTAACGAATGCATTCGAGTGATGGCAAAAAACATTCCTCTTTCTTTATCTCCCCACAATACTATATAAAGATTTGCCGATACGGGGCATTCCCAAACATTTGTAGAATAACTGAGAGTACTAGTGGTTTTGCCAGTTTCTACTCATAAACTCTTATTTTTCTCCATTCTATTAACTGAGTCTGGAAATGTTTATTGTGAGACCAAATCAGTGCTGAGAAGTTGTAAAAATATAATACATAAATGTCTGGTACACATTGTCATTTTAAATAATGTAACTCGTGATATGTTGAAATTAGAAACAATAACTTCATTTTCTTCTCATTTCAAACGGGAAATTTCAAGAAGGGGTGAAGGGACTAATGGTTGTTTGGCAGGACTGGAATGATAACTTCTTTTCTCCATTGTTGCCAATCTGTCTTGTTATGGTTCTACTTTTATAATAACATTTTCCATTTTTAAATATAGTACACATCAATTTTATAAAAATTGGGAAACTTATGAAAGTAGACAGAAAAAAGTAAAAAGTCATTTCTAACCCCACCAATTAAAACAAACTTCGGATGTTTGGGTATTTTATCCATTATGTATATTGTATTATGGGGAGCTTTTATAGTCTGTTTAATTCTCTAACTTGTGATACAAACATTTGCAATGCTGAAGTAGCCTTCTCAAATATGATTGTCATAATTTGTTCACTTATCTTTATTGGTATTTAAATGGCTATCAATTTTTCACCATTCTAAGTATTACTGTGATAAACATGCATATATATAATTCGCTGTATGTAACTCTGATTAATTTCGTAGAACTTATACATTGCCAAATTGCATTCCAGAAGAGACTACTAATTTATACTTCCACAAACTACTTACAAAAGTATTTGCCTTTTGCAAATTGGTACAGCCGCTATGGAAAACAGTATGGAGGTTTCTCAAAATATTGAAAATGGATATACCTTTTGACCCAGCAATTGCACTTCTGGGTATTTATCCAAAGAAAACCAAAACAATAATTCATAAAGATCTATGCACCCCAATATTCATGGCAGCACAATTTACAATAGCCAAGATATGGAAGCAACCTAAATGCCCATCAACAGACGATTGGATAAAGAAATTACGGTTCATATATACAATGGACTATTACTCAGCCATTAAAAAAATGAAATCCTACCATTTGCAATGACATGGATTGACCTAGAGGTTATTATGCTGAATGAAATAAGTCAGACAGAGAAAGATAAATATGATTTCAATTATGCGGAATCTAAGGAACAAAAAGAAAAAAACTAATCAAAAACAGACTCGCAAATACAGTGGACAATTTGGTGATGGACAGAGGGGAGGGCGGTTGGGGGGCTGGGAGAATTGGGGTGAAGGGTTAAAGAAGTACAAATTAGCAGTTGATAGATGGTCACAAGGATTGGGAGCACGGCAGAGGGAATGCAGTTAGCATTAATATGTTGGCCAGGTGGAGGGCTAGGGAGAGAGGGAGCACTTGGGAGGATCGTTTTATGAACATTATAGATGCCTAACCAATGTACTGTATACTTGAAACTAATTAAAATAAATAAATTAATTATTTTTAAAAAGTATTCACCTTACAATTTCATGGTCAACACTAAGCTTCCTTCCTTCCTTCACTTCCCTTTTTTCCTTCTTTTCCTCCCTTCTTTCTTTTCTCCCTCCTTCTATTTCTTCCTTCTTTTCCTTCTCTTCCTTTCTTTCTTCCTTCTCTTCCTTTCTTCCTTCTTTCCTTCTTGTTCTTTCTCTTTCTTTCTATAATTTGTCAGTTTGATAGTTTTATAAGGCAACTATTTACTTGTTTACATCTATTTAATGAAATTGATCTTTTTATATATTTTATAGCCATTTAAATTTTTGGTGAGTTTTTTTAGATGCTTAAAGAATATTAAGATTTTTAAGTCTTTGTATTTTATGTGAACACTTTATATCTGTAGAAAATATTTTTAAAGTTTGTTAATGTTTCTACATATATTTGTTATTGTGAAATTCAGTATTAAAAATTTTTGCTATGTGATTTTTCCATTTTTGAAGTAAATAAATTCTGAAATTGTATCCTGAAATTATGCAATTCAGCCATATTTTGTTCTCAATGCTTTGTTTAAAATTTTACTTGGAACTTATTTTTCATTCTAGAATTTATTTGGTATATGCTATGCTGTAAGGCTTTAAACTTTCTCCCCAAATAAGTAACAAATTGTTTCAGCATAATTTTTAGATCATGTTTCCTTTATCCATTGAACTGAGATTTTTATCATTATCATATACTAAGAAGTTAACATTTATGCTAACTTCTGTTTCTTGGCTACTTCCTCTGTTCCACTTACATCATCATATGAGAATCTGTTTCCAGAAATTTGCCATGGCTAAGAGTTTGGAGTTTGCTTTCAAAGATGATGGTGGTTTTAAAAATATGCCCATAAATTCCTTGATACTTCTCCCTTTACAAGGCTCCCCTAATCCCCGTCCCTTTGCATGTGGACTGTACTTAGTGATCTATTTCTAGCAAGTGGAATGTGGCAGAAATGATAACATATGACTTCTGAGGCTGGGTCATAAGAGATACTGTAGCTGCAGACTCTTCCTCAGATGACTCACTCTGGGAGAAGCTGCCATGTCCTGAGAACAATCAAGAAGCCCCATAGCGAGGTCCACGTGGGGAAGAACTGAAGCCTCTTGCCAACAGCCATGTAAGTGGATATCTTGGTAAGTGGATATCTTGGGCAGAGATCCTCCCGCCCCAGTCGAGCCTTCAGGTGGCTGGAGCCCTAGCTGACATTTTGACCACAACCCACTGAAACATTCAGAGCCAGAAACACCCAGCTAAGCCGTTTCTAGACTCAAGATCCCTCCAAACTTTGTGAGTGAATGATTTTCTTATTTTAGCTGCTATGCTTTAGGGTAATTTTTTGTGTTGGCAATAAAGAAGAAATACAGCATGTTAGTGAACACAGCTCCCATTATCTTGGAGGTGATTGGAATAAACACAACGACCACTGATAAGCTGAATTTTAGGGGGGGTTTCACATACAAATGGGCTAGATGCCACTGTGGAAATCAGGACATCCTTAGCAAAGATTTCATACAACCCAACATTATAAAAATTTCCCAGGTCTCCTCTAATTCTCACACACCATTGTATAAACACAGGTAGAGGTACTAGTGGTGGTGGTGACTTTTTAAAAGGAGAAAAATATTTACCTGGAAAGATTTGACTTTTATTTCAAGAAGTTTCTTGGCCAATTTTATCCAAAAAGCTTTGTCTCCTGCTTCTTGGCCCCTGTGGTACTGTATTTTCCCGAAATGACTATGATACTATATCCATTCCCATATGCTCTCCTCACATTGTAATGCTGACACTCTTCCCATCCAGAGGTGGGGTCTGTCTGTCTTCTCCTCGAGTTTGGGTGGGCCTATAACTATAGCAGAAGTGATGCTATGTTACTTTCGAGACAAGGTCATAAAAGGAATATACCTCCAACTGGCTCTTCTGGGACACTTGCTCTTGGAATCCAGACACCACGCTGGGAAGAAAGAAAGAAACCATGTAGAAAGTCCATATGTAAGTGCTCTGGCTGAAAATCCCACTAAGGTCCTGGCAGACAGCTAGCACTGACAGATAGTGAGTGAAAGTTCAGATGATTCCAGCAACCATCCATTGAGTCACTCCCAGCCTTCAAGCAGTCCCGGCTAATGCCATCTGCAGCAGAGATGAGCTGTTCCCATTGTGTCCAAGCCAAACTGCAGATTCAGTAGTGAAATAAATCATTATTGTTATTTTAATCCACTAAATTCAGGATGGTTTTGTTATGCACATTTGATAACTGCAACATCCGAAGATAACCATCAAAGTCCCAAATATTTTGTTCTCTCTTATAGGTATCCTAACTCACCTAGTAGGAAAGAAAACCATAATGCAGGCACCCCCTCAATCAAAACTCTCCTGTCTTAAACGTCTGCTAATAGGTGAGGGAAGCAAGTGTTCCTGAGTTCCTAAACATCCTTATACTTTACGTCGGTCTTCTATATGACTATTAATAGAATGCCTCAAAACTTTTAATAGTGTTTATGGAATGTTGTCTAATTTTCAGACTTTGTTGAACTAGTCTCTCTTCCTCATGCAAGGTTTGTCCAAAGAAAGAGACACAGCCAAGGTGCCTCCAGCACAGCAGTCTCAGGAAACAGTCTGAATCTCTCTTTGCTTTCCCCAATGGCTCCAGGAAAAGGCCAGAAATTGGAAGCTAGCCTATCCTGCTGCACTTAGGCGTGGGAAATTCAGAAGTCCAGGAAGTCTGACAAATGCCAGAAACACACTACCAGTAAGCCTCAGGCACAGGGAATGCCAAGATATTAGACGAAGGAGTTAGGCAGAGAGGCTGTTCAAGCCTTCATAGGATCTCCTCTCATACTCCCTATCCTTCTTCTTAGTGTTCCCCCTCACTCTCCACATTTTTTTCTCTCCCTTCATTTCTTTAACACCAGCTATTGCCAGTAAAATGGACAAGGATATATTTTGAATGGGATGCTGCCACCTAACCCTGTTCTGGTGACTAGGAACTACAAGAAATCACAGCTAAGAGATACGAAAGGATACTTGAAGGGAACCTGGGCCTACAAGGTAGAGAATATGAGGACATATCCTATGAACTAGTAGGAAGTTAATTTTTTATTTGCCATTTCTTTTCTATATATTGGTTTATGATTTCAAAAACTCAGAAATGTTTGAACAATTACTATTAAGTACTGAAGTAGATGATATGGCGAGAATAAAATGCTCAATAAGAAGTATATAGTTTCTGCCCTCAATCACTTATTCTCAGTGGGAAAGCCCCAGGAAGGAGGGAATGATCCCTTTCCTGGGTAATAGAGATAAATGATGAGGGGAAGAAGAGTTCCTTGTTCTGCCATCCCCATCCTGCAAAGCTCAGGGAATCAAAATAAAATAATGGAAGCCATGGCATTATAAGATGCCTCCATCTCCTCTTGCTAGTTCAGTAACAGAAAAATATGCAACAAAACTGGCTTTCTGCTTTTATCTTCCAGTGCCATGATATACCCCAGAAAACCACCATATTTCCTCACCCCTCAATGACAGTCGATCACATAATAATACAAGAAGAATGTCCCTACAACCCATCCTTACTGTCAAGGCCTGGTCAGCACTGGGCTGTCCCTTCAGGGATCAATGGCAGGAGGGTGGGCCTCCATGTTCTCTCATTCATTCTTGATTCTCCTTTTAACGATGCTTCCGTTTCACCTAGTGAAACGGAAATCTTCTATTTTTCTTCTTTAAATAGTATACAAAACAAAGACTTAAACTGTAAAGTGTTTTCTCACTTTACCACCAAAAATCATTTTTGGATACCCCTCAATGATTCACACATGCCACATGTGGTAGGTTGAAAAATGCTCCCAACAATGTTCATGTCCTATTCCCAGAACCTGTGAATGTTACTTTATATGAGAAAAAGGAATTTTGCAGATGTGATTAAGGACCCTATGATGAAGAGATTATCCTGGTAACCTCACTGCTATACAGAAGCTTTATAAGGGGGATCCAGGAGAGTGTGAGAGAAAAAAAAATGTGATAACAGAAAGAGAGTGAGAGAAGGAGAGGAAGAGTTTGGAAGATGCTGTTGCTGGCTTGGAAGATGGAAGATGGAACCATAAGCCATGGAATGCGAGCAATCTCTAGAAGCTAAAAAAAAAAAAAAAGGGTAGAAAACAGATTCTCTCCTAGATCCTCCAGAAGGAAGCTGGTATTACCACCCATTCTGGACACTGACACCTCGAGAACGCTGAGAGAATAAATTTGTGTTGCTTTAAGCTACTAAATTTGTGGTAATTTGTTACAGCAGCAATAGGAAACTAATGTACTACAGTTCAGCACTTAACTCACATCTAATAAAGAACTCAGGCCTTCCTCATGGCTTTTTACATAACAGATTCTCGACTTTTTATGATATATTCTCAGCAAATATGTACTAATTGAATTCTCCCCAAAATTAATGTAAAAATATGTTTGCCAAAATAAAACTTTCATGAAAACATGACTCAAATATATTATGAGCATGTCATTTATTTATCATCTTTGTGTGAGCACCAGCAAGATCGTAAAGCTACAAAGTATACATTGTGAGAAAAAATGCTAGAATAAGACTCAAAAATTTAAATATAATGCCGGTTCATATCTGGCAGGGCAATAAAACTGTCGCTTTGGAATTATCTTTTTTATCGAAATGAAATCATCTTCACTGGACAAAGATACTTTGCAATTTAGCGATCTTCTACAGATTAACATCTAACTTTACCGAGTCAGGGACCTCATTAATAGTAAATACTAAGTCAAAGTTACCTTCCCCTAAGAACTTTAAACAGTCCTTAAGCAGGTTAGAGACACTGAAAGGGTATACAATAATCCTTTATCCTTTATCCTTATTTCCAAGTTTTGTATAATTTTTCTAAACAGACTTATTCTAGTTACCTACTAGTGAGTAATAAACTACTTCAAAATTTTGTGGCTTAAAACCACAAACATCGTATTGTATATCACGATTTTATGGGTCAGGAATTTGAAAAGACTCAGCTGAGTAATTCTGCTCCATCGGGTGTGGAAAGGGGTCAAGCGGTGATAGTTGGAAGGAAGGTAGCTGAGCTGGTCTGGAGAATCTGAAACAGCTTCATTCACCATCTGGTGTCTTGACTGGCATGGTAACTGGGGGCCCCCCGGACCCCTCTTCCTCTCCATGTGTCTCAGGGCCTTTCCACGTGATCCTAGCAAGGTTACTGGGTGTCTTACGTGGACTTATACAATAGCCCTGCCACTTATCTGGAGTGTCACTTTCCACAGTTTTAGTTACCCACAGTCAAGAATGCTCCAAACATATTACATGGAAAATTCCAGAAATAAACAATTCATAAGTTTTAAATTGTGCACCATTCCGACTAGCTCCGCCCCACCTGGGACAGCAATCAACCCTTTGTCCAGTGTCTCCACCCTGTATGTGCTCCCCACCCACTAGTCACTTAGTAGCCAACAATCTCAGTTATCAGATTGACGGCTGCAGTGTCACGGTGCTTGTGTTTAAGTAACTCTTATTTTACTTAACAATGGACCCGAAACACAAGAGTAGTGATGCTGGCAATTCTGATGTCACAGAGAAGCTGTAAAGTGCTTAAGTGTAAAAGGGAGTACTGTATAATATTTTGAAAGAGACAGAGACACTATATTCACATAACTTTTACTGAAATATATGTATTATAATTGTTCTATTTTATTATTACTTATTAATCTCTTGCTGTGCCTAATTTATAAAGTAATTTTATCATAGGTATGTATGCATAGGAAAAAAAATAGTATATACAGGGTTTGATAATCTGTGGTTTCCAGCATCCACTGGGGGTCTTAGAACGTATCCCCCTTGGGAAGGAGGGGACTCCTGTACTGCCGATCTTCTTAAAGACTCAAGCCAGAACTGGCATAGCAACGCCTCTCCCAAACTCAGCTGGTCAAAGCAGTGACACTCCAGTGTGGATTCAGAAAGGTGGAAACAGAACCCACCTTGACAGGATTCTTTGGCCTAAGAATCTGTGGCCATGTTTAATGCACCACAAGTTTTGGCTTATAAATTTTAATTTTTTTCTATTAATCCTTTTGTCCTAAGATCTGTTGCATCGAGGTTCCCATAACTCTCTGGGATTCTGTCACGACTTTGTTGACTACCTGAGAAATGATGCTCTGGGCAGCCCACCACTCCTTTTCTCTCTATAACCCTTGGCAGGCATTTGTGGACAACGTCTTGAAACAATGGTTTTCCAAGTATAGTCCCAGAACCAGCAGCATCACCATCACCTGGGAATTTGCAATTCTCAGGTCTCACTTGGGACCTACTGAATCTTAACGGGATGGAGCCCATCAGTCTGTGTTTTAACAAGCCCTCTTAGTGATGCTGAGAAAGTTGTATATCACTTAATGAAAATTAATGCTATCTTAAACTAGTCTCACAGAAAGTTTGTTTTTTATATCAGTTAAAACAAACAAAAAAAGAATGTACTGAGTCTGTAAATACCACAACTGGATTATTTGCAGCTTCCAGAGCAAGGACAATGCCAAATGAAGTCCAGTAGCTTTCCCTAATTGAAGTTCTCAGCTGTCAAAAGCCTCTTCCACCTACCTGGCATGCAGGACAGACTTTCTTCTACCCACTTAAGAGACACTCTCCAGAGACATCAGGCCATATTGCTAACAAATCACTTGTGAAAACTTGTACCTGCTCCATCTTAATAATAGGCCTATTACACAGCTAAAAAAAAAAAAAGGGTAATTTTGTTGATCCTATGACCTTGTTTTTTAATTTCTGCTCTCCATTCTTTCTTTCTACCTTTATCCTATAGTTCATTGATATTCAGGCTTTCCTATTTCCTTACATAAACTTATATAGCTGTATCTTGTCTTGATATGTTGATCATTCAATTCTAAGTATTTTCTACTTTCCATTATTTTTTCTTAAGTAGTCTAGGATTACAGGTATGGTTTAAATTTTCTGATTTCTAACATAAGGATCAGAAAACATGACCTGCACCATCAAGGATCAGCTCTTTCTGTAAAGGGCCAGGTAGTAAATATTTTAGGCTTTGCTGGCCAAATGGTCTCCATTGTAAGCACTCAACTTTGGCTTTGTTGCCCTAAAGCAATGACAATATGTAAATAAATGAGGATGGCTGTATTCCAACAAAACCTTTCCTCGCAAAACAGGCAACAGGGCAAAAGCGGCCAAGAGCCACAGCTTGCCAATCCTTGGTCTACATGGCAGCAATTATTAGGATTTGCTGTTACCTAGCACAAGAAGTTTTGTAATAGTCCATGCATGCTTGAAAACCAATTATCATCTTATCCTTGGCCTGCTCCACTTCTTTAAGGGTCAGGCCTGGCCCAGGTAAACATCGGCTTTCCTTAAATTGCCATGGTGATTAAGAAGAGATTGGGTGTTTGAATCAGACTGACCTCAGTTGCTAGCTTTGCCACTTGCCATTGGGTAGTGTGGGACAAATTATTCAATTTCTCTAATCCTCAGGATCCTCTTCCATAAAGTAGGGAAAATACAGTATCTACCTCCTGGGTTTGGCATAAGGAAGGATTCGATGAGGTAATCCAGATAAAGCACTCAGTGGAATACCAGGCAGACTTCAATCATCATTAGCAGTATTGGCATCACCATGCCATTGAACAACTACTCTGAGGCAGGTTATCATTAAACCCATTTTACAGAGAAAATTAAGGCTCAGACATGTTTAAATAGCTTGCCCGAAAACTGACAGCCTGTGACCCAAAGCACTGACTCCATCCCAGAACTTCTATTTCCAAATCTAAAGTTTCCGGTACTCGGCCTCTGATTATTCCAATCACACTAACGTGAAAGGAATTTAGTGTATGCCATTCCAAGGCGAGGCTGCATTTTAAGACACCTGGAAAAAGGAGTTGCGAAACGTAGGTGCAAACTTAGCCCTTAGGGGGAAAGAGACATTTCTATGAGCTCCACCGCCTAAAAGGGCATGGGAGGACCCGCGCCGAGGTAAACCACCAAAAAGGCTTCCGCAACCAGGGAGCGGAGGTTTATAACCTGACGGTTTTCTGAGCTTGATCCTCTAAATCAGTGTCACTCAGCGGCGCACCCAGGCTGGCGCTTCTCAGCCTGTGCGACCTTGCTGCCCACGGCTGTGCTGCCCTTTTTGGCTTTCCCACTCCACGTGCCTGGAGCGCCTGGAGCCTAAAAATAACATCCAGGCTGGAACAAGCCTCCAGCTTTCTAAAAAACGGGCGCCGTCGCCACTTTGAGACATATAAATCACAGCCATGACCTCCTGTTGACTCTGCGGGTGACGTGCCGCTGAAAGTGGCGACGAATTTGGCCCCTTAGTATGACCCGAACTTTCCAATTTTTTTTCCGCTCCACTCGGCGCCTATCACATATCGTGAGGACCGCCGAGCAACCCGATGACCGTGTTGGACGTTGGAAAAATAGCCCAGGAATCTCCATTTCTCCCAGCCCAGACTAGCCCGGGACTCTTCAAAGACATATCCTGTGACCATCACATGGGTTTTCTCCGCCCGGACGGTGACGGAAAACTCGTGACTCCGACCTGAGCGCTGGGGCGGGCGCAGAGGAGCGGTGGGCGGAGCCGCAAGTCGGAACGCGAGGAAGTCCCCGACGGGCAGCGCGTGCGCAGTCTCTCGCCACGGGACCTCCTTCCCGCCGCTGAGACTAGGAAGCGGGACGTCAAATCTGTCCTCGCGCAGACGCCGCCGCCGGGCGCCAAGCGGGGCGGAAGCCCGCCTGCGCACGTTCCCACGCACGCTCCGGCGTACGGCGGCGGCCAGGGGTCGCGAGCCGGTGGAGGACCCGCGCGCGGAGGAGCCCGGAGAGTCGACGCTTCTTCCCTCCCTCCCCTATTCCCCTCCCCGCTCCCTCCCCCCCTCCCCAAGAATGTTCCGCTACGAGGTGAGCTGTTGCGACCGGAAGTGGCCCCTCCCTCCTTCACGCGCCCCTTTTCCTTTCTCAGCCCCCACGCGTCTGTCCTGTGCTCCTGGGGGGGAGGGGGCGGGCCGGTGAGACGCGTGGGACCAAGAGAGTGCGTTGGGCCTGGGGTCGTGGGTTTAATCCGAGAGCAGGGAGCTGGCTTCAGGAGGCGGGACGTCCTATCATTTGGCCACCGGGGAGAGTTGGCCTCTGTTCTGTGGTGGGGAGGGCCCGTTAAGTACCTTAACCAGACTACCCATCAGCCCCACCCCGGGAGGAACCGCGGAGGGGACCGCATTGCATCCACCCGGTGGCTTTTCCTGAGGAATTGTCATCCGGGAGAGCCCAGAGACACGTTTCCCGCTCGGTACCCGGAACCACCTCCCCTCCAGTCACACAGACCCATAGTACATAGGCAACCATCGGGTCAAGGGGGCCTGGACTTACCTTTTGACTGGAGCCGTAGACTGTTTACTAAAGGGCTCCGAGTTGGGAGGGGGCGTGTCCAGCAGAAGTTCCTTCTGGGCGAGTGGAGGGAGACGTGAGTTTGGTGCTTGTCCCGGAAATGGAGCAATAGTCAAGAGTCCTGACCCTGTCACTAATTCACTGTATGACCTTGAGCGACTTCTGATCCCTGGACATAAGTTTCTGGATTTGTAGGATAACAGAGCTGGTCTAGATAATCCTTAAGAGTCCAATTTAAGAAACTGGTGATTTGATTAAGTAGATCTTTGATTTGGGAAGTAGAGCTGCCGGACGTTGCCTCTGATGTGAAGGCAGTGGCATGCCTGCTTTTTGTAAGTTTGAGAGGGCTTAAGGTAGGTAGAATAGCCCTTTGGCCTTACCTTTCCTTTGAGAACAGCCTGGCTAAGAGGTAGCCAAGCAAGGTATATCACAAACCTGCCTACCTAGAGAACATCGAATTCTGATTCTGGGTCTTTGAAAATTGCGGACACATATACTTGGCGAAATGGTTTAAGACCCAACTAACCTCACGTGAACATGGAGAGAAATGAGATGCGGTTGCTAAAAGTAAAGAAAACTTGGGAAATAAATCATGTATTGAAGTGGAGGAGGGAAAAGTTTAAAATAGAACCCACCTAAGTTGTTATGGTGATATCTAGCATTGTTAGCAATCCACAGCCTTTGTCTACATCTATGCCTCATTTGCTCCTCACAACTCTGAGGTAGGTGGTATTGTTCCTGTATTACAGCTTAGGAGACTGAGACTAAGAGCCTAACAAAGCCCGAGATACAATAGGTGCTCAAGAGGTATTTAACGAATTAATGTTAAAGAATGACTTGCCCAAGTTCACACCACTTTTAAGAGTGGAGCCAGAACTTGAACTTGCCATATCATAACTTTTTTGAGAGCTTGTTTAATTGTAGTTGTAAATTTAGCTTTCTGTTTTATCACCAGAGTCTGGGCCTGTATGCAACAGAAAGGGAGGAAGATGGAAAATGAAGAGGAATAATAAAAGGGAATAATAAAATAGTTGAAAAGATGACACGAATATGGGGAAGATGAGAATTTTGTTGGAAAATTATATAAAATTCAAGTAAAATAATAAATTGTTCATTTTCATTTGCCTTTACTGTTCTACTCAGTGATATAAAGGAAGTTGGCAGGCCATGGGAAATGCTCTTATTAGATTCCTGATAGAGAAGTGGAATGTTTCAGGGAAACGTTAAATAAAATAAGGAATAGGAAAGAGAAACTGAAAGAAAAGAAGCTACTGAAATTTTCCAGTGTTGGGGTTATTAGGGGATAGAAAAAAATGCCATCTTTACAAAAAGTTATAATGAAGCTATTATGTTGATTGGGAAGATAAGATGAACATTTTTAGAACATTTTAAAATGAGGCACCAAAAAAAAAATAAAATGAGATTGTGAACTTGATGAATAGCTAAATCTCTTTTTTTAGTCTTTGGAGGATTGTCCTCTGGATGAAGATGAGGATGCATTTCAGGGCCTGGGAGAGGAAGATGAAGAGATTGATCAATTCAATGATGATACATTTGGGTCAGGTGCAGTTGGTAAGTGACATCTTTCTCTTACATCATCATCTTGGTCTCTTGCTCTTTTCAAATGCTCTTTTGTAAGTGCTTTGTCTTAGTAGAAAAGTAACTTCAGTCACTAACTTAGCAAAATATTCCGTTCTTGGTCTTAGAATAGTCTAGTCTCAACTGGTAGCATCTACCCTTCTCTGGGTCTCCTTTTGACTTCCTTTATAAAACCAAGTGTTCTCTAAGCCCTGTCCCTTCCAGCTGTATAATCTATTGCTCTAGGTTGACAATAAAAGGAATTCAAATGTTTAGGTAAGTAGACAGTTTACAAAGAATTAAAATAATCCAGAAGAGGAAAATTTTTATTTGTGGAACATGTAGCTTAAAGAAAACTAGTGAACTAGGATAAAACTCAGATGTGGATATGTTGTTTTAAAATTCATTTGATCAATAATGTATTTGCAGGACCTTGCATTTATCTTATAATATCTTCAATAAAATAAAAATCTTTTTATTCCAAGAATTTTAGTTATAAAAAGGCTTCATAAGTTAGAAAAGTGCTACTCCTGGATATAGATAAATATTCTAGTAGTTGGAAAAGGTTTTAAAAAGTTAAAGAGCCAGACTATACTTAGAGGCCACAGAGTTATGATTACCGAGATGGGAAATTTAGAGAGCAAGCTTATTTGATAAAGTTTGAGCATTAGAGATCCCAGAACAAGTACACTAATAAGTTAAACTGCACTTTTTAAAAAGAATAAGACTCGATGGTAATATTTTTGCTTTGACTGTTGATATTGAGAACAGCAACAATTTTTGTTGGGATGTGTAAATATGTGATTTCTTTGGTATCAAGCACATCTGTCTATGCAACAAATATTCAAAGTTAAATAATAAGAAGAGAACATTTAGCAGTAATGGGTAATCTCAAGATGTTGAATACCAAAAACAGGAGGTCTTAAAAGTGTCGTGATGGTTACTGGTTTTACAGTGACCTAAACAGCTTAAATTTATGAAAACTTAGACTGAGTTGAACTAGCAAAAGTGAAAGAGTATACTGTCGTCAGTCGGGGTTTACAAAACTCGGTAGAGATCTCAAAACTGCCTCTGAAGGGAGCAGCAAGGGAAATATTTAAGGTAGTAGTAGGTAGACTCATTGCAGAATGAGAACCAAAGACCTTTTTGGATATAGCCATAATTTAGATGTTGAGCTGTTCTCGCTTTGTGGAGACCACAGAGGGCAGCAAGAGAATAGAATTACAAAAGCAAGGAACTGATGTGAATTAACAAATTCTACTTGGAAGTTAGTTTAGTAATAACCTATAGAATACAATAGAAGCTACAAACAGTGTGTGCCTGTTTGTAGAACTCTTTTTATCTTAAAATATTATAAGGAATGTTATTTTGAAGCAGATTCCTCAGTATTAAAATGAAGTTGATAGAATTGATTTGTGGATATTCGGGTAAGGCAGCATGGTAATGTGTCCTCAGTTTTGAACCTGGACAGAGGAGGAATAGTCTTGCCTTCTCACTGACTTCCGGAGTGCTGTGGACAGTCTTTTTTTCCTGAACTTCTGTGTTCCTCACAAGATGGGGGAAATGTTGCCTTAGAAAGATGCTGGAGTATGCAGAATTCTTTTCTAAGAGAGAAAGAAAAGTACACACTCATTGAAAAAGCCCCTAGGGTCACACAGAGAAGAACAGCTAGTAAAAAGCAAAGGCAGTGAAATAGCATATGGTTAGCCCATTTCCTACCCTGGGGCATAAGAGTAGGACTTCTCGATCAACGAAGTTTATACTGGAGAAAAGATTTCCAAATGTGAGCTTTTTCCATCGAGTATAATATACTTGAATTGTAAAGTAAAAATCTTAATTCCTCGAACTTCTTGATCTAAATAATATAAGGATATATAAAAGGAAAATTGCTAAGTCAACCTGTGACTCGTTTAACATACTTCTACACATAAATATACAACTGGTATAGAGAATTTAAACCAGGAGATATAATGTCAGGCCTTTGACATGTTTTCGTTTGATGGTTTTTCATTCAAGAAGTGAGTGTCTTGAATGAAACATATTAGTACAGCAGTTATTTTAAGTCGCTGGTTACAACTGCTCTGATGTCATCTTTTCTTAAGAAACTAGTCACTGTCTCCTGCAGGGAAAAATGTTTGCATCATCTTATTCAGGATTATAAACTTCCTTTTTCTTTTTTTTTGGTATTGCTGAGTTAGTAAAATTACAAAGAATAATTTGTCCTTTAAAAACTTTCTCAGTTTACTTTCTTAGCAAAGATGACAAATATAAATGTCACATTTGATTTTTAATTACACTGTTCTTCAAGAATTTTTCAGATAATTGATAATTTAAATTAATACTGTGATTTTCATCTGAAGTGGATTTTTCCTTTTACCACAAGTAGTATGTTCAAATCTACCACAGCCCAAAGAATAGACAGTGGCTCTGTTCACACCAAATTGTAAATTTGGGAGTCTCATTTCCCTCAGTTTCTGGACCACTGGTGTTACATGATACACTGTTATGTAATAAAAATAGCAAATTTTAAATGTTTATAATCAGACCTTGACAGGGACTTAGCTTGCTTGAATGTTTGCTTAAGATGTTAAGATAGGTGTAATATTTATTACAGTATTGTCATATTGAAAATTTGCAGTAATCTAAATTTCCATCAGTAGGGGGTAAGTTAGATTAGTTTTAGTTTATCAATAGAATAGGATCTTATATAGGTTATTGAAAAGAAGGAGATAATCAGTAGTTACGTGTGTGTGTGCATGCGTGAAAAGATGTCCAAAGTATATTGCTTAAGTGAAAAAGAACAAGTTAAACTTTATAGTTTGCAATTTCAAAAATGTAACATACCTGTGGAATGATTGGAAACTTTCACTTATAAGTTAACGTATTTTTGTGATGTAACATGTATTTTCTTTGTAAGCAGATAAAAAAATAAAGGTAATTTTAACAAGTTGCCCCTCAGAAAATTGCCAGTAATTGAAATCTTTTTATTTTTCAGTGGTTAGCATTTATTATACCCTTAGGATATACCATGCATCTTTTTTTTTCCTTGTCATGGTGCCTCTAGTTCTTCCTTCTCTTTTCTAACGAGATAAATAGGAAAATTCAATGAGCAGATTATCTTTAAAGACATTTTTTAAGAATTCTGTGTTTCTATGTTAGTTATGAAGGGAATTACCTGTTATTCCCTCTGTTGCATTTTATAAGACATACAAAACAAATCAGAATAAAATATATAACATACAAAAGAATGCATGGTGTTGTGGTAGATTAGAAAGTAGTGTGTGTTTAGATAAGATGATGGTAGAATTAAAACGAAGATTATTCAGGGAAAGCTTCTGTGAAGAGGGAAAAGTGTCTGAATTTGAATGCCAAGAGGAGCAAAATAGTGAGTAGAGATTTTATGATGGAAGCAGAATGGAACAGTTGAATGAAAGAAGTGATAGAAGTAAGGTCTTGCTCTAAAGAAGGTGGTAAAGGGGTCTGAAGATACTCATCTACTGTAATAGGACTCAAGAATAATGCTGTGTCAGCATAAAATATGAAACAGCAACCTTGTGCCAGTGCTATAGACTATATAGTATGCAGGAATAGCAAAGACATAGTTAAAAACGGAAGAGGAACTGACCCAAGTCCAAGTCACTATTACGTTTGCCCCACTGTACTGCAGTAGCCACCTGACCTGTTTCCATGTTTCCTGTATTGTGTCCCCCCGCCACCCCTAGTATATTTTCAACACAGCAGCCAGAGTAATTCTAAGAAATCAAGCCACACCAAAACCTCCAGTGACCCCTCATTTCAGTCAGAATGGCCCGTGAGGCCCTGAAGGAGCCCCCTCCTACTACTTCTTGGAGCTCATCATCCCCCCTCCCCACGCCCCCCGGATCATTCCAATCCAGACAGTCCCTTCTGTTTCTCAGAACTGTCAGTCTCTCATCTTAAGGCCTTTATACAGACTTCCTCTGCCAGGAACACCTCTCTCAGATACCTACAGGGCTAACTATCTTACTCTTGATTCTTCTCAGATGTCACCCTCTCAATGAAACATAGGTCTGACCATCCTCTTTAAAGTTTTCAGTCTGCTCTCTTCCTTCATGTTCCTATAGCATTTCATCTTCTAATGTAGTATCTACTTTACTCATTCATTATGTTTATTGTTATTTAGCTGTCTTTCCCCTGCTTGAAGGAAAGCTCAGGAGGGCAAGGATCTTTGTCTGTTCTGTATTCTCGTGTATCCCATGCACCTAAAACAATGCCTGTCACGTAATAGATGCTCCACAAATGCGAATGGAATGAAATGAATGGATTCAAAGCTTATAAAGAAGATGGCAGTTATAATCTTAGGCTGTATGCTAGTGCAATGAGCTTTAACTACCCTTTAAAGTTTTTGCCTGAATTGTCATAGAAATTCAGAACCAATAGTTTAGAAATCAGTTTCAGAATATTCTTTGGACACTGTTGATAAAGCTATTACTCTAAGTGCTTAAATTTTATTCCTGGAATGATGTTAATTGTTCTTATTAGCGAAAAGCCTGTTTTAATATGCCCCTTAGTCTAAACGTTATTTCGTGTCTCTAAATGAAAATTTAGCTTTTCACCTCTTCTGGAGTTGGAATTGTTCACTTGGTTAACAGAAGAATTTTATAAAACTTAGTTTCAATATGAACCATATTTCTTTCTTATGGTTTCCTTATAGATGATGATTGGCAGGAAGCACATGAGCGACTGGCTGAATTGGAAGAGAAGCTACCAGTGGCAGTCAGTGAACAAACAGGCAATGGAGAAAGGGATGAGATGGACTTGTTGGGTGACCATGAGGAGAATCTGGCAGAAAGGCTCAGTAAGATGGTGATCGAAAATGAACTAGAAGATCCAGCTATTATGAGGGCAGTGCAGACCAGGCCACTTTTGCAAGTAAGTTCCTCTGGTGTGAGCATTATAGGAAGCTAATAATTAAAGTGCAGTATTGAGTGTTGCCATTTTATTTCATCCACTATAATAAGAAAATTACATACAGCGTAGAAAATTGTTAACATAATCCCTGAAAGCAGTTCTAGGAGAACTGCTATCTAGGGCAGAAGTAGGGGAATAATGTATATTCTGGAACACTCAAGCAGTTGAGGCTCTTTTAGAGCCTGGTTCACCAAAAGCAGGTATGTCACGAGAGAGCCCACAGTTTGCCAGACTTTGTGCATGTGTTTTTCTTTTTCGTTAGCCCCAACCAGGAAGTCTCAATTCTAGCATCTGGGATGGATCTGAAGTTCTGAGGCGAATCCGAGGACCACTCCTTGCTCAGGTTTAAAACATTTTCTATGAAATTCCTGATATGCAAAAATTCAAGTCGGCCCCTGTCGTCATCCTTCCCTTACAGAAACATGTAGTTGGATATCATTTGCCAGTCTTACGCTGATTACTTCTTCAGCACTCATAGTGGGCTAGTTGATTGATTGCACCCTTCCTCAGCCTCCTTGATGGTGCTCACTTGATTGACTGTGCTTTACTTTGAAAAGATTGCAAGGAAGCCATTGGAACTCAGATTTGTCAGCTTACGATTTGAATTACTTAAAAAGTCATTTCTAGGCAAAACTATGAAGAATGGAGAAGAGATCAGTGTTTGCCAGTGGTTGGGTGGTGGAAGAGGGGACTACAGGGGGGGCTAAAGAGGAAGTCCGGTAGTGATGAAACATCTATGGTAGAGCCATGACTATGCATTTATTAAAACTCAGGGCTCTACAGCAGATTTTACTGGATATGAAATAAAAATAAATTATAATTAAAAAATTTTTTTGAGATACTTTTGGCATCTGTAGAGATTATTAAAATATTTTGTTAGCTAATTTGAATGATATTACATCTTATAAAAAATTTTTTTTATTTTTTTTTTTTTTTTTTTTTTTTTTTTTTTTACCATTTCCTAAATTAGGACATGCCTGCAGTGTCTGTACTAGAATATGCCTTGCCTCAGAGGCCCCCACAGGGCCCAGAGGACGATCGGGACCTTTCTGAGCGAGCATTACCAAGGCGGTCAACTTCACCTATCATTGGGAGCCCTCCTGTTAGAGCCGTCCCCATAGGCACCCCACCTAAGCAGATGGCTGTACCCAGCTTCAACCAACAGGTACCTCTCATTAACAGGCACTCAGCCCAGGATATTGGGAATCTGGGCAAAATTATTTGGGAAATTGGTGATGCTGGGAGGAGGGTGGAAGTTTGGGTAGGCATTAGATGAGAAAGAAAAATAGCCAATTAGAGAGGTTAGTATCAATGAGAGACACATTCCCTAATGCCCTTTACTGGTACTGCTCCTCTTGCTGCTGCTTTTTAATTGGGGGAAAAAGGGTAGTTAACCACATTTAGTGAATATATCCTTTTTAAAGTGTTTTGCTGGCTGCCCAAAACATTGGCAGAGAGGTAACTGAAAGCTGGGGGGAGTGGGAACACACAGCATTGTCCACATCCCTTTTTACCTTTAAGATATCCCTGCTTTCCCTAGAGCCTGTGCAGTCCTGTTCCATAGACTTTCCTCCACCTGAAACCAGCAGCTGAAAAGGAAGGCCAATTTGGAAGGTATGGGGGGAGGGTGGTGTTGGTATGGCCTAGTTAGGCTCAGTATCCAATGAAAAGGTGGAGTCACAATGTATCACAAAAGAGCTGAGCATGGCGGCCATATCACAGGGGCTTCAGAATAGGACTTAGTTAATCCTCCAGCTTTCTTATCATTCCTTCTCCCTCACTGCTACCAAAATATATCCTCTTGGAGAGAATTTGCAAGTCCGAATATCTGCTGGTACCTCCCTCAGATAGCATGGAAGGGTGGGGATAACTGGAGAATTAGCTAAATCTTCCTCAGTTAAAAGTGGCACGTTGCTTGATATTTGTGAGAGGAAGTGACCAGAGGTTCTGTGTGTGAACTCATAGCCATAGCAGTTTGCTTAGAAGTAGGGCTTTGCATTGGGTTCTGTGTCTACCAGTACTTGAGGGGAGGGAGTGTAGGTGGAGGAAAAACTGACTTCACTGAGTGTAGTTGTGTATATGTTTGTCCTGATAGATTCTGTGTCCGAAGCCTGTCCATGTTCGGCCCCCAATGCCACCACGCTATCCTGCTCCCTATGGTGAGAGGATGTCTCCAAACCAGCTCTGCAATGTCCCGGTATGTCATTCTACAACCTAATGAAAATGAACAGTCTGTATTATCTGAACACTGCCTGTATGATCAGTATACTAGTATATAGACATCTCCTAAATTATACATATTTTTTCTATCTCCATACTTGAATTTCTGGATTTTCTGGTTCGCAGGTCAGATGACATGGTTCACCATGTTCAATTGTTTCTTACCTCAGTTCTTTACTTATCTTTAAAAATCTAAACGCAGCGTGATCATCTGGTTTCCTGCTGTCTCTGTTCCTCATTCTGCTGCTTTCTTTTTCATATTATCACAGTGCTTCATAATTTCACAATTACTCTCATATTTCTTCAGTTGACAGTTTCACTGTACATTGAAGAGTTATTATTTCTGAGTTTATTTTGCATTTCTAATGAGTTCCCTTATTATATCGATTTACCTGTTTCATAGTAAGCATATAATTTTTTTTTCCTAGAATTCTTCCCTACTGGGTCACCCTTTTCCTCCTAGTGTTCCTCCTGTCCTCAGCCCCCTCCAGAGAGCACAGCTTCTTGGAGGAGCACAGGTAAGCCTGTGATTAGCCCGACCCATAAAGAACTCTCTTACTTTCCGAGTTTCGCTAGATGTGATCCTTTTTTTGATCTTTAATCAATCACTACTGCCTCTTAAGTTTTTCCTTTACCTTTTCAAAGAAAATTATTGATGGAAACCATTAACTTTTCTGTGGATTAAAGCAAGGGGCTTTGCAGATTAACTAAATCTAAGATTTTGTTCCTCTGTGTAGCTACAGCCTGGACGGATGTCTCCCAGCCAGTTTGCACGGGTCCCTGGATTTGTTGGTAGTCCGCTTGCTGCCATGAATCCCAAGTTGCTGCAAGGGCGAGTTGGGCAGATGCTTCCCCCAGCACCAGGCTTCCGTGCCTTCTTTAGTGCTCCGCCCCCTGCTACACCACCACCCTCACAGCAGCACCCCCCTGGCCCAGGACCTCACCTGCAAAACCTAAGGTACACAAAACAAATGCGACTGTTTATTCATTGTCAGCCAAGTCTCCTGATATTTGCAGGTGACCCATTTTGAGATATTACCAGATCTTCAAGTTTCCGGACACAAATGTTTGACAGTCTGCAGGCTCTCTTATGAATCACATTTCCCCTGAGTCACATGCTTCCCATGTACATTTGCACATTACTAGTTAATCACCTCTTATTTCTTCTATAGTTTATGTCTCACCTTATATTCATTTTATAAACACATACTTACACAGATAGACAATGCTTATCACTTACTAAGAATTACTATACACTAAGGGTTCTCCACAGAAACAGAATAGGGGCAATATATATATACCCACACACATATGTATACACACACACACATTCATGTATGTGTACAAACAAATTACATATACATATAGAATATATGTGTATACACAAATACGTGTATACATGGAAGTAAGTATTCATCCTTTTTCTGGTTAATTCAGTTTTTAATTTTGACAGTGTAACAAGGTGCTTCTAATTTATACATTACAGTTTTAGTCTTGAGTCTAAAATTTGTAGGGTGGGCTAGCAGGCCGGAAACTCAGGCAGGACTTCTGTGTTCCAGTTTTGTGGCAAAATTTCTTTTTCTTTGAGAAGCCTTAGTTTCTGCTCTTAAGGCCTTTAATTTATTGGATTAGGCCAACCCACATATCAAAGGCCATCTCTTTTGTTCTTAAATGTCAACCAAATGTGAATATTAATCGCCTCTACAAACTGATTTCACAGCAACATCTAGACTTGTGTTTGACCAAACAGCTGGACACCATAGCCTGGCCAAGTCGACATATAAAATTAACCATCACACATATTTTCAATGTCGTTCTCAAATAGTTGAAATTAAGTACATTAAATCTATGTAGAGACTTCTGTTTAACAGGAGCAAAGGAAAAAGAAACTGCTTTACTGTCAATTCACTTAGATTTTGTGATCATCCTCTTAGTTGAGAATTGGCCTTCGTGGAAGACGTGAAAATATGGCTGTCTTTTCCTTCTGATTGGTTTTCTTAGGATAGTTTTAATATTCCCCTGGATGAACCTGTATGAAGTTGTCTTGTACCAACAACATTTTTAAAATCTTCAAATCATCAAGTCAACAGAACTGAAAACCTTTTCCCTTTTTTCTTAGATCTCAGGCCCCAATGTTTAGACCAGACACCACTCACCTCCATCCACAGCACCGTCGACTCTTGCATCAGAGACAGCAACAGAATAGAAAGTAAGTACTCATCCTCCCCCTCTGTGGTCTCTTAATTCACCTTTTCATTTTGACAGTATAACAGGTGCTACTAATTTACTTTACTTTTAGTGAATTTAATTAGCATTAAGCTTATTTTACTGGTAAAGTCAGATCATATGTGCCTTCATTTTATGTTTTTGATAACACTAGCTGTAATAAGATTTTATCAGCTAATTTCCAAGCTGCTATAATTCTGTTGATCATAAATCAGAAATATAGTTCAGATATGATTTTTTTTTTTTAGTCAATATTTTGTACTCCTTACCAGGTTTTTAGGGTACTTTTAACTACCTTTTGTCTACCATCTCAGCTCTGAGATAATCTTGAAATATAGTGGCTAGCCCTTACATTTGGGTCTTATGTAAAGCCAAATCACTCTTTAATTTTACCTGTAATTATTTAATTCTCATACAACAGATATAAATATATATTTATAAATGTGATCTCAGCTGTGTACCAGGCACTGTGCTAGATTTGGGGGATTGAAAGAACAAGATATATAAAACCCCTGCCTTCGTGGAACTTATATTCTGTAATCATTCATATTTATAAAATAAGAAAAAACTTTGAGGTTTTGTCAACCTTAAGTTTTATAGTTTTCTGTGTATAATTCCTTCAAAGAAATTCTGGAATATTTTTTGCAGGGAATAAAACTAATACGGGCTCTTAAAATATTAATTTAAAAATAC
>NW_006435764.1:8980969-9001092 GCF_000325575.1 Pteropus alecto
TTTTAATTAATTTAAATATAAACACTAGTGCCTTCGTTAGCAATATGATATTGCGCACTCATGATTTCTGTTCTGTGTAACAAAAGACATCCACAAACATGTAATTCCCAGTAGAACCTACATGGCTCATAAAAATGAAAGGAGTTCAAGCTCACTTGTAATCAGAAAAATGCAGATTAGAATTAGATAACCATTTTACATCATCAGACAGGCAAAACTTGAAGTGTCTCATCATTGTCATTGTTGGTAAGAATGGAGTATACAGTCTCTTAAGAGAGAATTTGGCAATAAATAATGAGATCGAAAATGTGAATGCATCACATCTTAGCAGTTCTACTTTTTAGTATGTACCTGAATATATTATCAACATGGGTGAATAGGAAAAGCATGATGTTGAGTAAGAAACAAGGAAAATTATATGTTTAATACCAAATATGTAAAACCGAAAGGCACACAGAATAATACTGTATAAAGTTTAAAGATGGGCATACAAGTAATAAAAGAACAAAGACACTTCTGGGAGGATACATACCAAGGTCATTCCTCTAGGAAGGAAAGGAAGCTAGAAACTGGAATTCAGAGACGTACAAGAGGGCCTTCAGCCTTAAATGTGACACTGTATTAACTCTAATGTTACTTTTTAAAAATCCAAGGCAAATTGGCCAAGTCAATTTTTTTTCATTATGTCTATGTGGTAGGTAAATGGATGTTTAATATATGCTGGTCTTTTCTTTACATTGAAATATTTCATGATTTTCAGCAAGTTTAAAAAAAGTATATAGATTAGGAGTCAAATTGACCTGTGTTCAAATCTTACTCTCCCAACAGGTGTATGGCTTTGAACAAATTACTTGTTCTTTTGGCCTTGATCTGTTGTCTTAAGTGGAGAAAACAAAACTACCTACCTCGTAGGGTTATTGTAGGACTTGTACAAAAGTCACTAGGTAAAAGTACTTAGCATATGCTAAGAAAGTCAGATCTTAGTTTTAGTTCCTTAGTTATGTATTGCATACCTCTTTTGTCTTGAATTCTGTTAAGATTCAGCTCTTTTCACTTCTCTTTTAACAAAAGCAGAGGGGAATCTTGTTTTTTCTAATTGGCCTGGTTTTTTCCTATAGTGTTATAAGGCATAATTAATGTACCACTTGGGGTGAATGTGGCGTATGTTTGTCTTTCAGTCAGCACCGGAATCTCAATGGTGCAGGAGATAGAGGAAGTCACCGGAGCAGTCATCAAGATCACCTCCGAAAGGATCCATATGCCAATCTCATGTTGCAGCGAGAAAAGGATTGGGTCTCTAAAATTCAGATGATGCAGCTGCAAAGCACTGATCCCTACCTGGATGATTTTTATTACCAGGTAAACACTTTGTGCCAGTTTTGAGGATCAGCCATTTAGTCCCTCACTCTGTTGAAGGCAGTCATTTAAAAATTGGTAAAATTAAATATTGATAGAATTTTCTCTTGAGGTAATCTTAGAGTGGATAAGAATTGACTAAGCACATTCTGTCCTCACACTGCTCACCAAAAGGTCCTCATGGATGCTCTTTATTTTTCACACATAAAGGCTCTCAGATCAATGTTTTCATATCCCTTTAATAAGCTGATTCTTTCTATTAAGAATATTAGCAGTCTGGCTTTAAATATATTTCCGTTGATGATTAGCTTTTTTGAAGGCTGGGGTTTTTGATAAATTTATAGCAATCTAACAAAAATTAGAGATCACTACGTTTATAGAGGGCAGGTGGTTATAGCCACTAGCATAATTATTTAATGAAAGAGTTGCCATATCCTATGTTTGTATTTCTTACATGGCAGAATTACTTTGAAAAACTGGAGAAACTGTCAGCTGCTGAAGAAGTGCAAGGTGATGGCCCTAAAAAGGAGCGCACCAAGCTCATTACCCCTCAGGTGGCCAGACTAGAGCACACCTATAAGCCAGGTAAGGTCCTTCTGCCCGGACCCGGAATAAGAGAAATTTGACAAGCTGCCGATATGATAAAAATGAACAACTGTATAGATGGTTGGGTAGAGATGTTTGAAACTCATTTATAAGGTACCATTGTCCTTAGTAAATGCAGAGATAAGCTTTTGTTCATGGAGTAGGTGGTTTGGCAGATGGCCCCTTGAGATTCTGTAACTTTTAAAACCTGTTGTAATTTCTAGTTATCTCTAAAATAAGGGAGAAACACCTCAGATTTTTATTTGTTATTGCACAAAAAAAAATGGAAAAGGATAGATTTTGATGAGATTGCTTTATGAATACATGGGTTTTTTAAGGAAATTGTTAAACTGTGAGTAAAGACTAGAGAATATAAAGATCTCTGAAAGCCACCTGCCTACATTGCTAAGTTTTTATTCATTGGGAATTTTTTGTCCTTACAGTGCAGTTTGAGGGCTCTTTGGGAAAGCTTACTGTCTCTAGTGTGAATAATCCCCGGAAAATGATTGATGCTGTTGTGACATCTCGGAGTGAGGATGATGTAAGTGTCAGAAGAATTGTGCGTTTAAGAACTTCTGGGTCATCACTCCTTCTTGCGGGGTCATTGTGAAATGGAATCAAGCATGATGGAGTTGTTTGTAGTCCAGCCTAACCTGGAGCTTTTGACCTTACCATTGGTGGCATTCTGCTTATCTTCAGATGAGCTGAGGTACTAATACTTCCACCTACCTCTAAGGCAGCCAGGCAGGACCTGGGGTGGCAGGAGCCTTTCAACTGGGTAACTGGCTGCAAATAGCATCGACTGTTTACTTCAGCAAAATTACCATTTTCTATGTGTTTTAAGATTTTTGTATGATATCTTCATCTTTTACTATTATCCCATTGCCTTTTGCTTGTCTCTGAATTAAGTTTGATGGTTTGTGTTGGGTTTATTTAATCAGCTCTAGGACCTTGTCCATATTAGTGTTGTTTTTAGATTATAACTTTCAGAGTCAAGAGTCTCAAAATATTGTCACAAATGGAAGTACATATGCACAAGTAGAAACTTGTTTTTAACACAACTAAAGAGTTCACATTGAATAGTCTTGTCTTTTTTAGGAGACAAAAGAAAAACAGGTTCGGGACAAGAGACGAAAAACCCTTGTCATAATTGAGAATGTAAGTCTTAGAATTTGTTGCTACAGTTAGTTTCAAATAAAGAACTGTCAAATGTGTGTGCTCACAGAAGTGGAAAAGCGGCTGTCAGTCAGTGCTCCCTGATTAGAATTAACGGACTTGGTCTTGTTAACTGTCCCTTGCGTGCCGGGTCACACTAGTACGGACTGGCCTGTGTTTCACCTGCGGCCTCACGGAAAGAGCACTGCAATCATGGCTAGAAGTACTGGAGTTTTGTCCAAGACAAACAAAAACTTATAGACAACAACATGGTGGTCACCAGAAGGAAGGCTGGGAGTGGGAGAGGTAGAAGGTAAAGAGGGTCAACTACATGGTGACAGAAGGAGCTGTGACTTTGGGTGGGTGACCATACATGCATTATACAGATGATATAGGATTGTATACTTGAAACCTATGTATTTTTATCACCCCAATAAATTTAATAAAAATAAGTATTGGGGTTTTGTTTAGGTCACAACTGAATGCTTTGGGGCAGGTCACTTTTCTAAGAAAAATGAGAATAAAAATGACACTTGTGAATTAATTTAATCAATTAAGTCAGGTCACCCATATTTATTGGCCACTCCCTGGGTGCTGAGTGTTAAGAAAAAAAAGGGCGGGGGGGTGGTTAATGTACAAGCAGTTACTTTATACAGTAAATGCCATGTTGCAAGGCCATAGAGCATAGCAGTTAAGAGCTAAGACTGTGGAACCAGGCTACAAATCATGTCTTTTTCATTTCTAACTGAATCTATGACTTGAGGCAAATTACATAACTTTTCTGTGCTGTCCTCAATTTCTTCTGTAAAAATGGAGATAACAGTCTCCTCCTCACTGGGTTGTGGTGAGTATTCAGTGAATGAGTATGTACATACCAAGGTCCCTGGAACAATGCCTAGCACCCAGCAGTAAAATTATTACCATTTTTATAAATGTGAGGCATAACCTGGAGCAGTGATACAGATGGTATATAGCACAATGCTGCTTTGGCTGCTGGAAATTTTAGAAAGTGTGTAATCATTTCACTATCATTACCTTCTGGATTAGAGGTCAAGGAGGGACAAAGAACACTGTTTGAAGAATTTTTTTCACTCTGTTCTGAATTTGAAGGAACACCTTTTTTCTCTCAGCCTCATTACAGTGAGTTTTCACCCTTTAGTCTTTATCGGGTAGTCCTGAACTATGAAGTTGTTTCTCTAATACTCTGACCCTGACCGAGCTCACTGTGACCTGCTTTGTGTCTCACGTAGACCTACAGTTTGCTCCTCGATGTGGAGGACTATGAAAGGCGTTATCTACTAAGTCTGGAAGAAGAGAGACCTGCCCTGACAGATGAAAGAAAGCACAAAATTTGTAGCATGTATGACAACTTAAGGGGGAAATTGCCTGGTCAGGAGAGGTAAGAATTGTGCACTTACAGGAAAATGTGAGATTAGCTGGACTCCTTGCTCTGATAAACTGAGCTTTACACGTTTTAGACAGATATCCTTCCTTACCACCTCAGTAAGCTCCAAGTCTGTCCTATTGGCCTAATAACTCAAATGCCACTTTATATAAAACATTTCATAGTACTTCCCAGCCAGGGAAAAAAAATCTCTTTATCCTGAATTCATTTAATCAAATACCAGTCAGTATCTACTAGGGAGATACAGTGGAGGGCATTATCTAGTTTTCTGTTGTTGAGCCTACAGATTGTAATACCTGGTTTATGCTTGCTAGCACGCTCAACCTTGTAATCTTTATGTATTCCTCTTTCCTACTAAGCTGAAAAGTATAAACATTTAAACTTCCTTGGGATTTCCATAGAATACTCATACACTGTGGCAACCAATCAGTCTTCCAGTGGAGGCTAAGCGCCTTAATATATCTTTTTTTCTGTATTGTTATCATCTTTCTCCCACCTCATATCTGGAACAGAATCTTGCTAATGGTAAATTTTGTGTAAATCCCAAATATTTATTTGATGAATGCAAGTCTCTTGATAACTCGCTTCCTCTTTGCCCATTCAAGAGAATTGATGATTTCCTCTAAGCCAGGGCATACACAAAATAGAACATAAGAAATGTGTGTAATTGAAGTATATTCATTATGTGGAAAAGCATTCACAGGAAGTTGGAAAAAGTGAAATAAAACCCCATGAATTCTGTGGGCCCATTTTTTTTATGGAAGATAAAATACACAATATATATACAGCAAAATTTTCTTAAATGCTAACACAGATTATGAATATTTTTATTTCTCTTTTGCTTATATATTTCAGATTTGCTATATTAACCATGTTGTTTGTATAGTTACTTTAAAGTTAAAGGAAATTAATGCATATAGTTTGACCAAGTTTTTTAACATAGAATTTTTTACATGATTTTCTGCATTTGTGAAACTTGAAAAATTTGTATTTTTTTAGTTGCGAGTTGGAGAAATAATTCTCACTGTTTTGTAGTACAGATAATAGAGTAAAAATGAATGAGATATATTCATTCAGTAACATGTAAGAGGGAAAAAAGAGGCAGGGTTTACATTGTCCTTGCTGACCTAAGCATTTTTCTTCCCCTGCAGGCCAAGCGACGACCACTTTGTACAGATCATGTGTATCCGAAAAGGAAAGAGAATGGTCGCCCGTATTCTTCCTTTCCTCTCCACAGAGCAAGCAGCCGACATCCTCATGATAACAGCCAGGAACCTCCCTTTCCTTATCAAGAAGGACGCACAGGATGAGGTGATCCCCATACGGAGCGTCTTTCTTTTGAGTCTCCATAGTTAATAAGATTGCTAGAAGCCAAATTTCTTTTCCTCCCCTCTTCTGTTGTTTTGTCTAATCTTTGGCAGTATGATTTGATTATTTAAAGCAAAACTTTTTATTACTCCAGGCCTATATTTTTCATCCCATCTTTCGTCCAACGGACCATGTTCCTAAACATGAAGAAAGCAATAATTCCGTCTTATTTGACATAGTTGTAAAGCTGAGATCTGTATCCAGATTACTTGGGAAGCAAATAATTCAGCCCTTACCCCTAGACATGCTGAATGAGAATTTACAGAGGAAAGATCAGGGCTTCTGTATCTTTAACAAGGTCCTCAGTCGAATCCAATGTGTACTGTTTGCAAACTTAAGGTCTTGGTTACTTTGTTGGCTATAAAGCATCACTCACTGGGTTGTTGGCAGTAGCTTAACATTCACCTGTGTACTTAGTTGAGTGGCATCCTGCCCACAGGAATCAAGCCAGTGCTTTTAAATAACTTTTATCGTGATCTAAACTAGGCTGGAATTTGAAACATGATTATAAAGTTTACAAGTTAACTCTTGGTAACAGTTGCTCTCTGCTTATCCCTGTCATAACACTTGAAAGAATAGCAACATTTATAATGGTCTCAGAAGTTCATAGCAAGAAATTTATAAGAGTAGCATTAAGGGTGAGATTCAGAAAAATAGAATTTATGAGAATGAATCTGATAGAGTAGACTGCAGCTGAGCAATAACCACATGGTAATAGTCCCCAAGAAACACATGGTCCCGAGCTATCTTATCAGTGGTATGACATGGAAGAGTTGAAAATCATTCCTTCTGAAATAATAAGCTGAAAAAATTCCTTCTTGAAATTTTAGCATCTGCATAAGACATGAACACGGAAGTTAGGTCTCATCATTATTGGAAAAAGTGAAATGAGATGAGACAAGTACTTTTTAAAAATATTTCAAGAATGAAAAATAGGTTGGAGGTTAAGGATTTGAGGTTTAGCCTAGAAAATAGAAGACTAAAAATAACAGCTGCCTTACAGCATATATATTGTAGGCAAAGAGGCAGGTACTCACTCATAATCTCAGAACTCACCAGTGGAAACAAGTTGGAGAGAGCTTTATTCACTCAGCAAATATTTATTAAGCAGTTCTGTGTACCAGGCAGCTTTCAGTTCTAGAAATACGGCACCTAGTTCTAAGTGCTAGAAGCTAGGAATCCAAAGATGCCTGCCTTAGTGGAGCTTACCTGCTAGTGAGGAAAATGTGGTTAAATATAGAGGCTAAGTTTGTATCTACATGCATTGAGTAGTAAACCACATTTCTAAAGACCATTTCCTTGATGTAATAGGTAGTTCTAGGTCTGAGGCATAACACGTACAAGATAATCATGGAATACCTTATGCCAGAAAGCAGAGAAGCTAAAAGATGACTCGGGTCCTCTGTAGAAGATTCACAGATCTACTTGAAAGGGCTTTTGTTGGTAAAAGGGATTATTTGCATCTTTAAAAAAATTACAGCAGTGGATTGAAATATATTAAATATATTTAATGAGTTTATAATGTTTCCAAAAATATGTTAATCATCTTTGGAGATTGCTAGGCCATCAACTCATTCTGAAAACCGGAAAGTAAAGGAAAAGAATCACGCATTTATTCTGCCATTCTGTTACCATCTAATATCATGGTAACTAGAGGGTTGATGATAGGAAGTTCTTTATAAAAGAATTTCGGCTACTGCAAAAGTGTAATTGCAAAAATATGATAAAATTAGGAAATCACTATTTCACAGCTCCCACTGAAAAAGCAGTCAGTCTGGACAGCAATCATTACTAGTGCTAAAAGCATTAGGGAAAAGCTGGATGGGGAACTTTACAGTAGTTGGAGCAGACTAACAACCCCTGAGCCAGCTAACAACCCCTGCACCACTAAGGAGTGCGGCAGACACCGTGCATCCCGATGTGATGCAGTGGAAAGCACGCAGCGCTGTCTGGGAAGCTTTCCTGCCCCTGCCCTCTGTCACCCTTCCACCAACTCCCGCCTCCAGTTGAACTTGTATCTAATCAAACTTCTGATTCTATCATTTTTATGGGGGAAAAAAGAGGATAAGGGAACCTGTTAAATGACACCACAGAGGTGCAATTAACCAGATCCAAACTATGGAACAAATGGCCCAGTTTCTTCAAATAAATGATCTGAGTAAAGGAGATGGACAAAGACAAAGGACCTGTTAACAGATTTTAAAAGCCTTACCAGCCAAGTACAATTAATGTGTGGATCTTATTTGGATCGTAATAGACATTTTTGAGACAATTGGAGAAATCTGAGTTTGGAGTAGATCTTAGATGATGATAAGGAATGATAATATGAGAGGTTTTATTAGAGGTACAAGGTGTAAGGTGTGATAGATGATAAGAGGTTTTATTAGAGATACAAAGTGAAGTGTTTGTGGATGAAAAGATATGATACAGAAGGAACATAGATTTAATACGATTAGCAAAATAGTGATTTAATTGTTGAGGTTGAGTGATGGGTACATGACGGACTTCATTATACTGTTCTTTATACATTTGTATATGTTTAAGAATGCTTTAATTGTTAAAGCTTTGTTTATTTAAAGTAGTAGATCACAAAAAGTAGTTGACTCTTCATCCTTGGATACTAAAGTAAAACCAACCTTCACTTTTTATACCATGGGCAATGAGTGCTGGACGCACTTTTGATTTCCTTTCCTGTATTGTTATAACCTCATTATACTGGTAGCTCTGTATTTTAACTTTCCAGTCTGGGCCTTATGGCAGAAAGAAATGAATGACCAGCAGGCTAGAATCGAACAGCGTGGATTCTGGTTCTAGCTCCTAGCTTTGTAACTGAACACTGAGCTTCTGATCACTTAGGAGCTTTTCTGATGAGCTATAAAATTGGTTAATCGTTGTTCCATTTCCTCACTGAGCTTTTATAAAGATAAAGCAAGATAGAATTAAGTCTGAAAATACTTCTCAGTAATTCTGTGGCACTCAGAATTTACGTGTCTTAAAGTGCTTCTCACACTATGTTGAAATTGCCAATTTACTCATCTTCCCCACTGTATTTTAGATCCCTGAGGGTCTGTCCTTTTAACTTTTGTTTTTAGTCTACAGTGCCTGGCACATCATAGGCATTTATATATTTGTGGGATAAATTAAAATACTGATCTTTTATCATGAATCTTGTGTATTTGAGAAGTGATTTTATACCCTCGATTCACAAGTCATGATATTTCCTATGCAAGTTGACTTGAAAAAGTTCCCAGTAGGTCCGTTGTTACCACTCTAGCAGCATCTCCTAGACTTAAGTGTCAGCCCCGTTTTGTTAAATCTCGCCTCAGGCCGTTGACTGTACAGCTGACCATCATGGTTGCCAGGATCTAATACTTTTATTTACTTTTTGTGTAGGTGCTGCCATGCTTATTGAGTCCCTTCTCTCTCCTCCTCTATCATCTTCCATCAGTGACTGTCACCAGCCTTCTGCAACAGCTGATGAACCTACCTCAGAGTGCAGCTGCACCAGCCCCCGCCAACCCTCACCTCACTGCTGTGCTCCAGAGCCAGGTGGTCTTGCCCTTTTATGGCCCTGGACTTTGCAAGGCTTCTAATTTGAGTTGTAGATAAAAGTAATGGCTGCCGTGGCTATGGAAACTTGTAAATAGGTTTCTTTCAGTCAGGAGTTACAGTAAGCTCCTAGTGGCAGAGGCTAGAAATAACAGTGGTTTCAACAAAGTAGAATTGTAGGTATCTCGTGTGGAATAGATCTGGTACAGCAGCTTCACAGCATTGTCAGGGATGCAGGCTCCTGCGGTTTGCCTTCTCTGCCATCCTTAGCAGTGGCTGACGTGCTCGTGACCTCTAAGGGTCCATGATGGTTGTAGAATTCAAGACCCCACTTTGCATCAGAGAGGTGCTCGTGGAAGGCCAAAATGTGTGGATTAGCTGTCTGCCTTATTTGGACCTTTTCCAGGTGTTCAAACCAACAACCGCTTAATCTCAATGGCCAGGTCTTAGTCACATGCCACACGCCACACATAACTGCAGGGAAGGCTGGAAAACATCTTTAATTCATAGCATTGTCACCACAAGTAAATTCAGAGTTCCAATAGGAGGAGGAAGCATATTGGGTGGCTAAGTAGGGGTCTCTGTTATAAGACTAAATAGTAGAACATCCCATTTCATCGATTTCATTTACATCAAGGTAAAGAACCGGAGACTCACAGGGGAAACATAATACAGAAGAAGCAACATGAGCTTTTAGACAACATGTTTTCATTCCTTGCTTGCCACTTTCTAAGTTTTTGACCCTGAACAGATTATTTCACTTTGTTGAGCCTCGGTGTCCTGATCTATAAAGTGGAGGTGAAGATGTTGATTTCACAGTTTTCCTGTTACTTAGATGAGAGAACAGCTGTGAACAGTCCATTATAATGCCGGGTCCGCAGAGGGCACTCATTAAGGGCCGTCTGTTACAGGAGAGGGAAAAGGTAGTCTCTCTCATCTGAAAACCTGCTGAAGCATGGCTCCGAAGGGCAGTGCCTCAGCAGATGAGAGAGGTGACAGTGCCTCAGGGGACTTAAGATAGGGGTACCGGATTGATCAGTTATGTGCCTTTCATGTGATTTGGTCTCCTGGTATTAATTTTGATAAAGGCAGTAGAATATCTTGAGGTCAACAAGACTATATAGGACAGTGTGTTTTTCTGACGTGAAGGGAACTTGTGCGGAGAGGCAAGGTAATCCTCTATGAGTGGAACTCGGGAAGGTGGGATGGAATCCCAGAACACCCCGCCTTCTCTTTGTGACCCATTATAACTGGCTCAGACATTAACCCAGTACGTCTGATCCCTGTTTGTCTTTTCATTCTATGCCCCTTTAGACTGCATGTTTCCTGCTTGTACTACCCGGTAAATGAAACAAATCTAATAAAACAAATCTTTATACATTTTAATTGCTAAAGCATGTTGCCAAATTTTGATAATCCTAGATATAGTGAATATATCTGTTTATCCTTCCTCTTTTTTTTATTTTTTAGATTCTTAGTAACATCCTGTCTAAGCTTTTACATTTGCAGAGAGGTGTATCCTTTTTTAAGGAAATGTCCTCTCTGTATCCTGACCATTTCAGTTACTTTTCTTTGTACATTTTCCCACGGGTCTTAACACCTTTTTTCTTAATTCAAAATACCTTACTGTATTTAATGTTTTTTTTTTTTTCTGCGAACTTTAATTTTCTCTATCAAAGTTTGTCCTCATTTAACTTTTTTAAATCCATTTCTGTTCTCGTAAATAGGAGAAAAGCTCACAACCGTCTTGTCTTTGCCCAGTGTCACAGAAAAGCATGCAGTGGGATCATTTGGGTGTAGTGCTGATCCCCCTTGAACAGAGATCCCCTCGGCAGTATGGGGGGGGGTGAGGCAGTGTTGAGTGTGACTCCCTCTGTCCCCTCTTGCAGTTTGGCCTGTCACTGCTCCTCGTTGTCCTGAGCCGCGGGGAAGACCTGCAGAGTTCAGATCCCGCTACAGAAACAACGGAAAACAACCAGTGGTCAGTCTGGGCTGTATTTCTTCTTTTGTTTTAAGTTCTGTTAGTAAATTTTCATTCTTATTCTCACCTCGTTATTATCGGTTTCCTCTGTCAGGACGGAGGTGATGTTCATGGCAACCCGAGAACTTCTGCGGATTCCCCAGGTGGCCCTGGCCAAGCCAGTCTCTATCCCCACGAACCTAGTATCCCTCTTTTCTCGCTATGTTGACCGGCAGAAACTGAACTTGCTGGAGACAAAACTGCAGTAAGTTTGCAACAAGAGAGTTCCACATCTCACTACTGTTGGCACTTTAGAGGTTGTGATGAGGCGGTTGGGGGGCATAAAACTGAATTTGGTGGAAGAGATTAAAGACTTCTATCAAATATATGAGTGTCTACTAGATAGAAAACACTGTACTGGGTCCAGCGGCACCCTCCTGGTTGACTGAATGCTAAGGGTAGCGATGTCTTAGGTGTTATGTTGTGAGAATTCTTACAAGGATGTAATTTTGATGCAAAAGATTGCCTCTGGTTTAACTCATTTATACAAACAAGTTTCCTTTCTCTCTTTCTTTATACCTGTAGGCTAGTTCAGGGGATACGATAAAAGATCTGCAAATGTGTCCTGTACCTCCTTTTGACTGTCACCTGCACTGCTGCCATCACCAATGGAGTGTTTTTAATGAGGGAGGGAAGGTAGCTTATTCCCCAAAGCATCCTGTGGGACCGATTCCTGTTCACAGGGGTCGTCTCTAATGGCCAGGAGTCTCCCCACTGCTCTGTGACGTTTGGCTGGGTGGTGCTTCTGCTGGTTTCTTCTTACCTTCTATGTTACAATTCTGCATGTCCTGTTTTTACTCAATTCTTCTCAATTTTGCATTTTCTTTGCCCTAGAGACACAAATATAATCTCTCCCTTTATCCCACCACCACTACTCCAGTTCAGAGTAGAGCGTAGCCTGCCCGAGGATTCCTTCCCTCATCCTATTGAAGTCTTTTTTCATTGCCCCATATTAATAAGACTATAGGAGAGCCAATTAAGTAGAAATTAATATATATATGCACACATACCCCCCCTACATATGTTTATGTGGTCTCCAGAGGATCCTTAAAAATGAGTTTTAGATCGAGAAACATAAGGTTGACACATCCCCCCTCTAAACACAAACCAGCTGATGTAGTTTTAATCTGTTTCTAGTCCATCTTGTAATTAATTTGGTGGCTACTATTTCTTTCAGTATAAACACAAGGTATGCAGCACATTTAAGAAAATCAGAGCTCTTAATTGGCTGATGCCCGGCTCTAAGCCGAGAAGTCCCTTTTCTCCTTTCTACCTGAATTTCCTTTGTTTCTTTCCACCTCAGTGGAAACAGCACACAGTTAAACCTTTTTCCCGCTACAACTACAGTGGACTTGAGTCTGCCCCTCAAGTGCATGGAAGATTGCTCAAAAAGGTTCTGACTTAGAGCCTGCTTCCACGGTGTAGCTTTTGTCTTCCCGAGACTGCTTCAGTAAGCCATGCCTTTACTCTTTCCTCCCGTTTCTATTTGGTATCAGGAGTAGAAACCTCCAAATGTAACCATGGAAGCTGTTTGGCTTGCTTGCTTTTCAGTCTCCTCCACATCATGGGCAGAACGCTGGCCTTGCTACTTCATCTCACCCAAGTCCCGTCCCAGGAGCCAGGGGCCTGGGTGTGAATCCTAGCAGGGACTGCCATGACCCTTTTCAGTTATCCCTCTCCCATGCAGCACTCAGCCAGGATGAGAGGGTTTGACCCCTAGTGATTACAGCCATCAAGAAAATTAAATCTGAATTCATTTTACATGACTGTCCTGATATACTTCTTGCTGTTTCACCTTTGCGAATGTAGTTGGGGGGCAGGTTATGATATTTAAAGAGAATAAATGTTTTGCACATACACGTATTGTACAACAGTAAAGTCCTCCGTTATAACCAGCTGTCCTTGTTCTTCATCTCCATTTCTTTCCACTCTGTAGCCCCAGGCTCCACCAGCTGTTCCCCAGTGACATTGCCTAGCTTCCCTCTGCCATTATCTACTGACTGTTCCCACCATGCGCCTTTCCTGCCTTTCCACCTCATAACCGATCGAGTGAATACTTGATTACTATTTCTTCCTTTCTGTGCTTTATCTTTTTTTGTTTGGTTCTAATAAAAATTAAAAGTTTCTAAATTTACATTTTTATAGGGTATTGTAAATAAAAACAAATTGTATACTTGAAAAGTGTGTCTGCATTTCTCCTTGTTACTTCTGAACATGATTTTTAATGTGTTTCAAGCATGTTTAGATAGACTGGCAAACCCCTTGGTGTTGGGGATTGGTAAAAGATATTTACCTATATGTGTGTTTACTTTTTTAATTTTGTTGTAAGGGAGGCAGACAAAGATCTTTTGTTTACATGGTAACTTTCCTTTAAAAACCTATACGCTTTCAGTTCCCCTCCCATTTTAACTGCAGAATGGAATTGGCACACTTCAGTTCATCTTCTCCAGCCATCTCTCTCGAGGCACATGTGACTTTTTTAAGAGACTTCACGTAGCCTAGGGTTGAGGAGATGAGGGAAAGTTGGTAATTCTTCATAGTAAATGTGTTACTTATTTCGGACTTGAGTATCATACTTCCTCTAAATGTCCAAGATAAAAGATTCAGCACTCTCCCCCTTTCTCTGCTATCATGGTTGACCCTTTTCCTCACCAAGACTTTCAGGATCAAGCAATTCCTGGTCCAGAAACAAAAGCAGAATCGTCCCATTCCCTGATGGATTTGGTTGAAAATGTAATAAAATCAGTTTCAGTTCCCAAGAGGAGAAGGAGACACTAGAGGAGAACCAAGGTGGTTCTGTAAGGAATGACACATGCGAGGGCACGCAGGTTCATGCTGTAGCAAGATCACTAGCATCTTCCCATACCAGGCTGAAAACGTCTCCAGTATCTTGACAGCTGGACATGTTTTACTGAGAAAATGGTTTCTCTCTTTCTATGATTCTGCATTAGTTGATTGAATCAGTAGCATGTGAGACCTTTTGTTTGAAAAAAAGGATTCAGCGAACAAGTAGAGAAAGGCAGAGAAAAAAAGCGGGGAGAGAGATGATTTAACATTACCAGGTGCCTACTTACACGAAGCTTATTTTTTCCTGATGAGTGGTCAGACTCCTTGAGGTTAAATAGCTTGCTTAAGGTGACACTGCTAGTGAAAAGCAGAGCAGGGGACTCGTGAGACATTCTTATTGCTGCGAAGGGGTAAAAGATGTGTTCTCACCTCTTACATGCAAGTATGTATGTCTCACTATTAGATAGCTCTGCGTGGTTGGGGAGGAACTGGTGGGGGCTGCCCATGCATTCGCAGAAGCCCAGAATCAGGATGTCAGCAGTGAGGAAAACGAGATCCTGTTGGCCCACATGCAAGAGGGCTGAAGCTCTGAGAGGACAGTGACTTGCTGAAGGCCCCGGGGCTGGTTAGTGGTAAGGCTGAGAAAGATGCTCAAGTTAGCATGCCCCGCTGCTCTCGATCACAATTTCCCACCACAGTTGGAGAAAAAACCAGTCCTAGTCCAGAAAATGGTGATAGTATGTTTTTTGTGAGAAAGACTGCAATTAAGTATTTCTACCTTACGAATATAATAGTTTACAATAACTACCAACTGATTTTGAGTCACGGTTGTATACACGAGATATTGTTTGTTCTGAGTGCATAAAAAGTCACATTTAAGATACTTGAGTAACCAATGAGAGTGATATTAACCTCCCTGCTAATGTTATGTCAAAAATAATCAAATTAGGTGATTCGCTAAAAATTTACAACAGTATGGCACAGTTAAAAACTGACATCAATGTATGTAATCTTATAAGAGAAGACCCTGACAAGTAATAGATAACAGACTTGTGAATAATCTTTGCAAATTAAAATGCAAATAATATTAAGAAGTTCACCTCCATAAGTAGAAAAAAATTTTTTTACTTATCAAATTAAAATCTTTAGAAATAATGCTAGGGGGAATTTGGGGCTGCCACCCACACATATGAATACTATGAAAAGTATTCAGTCTTCGTAATTAGTTTGGCTTTAGAAATCTAAGGAAAAATTCCAAAGTAATGATACTTATCACAGCGTTATTAGTAATAGAAGTAACCTCAATGTTCAACAACACAATAACGGTTAAGTAAATGATAACCCATTTGGATTATCCAATCATGGACAATTAGGCAGAACATTTAATCATGGAAAGTGTTTATGATGCAGTATGGGAGAAAATAAAGTATGCTTTGAATCCAAAGTTTTTTTTTGTTTTTTGTTTTTTTTTAAGAAAATGCATATATGCTGGCATAAATATCCAGATCTTTGGTTTTTGGTATTTTTCAAATTTTATATAGAGAGTGCATTGCTTATATTCTTGGAAGAAATATTTTTAAAAACTAATTGTTTTTTGAAAATTTGAGTTACACGAGAAAGTAAGAATATAAGGTTAAGCATAAAATAGATTCTGTACATGTATATGACTTAATCTGTTTGGAGGGGGAAAAAAGGAACAAGAATGCAATCATGGCTGACCAAATAGCCGTGGTTGCCTTTAAGGGGAGCGGTTGTGGAGGATTTTGTATATAGGTGATTGTTCCTGCTTATTCCACATTTTTCAATTTGTCTTCAATGAGCATGTGTTGCTGTTATAACCAAAAGGGGGATTAGTTTCTAAAAACTAAAAATCGCCCTCTATTTCTAGTGAGAAAATAAGTTCTAACAGGGCAAAAATGTGTGATCTAGTTGTGCTTGACTTCAGAGCCAATGCATTTGACTTTTGTAACAGAAGAATATACTAGGGGTCTGAATAAGTCATGTGAAAGCAAGGCAATTATCCTGAGAGATGTGGTCAGGTGTTCCATTATGGAACATTTAAGATATACCAATTGAGGGATCAAAGAACCACTTTGATAAGTCCAACCTATATCTCCCAGTAAACTTCCACATTTACATGAAATTGCGTTTTTTCCAAACTGACTTGCATCAAGATGGATCCAGCTCCATATCCAGAAAGATCTGCTTTGACCTAAGTGTCAGCCAGCTAGCTTTCACTCAACTTGCCCTGTCAGTCATTATTAGGAAGACCAAGACAGGCCCGAATCTGTTAGAACTGGATGCCACCTACCATTTACTTTTGGAGGGCAATGAAGTCCACTGTGTGAGAAGTAGACCTAAGGAGGCTGAAGGCACATTATACTTTTCTTCATCCAACTATGTTTAAAGATACTGTAATCCTGCAAAAATTAATATGTGGGTTTTTAGGAAACAAGTCTTTAACCTGAGGAATCAGTATCTTAAAATCACTGAATACCATTGTTTTGACCTTTTTTCCTTACTGCAGCAGAGGCACAGTTGTGAGTAGATCGCAGGTCTCATAACAGTCTGAGTTTGGCTTTTTATTTTGCAAATGTTGCACATAAGACTGTTTCAAGGAGCTTGTTGTTTATTATTCAGTGTGACTTGCCAAGCTCCCCAACTTAGCCAAGTTCATTCTTCAATATTAACCTAAATCAGACCTGGGAGCTGGGAAATACCTATGAGGGAGCTAGGTAATCAGTGATGTGTGTACTTTGCCAGTTGTAGATAGAATATTTTAAATCGTTTAGATTTCGTACCAATCTAAAGAACCAGAGATAAATCTGCATATGTTACAAAGAGAAAGTATCACTAGTTCCACCCCCAGAATAACCACTGCTAACAGTTTAGTGTATTGTCCTCCAAGTAATTTTTGTATCCATATGCATACAGTTAGAATTATATTTTTACTTTTTTTCTCAATACATCATGGAATGAGATTGGGATAAAGATGTAGGAAATTGGTTATTTTTCTATTATGTTGAACGATGGATTAATGGGTGTTAGTTTTACTATTGTGCTTCATAACTTTCAGACATGCATTCTGTGTACGTTACAAGCTAAACTGTGTCCCTCAGTTTAGCCCCCAGTACTTCAGAATGTGACTGTATTTGGAGATAGGACTTTTAAAGAGGAATTAAAATGAGGTCATGTGGGTGGGCTCTAATCCAATATGATTGGTGTCCTTAGAAGAAGAGACATGGGCACTGAAAGGAGACCATGTGAAGACAGAAGGGAGACAACAGCCGTCTAAAAGTCAAGGACAGAGATCTTAGGAGGAGCCAGCCCTGCCAAGACCTGGTCTCAGACGTCTAACCTCTAGAATTGTAAGAAAAAATTTTCCATTGTTGAAGCCACCCCATCTGTGATGTTATGGCAGCCCTGGCAAACTAATAAGTATAGGTGTCAAAATATTTCCTTAGAATTTTTTTAATTTTTAAAATTCATAAGATAGAAGAATATATGTCAAATTGTTAACAATGGTCACTCGTAAACATTTCTCCAAATTGTAAAGATGTTTTCCTTCCTATCCATTATACCAATATTACACTGAACAAATGTAATAACTGCCTAATACCATCTAATACCACTCAATTTCAAATGTCCTCAATTATCCCCAAAATGTTTAAAAACCTGGTTATATTTTTTTTTCCAGAACCAGAAACCAATCAGGCATTTGGTTGTCTTTTAATATATATATATTTTTAATTTAGAACGATCACCCCTTGATCTTTTTTTAGGACATCCATTGTCCTTAATCTTTCTGTCTCACCTTTTGTAAAACTGGTTGTCTTATAGCGTGCCTCATGTTCTTATCTGATTGTTTCCTTGTGGGTGTCTAACTGGTTCATCTAGGCCCTATAAACGGGAGGTTAGATCTAAAGGCTTGATTGGATCCAGGTTGAGCATTTTTGGCAAAAAGAAAAACTTCATTATGCAATGCTGTATACGACATGCTGCAGCATACCAGGAACATCATAAAAATTTGGTTGTCCCAGGATTAATGATGCTAAATTGGATTAAGGTGGAGACAGTCAGATTTCCCCATTACATCAGTATGTGTTTCTCCTTTCTGATTGACAAGTAATCTGAGGGGTGTATTTGGCAACACAACTCACATTTGTGTAGCTGTTTATGGTATATCAAATATGTTCAAACACATGTTTAAACATTTAATCACAACAGCAGCATCCCTGTAAGGTTTTATTTTTATTTAACATAAGTGAAAACTGAATCTTGGAGTGCTTAAATAAATGACTTTCCCTAATACATCGAGACAGTAAGTAGCAAAGGCAGGACTGAGGCATAAAGGGGTTCACTTTAGCGCAGCTGAAAAAAAACAATTAATCCCGAATGGCCTACATCTGCAGATTTTCAATGTGTATTCTCTCTCTTGAATTGAATAAATATTTCTCTCCTGTTAAAAACATTTTCGAAAAAGGACATTTTTCTTTCTCGATACCGGAAAGCACAGTGCCAAGGAAAAGCAATTTGCTTTGCAGTGTCTAACAGCTTTTTCTATTTTCTGGCTAAACCAGCAAAATTTAACAGGTTCCCCCAAAGTCCGTTTTAACAGTTTACATCTGTTAAATGAGTTTCTGAATGTTACTTTCACAAATGGGTAAACAAAGTCAATTTACCAAAAATAACTATTTTCTCTGCAAAGTTATGCGTACCACATGTGTGCTAATAACAAAACCAACCAGGGCATTCAGGTGTTATGGGACAGAATTAGGAGAAGTATATGACGGTCTAGAATCAGGAGATGAAGGGTGTGGTGCAATGATGAGCGAAGCAGAGAGAGGAATTAGGAGGATCTTGAGTCCAGGAGGGAACTAGGGAAGCTATTTCTGGGCTCCCCAGACATCTGGGTCTCCAACTCGGAGCCGGCTGCAGGAAGGGAGCTCTAGAAGGAAAAGACTCAGACAGGGCCTGACTGCTGAGAGTCACTCTTCCTAACAAGAAACTATGGAGGTCTTGGCTCAGAATGAGGGACTCCGACACTGTACTTACATCAAACACGCTTTTGAAAAAACTCGCTTTTTATCTTTCACCAACTTACCCAAAGCCAGAAGCAGACGGGCACGCCCCCCAGGCGCTCATACCAGATTTTATTGGCTGACCGGGCCTGCCTCTCTCAATTCCGGAAACAATTATCTCCAATCATCGCCCTGTCTCTCCGCCGACATGTGAGTGATATCCATACCAACCAATAAGAAATGAAAGTGAGGACGACGAGACTCCGCCTCTTTTTCCTCAACTCTTTCGGTCAATGGTAGAAAAGGTTGAGCAGCTGATACCAACCACCAATCCGAAAGGGCAGAAGAGGGAGGCTGAGAAGAATGATGGGAGGGGGTGACGTGGCAGTGACGGCAGTATAAACTGAAATGAGTGGCAGAATCATTAGCCAATCGGCGATCAAATTGGCCGGGCACTCTGCATTCTCGAGTCTTCCCTGAGTGCCGGAGACTTGGGGAAAGAACCAATGAGCTTAACAGGAGTCTGATTGGCCTTCACTTAAACCAATCAACGGCGCGTCTGGCGGACGCGTCCCACCCCGGGTTCTCACTGGGCGGTATGGAATGACAGACCCCAAAGAAATGCCAATGTCCTAGGGGTCTTCCGCAAGTGACACTCAGCGGCACCAATCGACTTCCTTCTTCCCGGCGACCGAGCCCTCCTCCCCACGGCGGCCTGGCGGGGCGGGGACGCTGCGCGGCGGCGGCTGATGCGTTAGCCTTCTGGGGCTCTCCGGGCGGCGACGGCGGCTCTCGTAGGCAGTTCCGGCCCTGTATCTCCAGGCGGCGGCGGCGGCTCATGGCGGCGACGGAGCTGAGAGGAGTGGTGGGGCCGAGT
>NW_006435764.1:9001314-9015044 GCF_000325575.1 Pteropus alecto
AGGGCTGGCTCTTCAAATGGACCAATTATATCAAAGGCTATCAGCGGCGGTGGTTCGTGCTGAGCAACGGGCTCCTGAGCTACTACAGGTAACTGCTTCCGGGGCACCGTCCCCCACCGCAGCCCACAGCCCCCGCGCCGTCACCCTCTCCAGTCGGCACCACAGCCAAGGTCGCCCCAGACCCCTTTTCGTTACCTGCGCGGATTGACAGCCCGCAACGCGAGCCCACCATCAGGAGGGTGAATGCCCCAGATTTACCCCTCCACCTGGTTTACCCACCCTGATGCCATACCCCTCCCTTTGGTCTCTGGCCGTTCCAGTTATTTGAAGACCATTTATTCTTTATGTTTTCAACAGCACATCGGTGCAGTGATTAGTTCTGCAGGGAAGGCGCTGCTGTAGGTGCCAAGGGGCACATAATAGTAGAGCAAAGCCCAGGCACCGCTTCCAAGGAACTTGTAGTCAAAGTCCCAAGGCTTAGCTGTCTGTGCCCGGTCTCCAGATTTCAAGGTTATTAGCAGTTCTTGATGTACCCGCTTTTGCTCTCTCTGCTCTGCATTCAGGCACAAGGACACCACGCACTAGGTGGCCTCTGTATCTGTCCCCTGTCTTATCTCTCCAAGACTTGCTTATGTTTTGGCCTTCTAGACAGCTGAGTTGGAGGAGATATACACACTCCAACGCTGCTTTTATTTTTGTTTGCCCCACCTCTTCCCCTTGGGAATGATTGATCAAATGTTCTTTCCAGTATTTCCAGGATCTCTGGTTCGGTCTGTTTGTTTTATTAAAAGAAGAATCCATGTTTTTTGTATGATTACTTCTTTTCAACCATGTGTGTTTTTGGAATGTTTAACATATTTATGGTGAGTCACAGTCTTGCCATAGCAATAACATGTTTTTGGCTACTCATGTTACTACAGATAGAGAGATTAAGATATCAGAGTTGGGGACAGGACATAAACATTTTCAGGGAGCTGGGCAGTTTGGATAGGTGTTTTACGTGCAGTATTTCGTTAACTCCCAACAACCCTGGAAGTTAGGAGAATTTCTATCTTACTGATGAGGAAACAGACAGCTTGGGCCACGTTCCCAAGGTCTTGAGGAGTCAAGATTTGAAACATAGCCTAAAACCCAGGTTCGTGTTACATGAATCCGATACAGAGATAATTATTTATCAATAGCAAGTAAGTTTTTAGATTGTGGTTACTATGTTTATTTTATATGAAGTGTATAAAAGTCTCTATTAAGAGACTTTGCTTAGTATATGTCATTTCCGATTGAAATCTTTTCATAAAGACCATCCTGTTTGGGATCCCAAACACTGTTGTTAAGAGCATTTCACTCTGTATTCCTTTTCCTCTGCCAGTAAGTCACTCTGCCTCCGGGAGAGTTAGGGTGAACAAATCTCTCTTCCATCAACTCCCTTGTATAGACTCTTAGAGGATTTTGAGGGGAAATCGACGGCGGGAATTGGAGGTTGTTTAAGTAGGTACAGTGGAAAACGCCATAGCGCATCCTCACTGCTATTGGTTCACATTAATTGTGAACCATTGTGTATATCATTGGCATTACTGTATTCCGACTTAGTTTTAATTTTAATCCCTTCTAATTACTTATCCGGGACTTTAAGGTTAGATCACAAAATCTAAAATTTTGGTTTGCTCCAAAGTTTTTCTCCTGCTCAGGTTCACTGACCATCATCCTAATGTTCAGTTGGTTCTTATTCTAACTTGACCTCTAAGTCACTATTAACACATTCCTCATTTTCAGAAGTTGTGTTTCAGCTGAGGACCTTAATGTGTGATCATATTTCCTCATCCAAGTTCTTATCTGATCCACTTTCCAGGCTAGTTGATTCTTTGATCAGTACCTGCCTTGATCAATATTACCTTTGTTGGACATTAACTTACATGTTGTCGAAGTACTTGTAATCACTTTTGAGGTCTCTCTTACAAGAGCAAGTGGTACTTGTCTAACTACAGATAAAACTTCTTCTGAAACATATCAAACCACATATCGGGAAATATACCATAGGCCTTTCCTTGCCAGCTAAGATAGTCGCACCCACAAACCAAACAACAGGATCCAGAGTTATCAAATCTACGTGCTACGTTCAAAATCATATTGAGTGCTTCCTACCAGTTATGTTGGTAGTTCTTTGGGTCCTCGTCTTTCTCAAGTTATTTAGCCAAGTTGTCATTCCTCCTGCTTTTCATGCCTTCAGAACCTGCCATTTCCTATATATACGCCTCTTACAAAATACTGTTTTCTTTTTAACTGAGATCATGTACTCCCTAGACCTGTCCTCTGATGAACTTTCCTAACAGGCTTTGACAACACTGCTTCTCTCTTTTTATATGTCCTGTTCTTCCTTACATTCCCAGTTACACAGATGTTCAGTTACTTAAAACCATATGTAGAATCCCAGCTTCTGCAGACACATCGTGACAGACCATAGTATTGGTTTTCCTGGCTAGGTTCTAGAGATCGAGTTACTGTTTCAGCTGGTCTGTTTTCAGGGAAGAAATTTCTAGCCAGAAAATACCACCTAATACTGTAGCACCTGGAGAATTTAATCTTGCACCCCGAAATCATTTCTTTCCAGCTTCTGTACTGATCATTTGTAACCATTGGTGTATTTGCCCAAACCCAAGAGCTCCAACGTTGAGCCTGCTGTACTTCCAGGATTCCCTGGTACTTTTAAAACTGCTGCAGACTGTGTGTGATTTGAGAAACTTCTTTAGTTCATGAAGATGACCAGGCAGAGGAGACTCTTGAGAAGTGATTTGTGAAAAATACCAACACATTGTGAGGAATGTGGTAGAAGGTCCAAGTAGCACCTTTGGAATAGAGAGCAAGGGTGAGCGGCCTGTCAGCTGTGGGTCTGTATTTCAGCCTGCATTATGCATAATGTAATTGAAGCTTTGGGTGGGGGAGGGGAGGTAAGCGTAGAAAAAAAACAAGGATTCACGTTACAGTGTGGCAAGTGCGAGGATGGAAAATGGCCCAGACCATTGAGACCCCCCTAGCCATCCCAGACTGCTCAGTTGGGGAAGAAAAACCAGTTTCATGTGACAAACTGAACAACAGCAGGCCTGTCTTCCTATAAGCACAGTAAAACCGACTTTCTCAAACATACCAAATCTTACTTTCTGGAGGTAGGGCGTGTGTTATTTCTGGCATGCAGGAATTCTGGATGTGCCAGGTATGTTTGGCGACTTGGCTCCCGTGAAAGGAAATGGCTCTGCTTTGCACTGTGGCACTTGGCAAAGGACTTTGACCTCTTTATGTTCCAAGTTGGTCAGGGAAAAACTGTGTTCTCAACATGCAGGCCCCTGGGCACAGCCAGCAGGTGGTGGGGAAAGTAGCACAGTCTGCGCTGTAGACTGCTGTGCTAGCAGCTTGATACTTTATGTGAAGCCCCTTGTAGTTTATTGTCACCAAATAGTGCTGTAAAGTTCAAATGTTAGTCTATTAATAGAACTGTCAGTCAGTAGAGATAGGGAAAATTTTTACACCCAGTCCTCTGAGAACAGATTTGCTGAATCTTTCCTAGCTATTAATAGCATGGCTTAGGAGTTCCCACCAATAGAGGTCGGTAGACCTTAGGAAATAACATATTCCAGAAAGATTATACCACCTGGTGATTCTTTTATGACTATTCCTTCTTTTTTCCCACAGAAAGCGAGTTATTCCTATTTCATATCACTGAGCTATAGTCAATATTTAATACTCTAAACATCTATGTGTGCCTTACACTCTGCAATTCAATCTTTAGCATACTGTGACAGGTCTCATTTGGGCTGATTTACAGTCGGAGGGGCTTTGTTCAGTATCTGTAAAATAGAGCTATTCTTTCCCTTAGGGAATGCGATTGTTATATGAAATTTTGTTGCATGGGTTTATAAAGCTCTATTTTATAACTTGTTAAATAAAAAGTAATTCCTGACTGCCAAAGGGCACAACGGAACTTTTTGGGGCAATAGAAATGTTTTACATCTCGACTGTGGAGGTGGTTACACAATTATATACATTTGTCAAAACTCACTGGATCGTACACTTAAAATTGCTGAATTTCTATTGTACGTGGTTATACTTCAGTGAAGCCTCATTCAAAAAAGCTAAGGGTGAGAGGAACAGCAGAGTAAAACCTAACTCAGAAACAACACTTAGGTTCTGAAAGGAAATCTCTACTGATTGTTTCTTGAATTTTAGGGAGCCATTCGAGAGAAATATTAGAATTTGCTCATTCCTAAGACTACTAGATTTTCGAAAGGCTTAGCGTTAGGAAAAGAAAAGGAACGTGATCAAGAATAAACCACCCATCAGCTTTTTCCTTAGCATGTCTTTGTCTCGTTATTGCAGGTCAAAGGCAGAAATGAGACACACCTGCCGGGGGACCATCAACCTCGCCACAGCCAACATCACTGTGGAGGATTCCTGCAACTTCATCATTTCCAATGGGGGTGCTCAGACCTACCATCTGAAGGCTAGCTCAGAAGTGGAGCGGCAGCGCTGGGTGACAGCCCTGGAGCTGGCCAAGGCCAAGGCGGTGAAGATGCTGGCAGAATCTGGTAGGGAGCGAATAACACAATGTGTGGGAACCTTTCCACTTGCCCCTTTTATGCACAAATCTCGTTTTCTCCCTCATTGTCCTTTAATTATCAACCGTCTCCTAGATATCTCAGGCTTCTCTTCATCTTGCAGTGTTTCTCCTGGAGGAGTGGTTTTTAACTCAGGGCACTTCTGCCCTGCCGGGGACATTTGGCAATGTCTGGAGACGTTTTTCTTGTCAGAGCTGAGGGATGGTGATGCTCCTGGCCAGGGAGGCTGCTAAACCTACAAAGCAGAGGACAGACACTCACAACAAAGTTATCTGGCCCAAAATGTCAGTAGTGCCTCCGTTCAGAAACTGTCCTTTTGGCTTTTAATGCCAATTAACTACCTTAGAATTTTGAGTAATAATTATTTTATCGTTAGGTCAGCCTTAGGATTATTACAACTCGCAATTTCGATCTATCCTTACTTTTTTCTTTGCTCCTGACAGTCTTACTTAACTATTTGTTAATTGAGTTGAAACAATCTTCATAGACTGCCAAAAACATTATATGTGATATTTTCTATGAAAAAAAAAATCATTTTGCTACCTTAGTTTCACTCAAAAGAGCAATCTAATTATGTTTTCACTCAAAAGAGCAATCTGATTATGTTTTGATTTTTCTTCAAGGAAAATGGTAGGATGTCCTCCCCCACACACATGCCGATGTTGATAGTTTAATCACACTGGGCTGGTCACCTGCTGACTTCTGTTCGTCGGTTGTTTTTCTTATCCCCTGTCATTTCCCGTACTGTATTTAATATCTATTAAGCAGTGAGCGGAAAACTCACTGCTTTGTAAAATTTTTTGTGATCGGTTATATTTTCGCTTTGGCCCTGCCTCTCCGTAGCAGACAGGGCAAGTCCTCCGTCGTTTCTTTTGTTTTGGTTTTAGTGTTTTGGTTTTAGTGCTGTCGCTAGCTTCCCCCAAGGGAAGCGACCCCGCTGGAAGAGCACTTTGCGGTTACTTTACAAAAGTATTGTGTGCAAGACCGATGCTGAGAGGTGCGGCGCAGCTGTCCGCTTGGCTGCTTATTAGAGAATCATTTAACAGAAGACCTTGCGTTGCTCTCACTGCGCTGCTGGCTTTAGTGTCAGACGAACTCATTATGACGTCCCTGAGCTTTCCTTCAGCGAAGGGAACTTAACTAGTCTTTCCACGATGTGGACTGTGTTTACAAAGCGTAGACTGTGATTCTCAACCCATTTCATACAGGGCCCACCCGATCGCTCAGCAGGCGGTAGTGGATTTGCATTAACAATCAGCTCAGAGCAGTGCGAACCCTCAAGCTAGAGTGGAAAGGCTCAATAATTCATTCCCAACCCCAAGAGCTACTGAATTTCTTCTCCATCTTGTCCTCTAGGTCGTTGATTCTCAAACTTCGGTGTGCATCAGAATTACCTGGGCAGCTTATCTGAAATGCAAATTCCTGGGCCTTGCCTCACACCAGCCAAATCAAAGTGTCTGGGGGTGGGGCCAGAGGCTCTGCACCTGTGAGAGGAAGCCCAGGTGTTTGTGGTGCGGGTGGGCTGTGGAAGCCGCTTGGTGATGGCGAGCCGTCCGTCGCTCAGAGCACTGTGTGAGGCTTGCCAGTTTGGTTGCAGGCGGAGTTGGTAGGGTTCAGACTCTCTCTCCCTGGCCTGGAGTCGTGTAACTTACCTTTTGCCTCTGCAGACGAGTCAGGAGATGAAGAGTCTGTCTCACAGACCGACAAGACAGAGCTGCAGAACACCCTCCGGACGCTGTCCAGCAAAGTGGAGGACCTGAGCACGTGCAACGACCTGATAGCCAAGCATGGCACAGCACTGCAGCGCTCCCTCAGCGAGCTGGAGGCCCTGAGGCTGCCCGCGGAGAGCAACGAAAAGATCAAGCAGGTCAACGAACGGGCCACGCTCTTCAGGATCACATCCAACGCCATGATCAACGTAAGTGCAGATGGCGCCGGTGCCGCGGTGTGATCCTTTCCCCCTTCGATTCTTCCCAAATGCAGGGAAAATTGTAATTGATAAAGCATAGAACGTTAGGTCTCGCCCAGCTGCTCCAGGGGTTTAAGTTACATTGTTTGTTGCACGAACTGGAACAGGTGCTCAGATGGGATGACTCTCAGGCTCTGCTCGAATGGTCAGGAGGACACTGCTCCAGCTGGGGCGTTAGCAGTCCAGAGGGCCAGCCCTGCCTCTGCAACCAGCAGAGCATCTGGTGGCGATGTTAGTGGTGGCCCTTAACCTCTCTGGGTTGTGGTTTTGTTTATTTATTTACTTGGAACAGCTTTATCTCTTGGAGCTAAAAGATCTCGTGGGTCCTTTCCACTGTCAACATTCTTTGAGCTTTAAGTTGGAGTCTTATCCTTAACGTCGTTAATTCGTTCCGGCCTACAGTGTGGTACGTGGGGCTGGGTCAAGTACTAGTGAGAACCTTAGAATACTAAATAGGCCCCTCTTTGTCCTTGATGTCAGGGGTAGTTTGGGGTGATAAGATGAAATACTCAGCTTTGGGCACTTTTTGTTTAAAAAGAAGGGGCCAGCACTTCTGCCCCCTCGTGACACCGGCCTCGGTGGCCGTGGTCTGGGGGACACTTCCACTGCCGGGCTGCATGCCTCTAAGTAAAGCCAAAGCATCGCCACTGTTAGTGATGCGTTTCAGATACCGGGCGATCGGTATGAAATGGATACATGGTTTAAACTGTGCTGTTTTTCCTCTGCCGATGACTGATTCTCACCTGACAGGTTGTTTTAGTAGCTTCTAGTGAGAACACTAGAAGATGTTTCATAACACAAGTGAAAAGCATACTCTGTGAGAAAGGGCTTATGCAGAGGTTTTTTCTATCTGTTAAATGTGATGAAATTACTTCACTAGAGCCATTCTCCCCTGTTGGGGGAGCAGTAATAAGTCATTTGCTAAGAAATAGTTCAGCTCATGTGGCTCCTAAAAATCAAAGGACTTTCCCCGTGACCAAGGGAAAATTTAGTTTTTCTCCTTTAAAACCCCTTTGTTACTTAATAGAAAGTTGTGATAATCTTTATTTTTATATCATTTTCTGAGGTGTAGAAAACTTTCTTTAGTGCTCTGATTCACACAGCATAGAAAAGACAAATTATTTTGACCGCTGCAGGAAGACCAACTGCCTCCGAGACTCTTCTGCTCATCATCACTGACGCTGTGTTTCTGATGTCTGGTCATGTGCTCCTTTTCCAAACTGTCGCACTTCTCAGTGACCACACGCCTGCCTTTCTGGTCCTCTTGTGATCAGGAAAACCTCATAAGTCATACAGGTCAATTAATCACTATCCAATAAGTATACTATTTATATAGAACAACTCAGGACACATCAGTCTCCTGACAGCAAATGTTGCCTTTTATCCAATGTCAGGTGAACACACCCTGCTCCATGACGTTTTTCTTCTACTTTTTATGTGAAAACATTCCTGAATAAAACACCACTTGGCCGAAAGTTTTCTCATAGAACTGCAAGTTGAGTTTGAACTTTACTCTTGAAAATGTGGTCTTCGCTCCTCGGGGCGATTCTTCCCGAACTCCTAAGTGTCTGGAGTTTGTGTCAAAGGGAGTGATTCCTTGGAAGTCAGAGGGAAGTTGTTTCTCATGCTCGTCTCCCCTGGTGCTCTGCCTGTGCCCCTTTTATAGCCTGTTACTGCTTAAAATGCGTTTTTTTTTTTTTATCCCTGTCTTGTTTCCTTTATACCTTTTAGGTGATAGCAAGACCTTAAGAATAATGTGCATGTTAGAAATTAACATGCTGGTGTGTCACGTCTCTAAAGGGGCAGTTAAATCAAAGGAAGAACACATTTCATTCAGGTTCTTCATTGCTTAGGATACAGCTTTTCTTACTACCAAAATGAATCTAACTCGCTCGACACTGTTAGTGTATCCATTTGCTAATCCAGTGAACATCTATTGAGCACCTTCCGTGTTCTAGGCACTGTGCTAGGGGATATAAAATAAATGTGGATGTCGTCCCTGCCCTTGAGGAGATTCCTCTCGAATGAGAGGACACAGAAGTAACCAGACAGTTACGGAGTGTGCCAAGAGCATGACAGATGAGCACAGGCTGCTAAGGTAAAGCACACCGGAGGCATTTAGCTCAGAGTGGGAGAATTAGAGAAGGTAACACCTCCGCTGAATTCTGAAAGACGAGGGAGAGTCTTCCTATGAAAAAAGGCAATATAGAGCTTGGGGCCCTGAAGTCCACCTGCCTCAGTTAACTACCTGGATAACCCAGGCAACCTGCTTCCTCTGTGACCTCAGTTCCTTTTCTGTAAATGGTGACGATACTAGTAGCTGCTCACAAGGTTGTTGAAAGGCTTTTATTAGATAATCAATGTGAAGCGATCAGTAAAGTACCTGACATGTAGTTGTCTCTCACTAAATTTTAGTTACGCTCAATATCATTAAAAGGAAGTGACAGAGAAGCGTTGATCCAGGTAGAGGTGTGGCATATGTGGATCCCTCCCTCTCTCCCAAACTCTGGGAATTGCTGGTAACTGATTATTAATTAGTGGAACGAGTAGTAGCTAGAGATGAGGCTGGGAGGGAATTAAGTGTGGGAGGAGAGGGGGTGCAGATCATACTGAATGGGTTTAGTAGTGAGTTACAAGAGGATATGACTGATTTTGATGCAGGCTTACCATAATGGCTAACACCTTATCAAATGCTTAACCGTGAGCTCCTATGGTTCGAAATGCTTTACACGTAAAGCAACAACTCTTTGAGGCAGTTGCTATTGTTATCTTTTGTTTACAGATGAGGATGATAAAGCACAGAGAGGTTAACTGGCTTGCCCAGAATTCCATAGCTGGGTAGTGGGATGGAGCTGTGATTAGAGCTTCAACAGTCCAACTCCCTGTATGTACTCTGTACTGCCTCTGAGTATGAGGGATGACAAGTGTGTGGATTTTAGAAGTATTAAAGAAGAATCAATAGTACTTTATATTTGGATGTGGAGAGGAAATAGAAACTAAGAATCGCGGATGTCTCTTAGTTTTCTGGCTTGGGCAGGTGGAAGGGCCCCGGAACTCTTGTGGCATGAGGAATGCCCAGGGAAGAAGCAGAGTCAGAAAGGTAATCTGAGGAGTTCAGAATGGGACCAACTGATTTCGAAATTACTTTGAGCCACCGAATAGGCAATAGAATGTTCTGGTCTGAAGCTCCATGAGCACAGAGCTAGAATTACTGATTTCGTAGTCATTAGCCAGTAGTTGAAAGCACGGGAGTGGATATTTTATTTACCTTGTGGTTTCTCTGTAACAGGGCATTGAATTTTAAGATTACATTGTTGACTTCTTTCATTTATTTATTAAGCAAATTCTCAGGTTCCTACTCTGTACAAAGCAAAGGACCTGGAGATGTGTATATGAATGAACTGTAAACTGTCTTCAAGTTGCTTATGGTCCATCTGGAGAGAGAGTCACGATGCTGCTGTGGCATAGGAGTACGTGCCAAGTGCTGTGGACATGTAGAGAAGAGACTGGCTGCTGTGAGACTGGGGGAAGCATCACAGAAAAAGTGACATTTGCCATAGATCCTAAAGAATGAGGAGGACTGGGCCCAGTAGAGAGAAGGGGTAGGAAAGGGTATTCCCGGCAGAGCGAATAGCACATGCTATGGATAGGCAGGCCTGAAAGAAATCTTTCTGTCCAAGAAATGGTGAGTTTAGTGTGACTCCACGAGAAGGTGTTGGAGCGGACACAGCTGCCTGCTGGTGGCCCTGCTGTGAAGGGCCCTTTTGTTCATGAGCAGTAGTTAGGATCTGGTCCCAGTTCCCGCGGGGAGCCAGTAAAGGGGCTGAGAAGATCAGATTTGTGTGTTGTCTCCACAGCCCCGCTTTGATTCCTCGGGTGGGCTTCTAGTTGTTACGGTCAGTTGTTTCTCTCAGTGACCAAAGTAAAAACAAATTAAGTTTCGTCACATTTGGTCTAATTCAGTGTAGAGTCTCCGTTCTCAGTGTCTGAATTCCTCAGCTCTAGGTGAGAATTTATTGAAAGCAGTTATCCTGTGTTTTTCTTCATGTTTCAGTTGATGGATTTTGTTTTCTTTTGGTGCAGTGCACGTAGCTGCCCTCTGCGATGTCGCCACAAATACTTTGCCTAGGTTGTACTGCTCGTTTGGTATTTGTTCGGTCTTCACGATCAGGAAAATATAAATGAACCGTGGCAACCATGCTCGTTTTTTTTTTCCCGGAGTTGACTTCGATTGCATCACAGAGCTGGCTGTCCCTGTTAACAGTGGAATAACAGGGAAAGTCTTCATTTATTATAATCTGCCTGTTCAAGTTCCCAGAATAAGATTGCTTCCTGGGCTTGCAGAGGCCTGAGGGGTGTCTCCGCTGGTTGAGTCACTGTGACACGTGTTGACTGTCCCCATACAGGCCTGCAGAGATTTCCTCATGTTAGCCCAGACCCATAGTAAAAAATGGCAGAAGTCCCTGCAGTATGAAAGAGACCAGCGTATCCGACTGGAGGAGACCCTCGAGCAGCTGGCCAAGCAGCACAATCACCTAGAGAGGGCCTTCCGAGGAGCCACGGTGCTGCCGGCAAACACTCCTGGCAGCGCGGGCTCCGGTAAAGGTGAGACGCTGTCCCCCTGGGGAGCCTGTTTCAATAGAAGCCACGTGCTTTTCTGCAGTTTATAGAAGAACTCCGCATTCTCCGGAGTCAATGACTCCTGCGAAGCGCAGCTGGAGCCGCTTATTTCTTCTGCCTCCTCCACTGCTTTCTACCATTTGTTGCTCTGTTCGTGATCAGTATTGAAAAGATCTGGCCGCGCCAGGTTTTGGTTAATATAGCCAAAGTCAACAAAGGAGGCTTCTGTCCCTGTAGATCAGTGCTGCTCCGGCAAAGGAGACATGAGCGATGAGGATGACGAGAATGAATTTTTCGATGCGCCTGAAATCATCACCATGCCTGAAAATTTGGGCCACAAGTAAGTTATCCTTGACTCCACAAAAAAGTGAATAACACATCAACAGGTTAGAAATGTTTCGGTGGGATGTTTGCTGACATCCGGGCTCTTTTCCTTAAGTACATGGAAAACTGTTAACTTTTTTACTTGAACAGGTTGTCCAGAGAGGTTTAAATTTATACATATTCTATCAAAATGTCATTCGAGCACCCATTAATAAGTTTGTGCGGTGCGCGTAGCATTCCGCTTTGTAAAGACAGAGAGAGGACCAAACTCTAGTTCCGGTCTTTGTTCTAATTGTCATGCTTCCTGTCCTTTTAGACGTACTGGCAGCAATATCAGTGGAGCCAGCAGTGACATCATTCTTGATGAACAGGTAACTCTTTTTGGGGAGTTATCATGAGTGAAAGACTTGGGGTATGATCTCCAAGGATTTGCTAGTAAAGCACTAAGAGAAACAGAAAATACCGGTTTTTTTGTTTTGTTTTTTTAAGCATGGGGGGAAGGGAAGGTTATAAATGCCAGGTTTTCTGTTCTTTGTGGGAGATTGAAAGGCTTTGTTTTTGTTCTTAGTACAAACATCAGCTGGAAGAGACCAAGAAGGAGAAGAGAACTAGAATACCATACAAGCCAAACTATAGCCTCAATTTATGGAGCATCATGAAGAACTGCATCGGGAAAGAACTCTCAAAGATCCCCATGCCGGTGAGGCTCTTGCACACCCGGGCTGCTGCCGGCAGGCCCCCCTAGGCCTCAGTGTTTCTGTGACAGCCCTACTCACTTGTGGGACAATTTGTGGGGTGGTCTTTGTTACCCTTAGCATCATAAACCATTCCTTAAAATTATCTGCTTTAATTTGGGCTGTGGATCTGGTATGTTCCCAGATCACCTAGGACTAGATGCCTTTGTTCAATAACAGTTATTTAGGAGCAGATTCCGGAGCCAGCCCCGCAGGGGGCATGCAGAGATAAATACGGCATCGTTTCTGTTTTCAAGAAGTATTTAGGTTAAAGGAGACAGTCATGAAAACAGGTAGAGATAGCATTTTCTATGATAGCGTCATTTGAAGTACTGTACGTGCAAAGGTTTGGGGAGCACAGAAGAAAAAAAACAACTCATTCCAACCAGAAAGATGAGGACAGTCTCCATGGTGAAGATGGAGTTTGGGCCAATCTTCCTGCCTCCACTCATACCCTCTTCCAATCTGTTTACACTGTTGCCAAAGTGATCATCTTAAAATTGAAAATGTAGTCACATCACTCCTTAGCGTACAGTCCTCGACTGGATCCTGATGGCTTTGAGGGTAGACCAGATTCCTTGGTGGGCTTGATCCTTCCTCCCCATGGGCAAGGCTGTTCCACACACGCCCAGCGGTGTGCTCAGTGGGCGTTACCTGCAGGTACTCACAGGCATCTAGCTTGTTGTCTTTTCCCTCGGGGCCTTTTCCCCGCACTGCTCTTTCTGCCCGAAGCTTCAGGAGCTCCCCACACAGCCTCGCCACTTTTCTTTTGCCACGGCTGAATTATTCTATAATCTCTTTGGGCACAGCCTCACCCCGCATCCGGGCAGGGTGACATGTGTCTCCTCTGTGCCCTGGGTTCCATCGTTTATGCCTGGGCAGTGGATGTCACTTGCCCGTTCATCCCACAAGCATTTCCTGAGCACCTACTCTCTGCCTGTTGTTGTGCTAGTGTGTCAGTCAGGTATAGGTTCAATATAAAGAAACAAACTCAAAATCTACTGGTTTAAACCAGAGGTCAGCAAACTATGGGCCTTGGGCCAAATCTGGCTGCCATCTGTGCAGCCCTCATGCTGACAATTGTTTTATATTTTTAAATGGTTGAAAAGACTCAAAAGGAGGATAATGTTTTGTGATATGAAAATTATATGACATATAGATGTTCGTGTCCATAAAGTTTTATTGGAACACGCTGAAAAAATTACCTGTGCTGTGGCCGCTTTCATCCTACAGAAGCAGTGTTGAGTGGTTTTGACTGAGGCCATATGGCCCTCAAAGCCTAAATATTTACAGTCCAGCCTTTCATAGGAATTGCTGACCAACCTCTGTCTTAAACAAATACTAGCTTCACTCATTGTCTTGTGAGAGCCCATATGTAGGTGGGTCAGGGCTGGTACCGTACTCTGCGGTATCAGGACGAGGCCTTTTCTTCCCTCTTGATCTACTGCCTGGGGCCTCAGTTTCTAGGTCCAAAGTGGC
>NW_006435764.1:9015083-9015957 GCF_000325575.1 Pteropus alecto
GGGAAGAAGGGCATGGTCTTTCCCTTGGAAGAGTGCTTTCTGGAACTTAGTTATAGGCCCACAGCTGTTGGAGGAAAAGGCTGGAAATGAAGACTTCTATGCTGGGTGGCATCGCCTAGCTAAAAAGCGGGGTTCTACCTCTTGTAGAATAAGGGAAGAATCGATAGTGGAGGGTGGCTGCAGGTTCTGCCCACAGCTAGGTGCGTGGCGTACAGAGATACAGAAAGCGTTCTACCCTCTTGGGGCTTTGGACCACTGTGTGGTTTCTGTCTCACCACGGACTGTTTCTTATAGGCAGACATTGTTTCTTATTGGTCTTTATAACCCTGATGCTTCACCAGTACCTGGCATGTCGAAGTAATCAGGTAACTGGGTCTTGAGGAACAAATAGATTTATATGTAAGTGTGTAGGATTTTTTGTTAGGAAAATGTTGACTCCAGACAAGAAAAGCCCATGAGTAAGCACACTGGAGAAACACACTGCTGCCTTGAAGGAAGTGCCTTGGGAACGAGGTCTGGAAGCTGGTGGTCTCCTACGTCCAAGGCCTTTGCAGCCTCAGAAATGCAGATCCTGCTTAGAAACAGCTTCTGAGGCGAGGTGACCTTTCTGTCCTCCTTCACCATTAGTTCCTTGTTGACTTTGCCTCTAGGAATGTGCAGTCTTATCCCTGTTACACAAGAGCAGATCTAGTCCTTGCCCTTCCCCTGTTCTGTGCTGCGTCAGGAAAGCTTGTCCGTCTGGGTCGTTTTTCTCAGGCTTCTGTGTCTTCTGGCCTCGAGCTGAGCTCCACAGTGCAAGGCACCAGTAGGAGCTCGGAGCGGGGAGGAAGGGAGACACTCCAGGAGGCTTACAAGAGTTTTAGCTCCCGCCAGA
>NW_006435764.1:9015974-9031669 GCF_000325575.1 Pteropus alecto
CTTTCTTCTAGCTGACCAACGGTTACGGCTTCCTGCCGTTGCTAACCTTGAGGTTGCTAACCTTGAGGTTGTCTTTTTTGGCTGCCCAGCTCTCCATCAGCTATAGAACGAATTCCCTGCTTCTTTCCACTTTAAAGTCACGGATTCATTTGTTTCCCTATTAACCCTCTGAGTGTTAAAATGACCGATAGGAAAAGCTTGGCACTTTTAGAGAAACTATGGTTCCTGGAGCAGTTGTTGGGAGCAGGGCTGTGTGCGTGAAAAGTGACGATAGCTTCAGGACACATCGATCCTGGTCCCAGGCAGTGCTGATGTGTCTTGTCCAGCTCAGAGCTAAGAAATCAGAATCCTGGCCTGACGTAGAACTGAACTGACACTTAGGTGTCATCCAGTAGTCATGTAGTCACCGGGAGAGGACATCACCCATGCCCAGTCTTCCTCAAAGTATATAGAAATAATTACTTAACGTTGTCTAAAATTCTGCCACTGAGAGATTTTGTTGGCATAGGTCGTAAGCACCATCTTTTAAAAAGACTTTTGAGGATTCAAGTTTTATCCGTCTGTTGCCCCTCCGCATGCATTTTTCTTATCATAGTGCTCTTCTCCCAGTGTCAAGGTGGCTCTGGAGTGTGGCACACTGGCTTGGTTGAGGGTCAGTAGATCCTACTTCCCCTAAGAAGGCTGGTCTAATATTGGTCCCGTGGCTCTGTCTTCGTTGGGAAATTTTATAGAAATTTGTGGTATATTTCTCAAAGAAAAAAGCAGGCTGCGGTATATTATTTATTTTATTTTTTAGAAATGTACAAATGCATAGAAACAAACATGAAAAATCTTAATAATGGTTATCTTTGGGTGATGGCACTTAAAGTAAATGTTTTCCTTCATACTTTGGTTTCAAAGTTTGTTATAGTGAAAATGACAAGATATTTCATATTTGCGAGGACGGTAAATATTAGGGGAGTATGTGGCTCAGGGATTGGCAGGTAGGAGGTTGGAAGAAAATGCAGAAAAAGAGGTGGGATCATAGGTAAGAAAAATGTTTTTGTTTGGTTCGTTTAACTGAAATATTGCTCTATGCCAGCACCATTCAATGGATGGGAATATTCCTTTCTCTGTCCTCTGGACTCAGAACTCAGGCTGGTAATATTCAGGCCCATCTAACGGTATTGCAGATTAAATAAATTTTATGAGCTAACCTGGAAACCTAACCTTTTATTTTTTTTAGCATTTGTAAAAATACTGTTGTCATCTTAAATTCCAGTCAATTGAGAAGGTAACTCTTTTTCGAAGATGAGGAGGGTGGGGAGACAATGTCTCTTTTGTTCAGTTCTCTACACCCAGTGAGTCAAAGGGTCTGGCACACAGGAGGGCTCAATAAATATTTGCGGAATGAAAAAGCGAATGAACGAACAAATGAACATCTTCTCCCTGACAGCAGCACACAAATATCTAGTGACAGAGTGCCCTAAGTTGGCTCTGGAACTTGAAAAGTGGAAACACTCACCCCCCTTTCGTGAGCACTCCAGGTCCAAAAGAACAACCGTCCAGCTCAGAGCTAAGAAGTCAGACTCCAGGCCTGGTGTAGAACCGAACCGACACTTAGCGATCATCTAGTCCCAGAGGGAGTGGAAACTAACTTTCGTAATGTTTTTCTTTTGCTAACCAGCACTTGCCAGTACTTAAAAGTTACTAACCTTCCTTTCTTCCCTCAAGAATTTTAAATACCTAACTTTCTCTCCAAGTATACTTGTGCTAAAATACATTTCCTCTTTTATTCATTCATTCAATACCTATTTGCTGACGGTCTCCTACATCCAGCGCATCGATGACTCTCAGATATGCAGTAATGAACAGAAGAGGCGTGGTTCCCACCTCAAAGAGCTCATAGTTAGTGAAATAAATGAAAATGGTGCCGTATTCCACTCACTGACGTGCGCAGTTGGCCAGGGAGAACAGATCACTTGCAGATCTTAAGAGTTAATCTATTCAGCGAAGGCCTCTCCTCTTCCCAGTGATGGGCTTCATCATCGCGACATCTCAATATGTCCACCTGCAAAAATTAAACTGTCTCTTACAGAGGTGTGGGCAAAGGTTTTTATATCTGTTTTTTTCCTGACAGGTGAACTTTAATGAGCCCTTATCCATGCTTCAGCGCCTTACTGAAGATCTGGAATACCATGAGCTGTTAGACCGAGCTGCAAAATGTGAGAACTCTCTAGAACAGCTCTGTTATGTTGCAGCTTTCACCGTGTCCTCCTACTCCACTACTGTCTTCCGTACCAGCAAGCCATTCAACCCACTTCTTGGGGAGACCTTCGAGCTGGACCGATTAGAGGAGAATGGGTACCGATCCCTCTGTGAGCAGGTAAAGGCGCCTTGAGACCGTGACACATGTCCTTTTTGAAGAAACGCATGACTTTTTTGGTTGCTCCCCTGGGTACTATGTTTGCAGAAGTTCCAGTCCCTGTCACCCGGCCCAGGACTTCCACACTGGAGGCTCTAGTGTTCAGCTACTATTGTGGACATAAAAATGTCAAGTGCGACTTTTGCGTGTTTATCGTCACTTACTAGACAGTATCTTTTCCTTCTCCTTTCTTCCTTGTTAATTTGAACCACTGATTTCTTCAAGGTGAGTCATCATCCCCCTGCTGCTGCACACCATGCTGAGTCCAAAAATGGCTGGACATTGCGTCAGGAAATCAAAATCACCAGCAAGTTTCGAGGCAAATACCTCTCCATCATGCCCCTCGGTAAGGCCACCATCTTTGTAAGATATTAGTGTTCCAGGAACGGAAGATTTTCTGGCATGAGGGAAGATCACTGGTTTAGGTGACAAGAGACCAAAGTCTGATTTGGTTAACCTTACTAGCTGGCTTCGTGCACGTCATTTAACTTCTCAGCTATCGAATGAGTGAGGAGGCGTGAGACTCTGTAAGGACCCATCCAGTCATAAGTTTTTTGTCCTCTTAGCTATATTTAATGCATCTTTAAGTATGATTTTTAAAAGTAAATTCTAATATAAAAAAAAAAATTATCTCTTAACTGATGTTGTTTCTTCTATTACCCTAGAAATCAGATTCTCTCTATAAATCAAAGTTCTTGTGACTACAAGGTTAGTTTCTTAGCTACCCCTCCTACCTCTCCTCACCTTTCTCTCCCTCTCTCTTCCTCTGTCAGATGGATTAGGTATTATTTATATAATGGCTGAACTCCAGGTAAGATGAAACTTTATTTTAAAAGATCGTATTGGATCACAAGTTAATTTTGCACCAAGATCAAAAAGATTAGGCCTTGGAACAGGAATCCTAATATGCAATGTTAGAGAGTCTGTAACTTTAAGGGAAATGAGATTACTCAAAAAGTATAGCAGAGATTCTCGATACTCTGTTGAACTAGAGCAGCCACATTTGGCCATGTGTGTACTGAAGAGTGAATGCTGGTCTGCAGAAGAAGCAGCACAAAGCACATAGAAACCAAATGGCTCCCTAAAGACAGAGCCGACAGTGACTGCCCGAGCTCCTGTCTCCTGGCTTTCTGTCTCCCAGTTTGGGTCTCTCGTGAGGCATGGCCGCGGTGCTTGGTTAGTGTGGTATAGCCATCTTCTTTAATAAATGTCCCTCTCTCCCAGAAACACAAAATGGAGCAGGTGTAGTGCAAAGAAGGAATTAGCCAGAAAAAAGTTGAGGAATGTTGGCAATTCCGAAAGGAAAAAGGGAACTGGCGTGTTAACTGTCCCTTCATGGTTAATATGCAAAAGGCCCTTAAATGAAAAGGAGACTGAGTGATTTTGGTCTTGATCTTCACGGGGGATATTTTAAAAAGTCTAACTGCTGAATTCTCTTTAAAGCTAGTGATTACAGAAGTATTAGGTTAAGAGTAGTAAATGCCTGGGATGATCACACCTAATTTGCAGAAGTCGGGTGTCACTGGGCCTATAGCAGTGTGACTCTCCCCCATGGAGAAGAGTTTCAGGGGCCACCTGAGGCTCTCCAAAGAGATGGATTATATTTAGTTCTAAGGAGGGTTCTATATACATTAAAAGTAGCAATAAACCTAACTTACCAGTGATGTGCTATACATTTCTCTAAAATTTGACTAATCTAGAATTCTTTGAAGGGTAAATAACTGTATAAACATGTCTAAGTGACGGATCTAATTTTTTTAGAGTTAAATATCTTTGATAGGATTCCATTCCTATGGCTATTTAAGAATTCAGGTTACTCAGGTGTGTTGTTTTAAGTCCCTCCATTCGTTAGGACTGAGTACCTGCCATGTACCAGGCATGGTTCTAGGTGCTGGGGAAACTAAGTGAACAGAACTCAGACACAAGCCTTCATAAGGAAATTGAACAAAGAATTGACATAGTGACAGGATGCCGAATACAGAAATATAGAGAGTGGTATTCCCAGACACTAGCCCTGGGGGCGGCTGTAGTTCATACATTTGGGTCCGTGACTTGGAAGGAGAATTGTACGGTGAAACTTTGACATTCTCAGTGGTACTCAGCTTATAGGTGGTAAATTCTGAGTTGGCAACAAATGTCTCTGAAGAAAGATACATGAACAGGATTGTGAGCGAATAGGCAGATAGATGTTTTTTTGAGGTGGCGGCAGGTGATCTGAGTCTTCTTGTAAAATAGACTTAAAAGGTTAGAATTCTTGCAATCGCAAAAAGAATTTTTCCAGAAAATATGATTGAAGTTTGTAAAATGATGAAGACTATGATAGAGGTAAATATGAATTTTCTCATTGAGTTCCAAGGTATTGGAACTAGGTGATAACCCCGAAGTTTAAAGAGACACGTTTGGATAGGGATATTATTTTATGGGTTCGGAATTCCCTAACCCAAGAAGAACCACGATTTGAGAATGCGAATGAAGCAGCCACTCAGCCTGTCGATCTCTGTGTCAATGATACTGCTGGGCTCCTTGGACCTTGAATTTGCCCCTGAATGGTACTTTAGTCAAAAAAGTCCCCTCATATATTTTATCCATATTTCCAGTTTCTAAGTTCCTTTTAATAGAGTGTTTAATAAGACACTAGTAAAGTGTTTACATTTGTTATAGTTATTGACGAGGTAGAATTTACATCTCCTATTTTGGTATTTGTTTTCTGTACATCTTGTGTTTTTGTCCTTCTATTCCTCCGTTAGTGCCTTCTTTCTGTGTTAAGTAGATGTTTTTCTAGTTTACCATTTTAGTTCTCTTGTTATTTCTTTTACTGTATTTTTAAAGGTATTCTTGTAGTGGTTATCCTAGGTGTTAGTTAACTTCTAATAGTCTAGTGGAGATTAATACCAACTTTTCTGAATAGTATACAAAACCGTTGTCACTTATGTGGATCCATTACCTTTTCCTTCCTTCATGCTTTTATTTTCCTACAAATTGTATTTTTTTGCATTATAATTCCATCAACGTAGTTTTATAACTTGCTTTATGTGGTTGTCTTTTAACTTAGGAGGAAAAAAGAACTGTGAGCAAAAGATGTTTATATAGTTTTATTGTAGTTTTCTTCAATGATCACTTCATTTCTTTTTTTTTTTTTCTTTATTTTTTACTGTAGATTTAAGTTACTGTCTAGTGTCCCTTTATTTCACCTCGAAGGACTTTAGTATTTCTTGAAGGGCAGATGAGCTAGCTATGCATTTTTTTAGTTTTTGTTTATCTGGAATGTCTTAAGTTCTCCTATTTTTTTTTTTTTTTTAATAAAGAATAGTTTGGCTGGTTATAGAATTCTTGATTTGACAACCTTTTTCAGCGTTTTGAATGTGTCATCTCACATTCTGCCATGGTTTCTGATTATCTTATTTAGGATCGTTTTTCTCTTGCTGCTTTCAAGATTCTCTGTCTTTGTGTTTTAATAGTTTGGTTATGATGGATTTCAGCGCGGTGCTCTTTGAGTTTATCCTACATGGAGTTTATTGAGGTTCTTGGATGTGTAGATTAGTGTATTTATCAAATTCAGGAATTTCTGGCTACTGGTTCTTCAGCTGTACACCATCTTGGGCAGCTGCTTTGTTAAACAGTTGCCACTGATGGTTTTGATAATCACTTTGGAAAAGGCTGTTTGAGGTGCTAGTGTTCTTGATTATACTGAGGAGCAAACATATGTGTCTTTACTCCACCATTCCGGAGGTGGCTCTTCCCCTTCATACGTCTTAAATGGCTCTATTTTTAGATCTTTAACTTAATGTCAAGTTTTCAAGACACAATATTACATAAAGGAAGGCAGTCATAGGACATTCTTTGTTTTTCCACTATTCCCGGAGCTGAAAGGGACACTACAGAACAGGTACATCATCAGGGTGGGATATAGGATTATGGTATCAGGCTATACAGATGTTCTGATCATTTTGAACTTCAGCTCTGGCATTCTCTAGCTGTGTGACCTTGGGCAAATGACTTGACCTATCTGAGCTCAGAGTCTTCGTTGGTAAAATGGGAATGTGGTAGGCTGCATAAGGCCCCTCTCCCCCAAAATATTTTTACATTCTAGTCACCAGAACCTATGAATATATCATTTTACATAATGAAAGGAACTTTGTAAGTGTGGTTATGTTAAGGATCTCGAGATGGGGAGCTAATCCTGGTTTATTCCTTGGGTTCAGTATAATCACAAGGGTTGTTATGAAAGGGAGGCCTGAGGATCAGAGTCAGTGACAACAGAAACAAGAGATGTGAGTGATGCTAGAAAGGGAACACAACCAAAGGAAGCAGGTGACCGCGAGAAGCCGGAAAAGGCAAGAAAATAGATTCTCCCCTAGAGGTTTCAGAAGGGTCACAGCCCTTCTGACACTTTGATTTTTAGACTCTGACCTGCAGAACTGTAAGAGCAGAAACTGTGTTATTTTAAGCCACTAAACGTGGCACTGGTTCCATCAGCAATAAGAAACAAATCTAGAGGATAGAGCAACTGCAGCTGAGGTATCAGCAGATATTTGAGTGCCACCATATGCCGGGAAATCTTGTAGGTGCTATGGGTACCGTAGTGAACAAAAACCACTTTGCTCTCGTTTAGCTTGTGTTCTTGTCTTAAGCAGAAGACAAAGCGAATATATAAATAATTTAATTTTCTATGGTGTGAAGTCTATGAAGAAAATAAAGTGGAGATATCTCAGAGGTTAATGGAGAAACAAGTATGCGTGTGGTTCCTTCGATAGAGTAGTCAAGGAAATCCGCTCTGAAAGGGTTAACGTTTGAGCAGAGACCTAATAACAAAAAAATCAACCAAAAGATGGTTTGTGGGAGAGCATTCCAGACAGAGAGAACCCCAAAGGTAAAGCCCTGAGGGGGGAACAAGTATCGCATGCATGAGAAGCAGTGAGGCTGGCTCAGCATGAGTGGGGGTGGCGGGGCGTGGATGATGTCAGAGAGTTTTCTTCTAATCGCAGTGGAAAATCATTGAGAGGTTTGATGCAGTGCACTAAGTTGATATGACATGTTGATATGACATGAAGATTCAAGAGACCATTTTGACTAGAGACTTTAAGGGGCAAAAGTAGAAGCTGGGAGACCAAAAAAGAAGTTGTTATAGAAGTTTAGGCCAGAGATGATGGGGAATAGGCTGCAGTGGCTGTGGAAGAGTCATTCATTGAGCAAGAGGTGTAGGGTATGTGTTAGAAATGGTCGTGAATGAGATAATGTGTGAGGAGGACATAGCACAGCATCTGGTACACAGCAGTGCTCTCAGCAGAGTTCCCGTTACTGTTAATGTCATTGTCACCGTCACCACCCCTGCTGCTACAGCAGCCAGGACTGCTTTAATCTTTTGTGCAAGAAAGACACAACTAAGCCACAACTAAGCCACAATCAGTGTTCGTGTGTGTAGTGGTTACAGAGGGAGCTTAGAGTTATACCATTACTAGAATTAACTGTTTTATAAGTATGTGTGTATATGTGTGTGTGTGTGTGTGTGTGTGTGTGTGTGTGTGTAAAATCTTTAAATTTTTTTATTATTTTGAATCTTCAGCCACCTCTCTTCAAACCATTGATTTTGGTTTGGTATTCATTTGCAATTAACTCACAGGCACACGAGAAGACTATATCTACTGAATACCTATTATGTTTCAAGCATTTTACTGGGCAAACAGACACATTTAAGGAACAACTAGATGTGGTTACTGGTTTGTGGTTTACAGGTGGATAAAACCAAGGCCTAGGCAAGTTAAAAACATCCCCAGGGTGTAGTACTGCAGCGCCATTCTGGTACTGGGACTGGTACATTCTGGTACCGCTTGGATTCACACCAACCCTGTCAGTTAAAGCATGGTCTCCAGCAAGTCTGCCCTTACTTCACATGTCAGCCACGTGTTTGGAGGGCCCCAGACCACCTGCACATCTGACCAACTGGCTATAAATTCAGGGGTTCCCCCCTCAAAAAGAAAGAAATTCAGGGGTTCCCACAGTTCCTTCAGGTTTGATAATTGGCAGAATGACTCAGGACTCAGGAAAATGCTATCCTTGCTAATACAGTTTTATTGTAAGAGGTACAAATCAGGACCAGCCAAACGAAGAGAGAAACAGAGGGTAAGGTCTGGGAGGGTCCCGAACAGAGAGCTTCCACGCCCCCTCCCCATGGAACCAGGGCACATCACCCTCCTGGCACATTCATATGTTCACCAACCAGGAAGCTCCAGCAAGCTTCGTTGTCAAGAGATTTTATTGGGGTTTTATTATATAGGTATGGTCGATCGAATCATTGGCCACATGATTGAACTGCATATCCAGGCCTCCTTCCCTCTCTGGAGGGAAGGGAATGTCATTCCCAGGAGGTGGGGCGATCCAGCCCTTATCAGGTGGCTCAAAGCCCCAGTCTCTAATCACGTGGCATGGCTTTCTGTCCTGCCCTCATTTTGGGTCATCTTGCTAGCAGAAGCTATCTGGGGGCCCACCATGATGACTCACTGGCATAAACTTTCAGAGTCACTGTGAATAACAAAGACATTACTATCACTTGGGAAATTCCAAGGGCTTAGGGCTTAGATATTTCTTTCCAGGAACCATGGAAAGAGCAGACAAATTCTTTATTATACAACACAGGGTCACACATCTAAAGAGTAGCGGAGCCAAGACTGAATCCTGTCCTGTCTGACCCCAAAACCCCTACTCTATCCATCACTCCTTTTCATTGTTGAAGCCCTTAGATGGGTGACCCATAAGGTCACACAGCTAGTTACTAAAAATAGGGTCTGGCCCCCAGTACTGACCGCCAGTGTATGCTCCTTCCCACAATGCAATTCTGTTTTTTCATGTTGAGGCAGATTTGACCTGTTCCTATAAATTTTGCAGCTGGTATGATGGACACAGCTGGTGAAAAGATTGGGGGGGTTACTTTCATTTTTATTTCTACAATTGCACAATATTGCTTCCTAGATAAGCTGTATCAGTTGTCAGTGTTTGTCATCATTTCGTTATGTTTTTCTCATAAATTTAAAAATCAAGCGAAAAGATTCAGTCAGTGTTTCTAACATTTAAGAAAGTTATAAATTCGTTTCGATTTATTGGTTTTTTTTCTTTTAAAAGTAAGAAATATCAAAAGAAAATCAACCCATTCTTATTTCTAGCTCACATAGTGATATTTTTTCTAATATTTGGTTTAATTTATGTGCCTCTCTCTGCTTCCAGGTAGCATCCACTGTATTTTCCATGCAACTGGGCACCACTACACTTGGAAGAAAGTTACCACAACAGTGCACAACATTATTGTGGGCAAGTTGTGGATAGACCAGGTGAGCACAGGTGCCCATGCGTTTCCGAAGTTCAGAAGAATACCTCCTTAGGTACATCTTTGCAGTACTCAGGACACACGAACTAGCCCCAAACTGTTGTTACCTATCAGTTTCTCCTAGGAATTTCTCTCAGCCTCCCTGAGTTTCTGTACCACAAAGTATTATTTATAAATGACCAAGTAATAACATTCATTGGGATTATGTCAGACACTATGACGGATACAGGAAAATAATAAACACGGCTCCCATTCTTCATCCTTTCCTTATTCATTAGACATTTACTACCAAGCTGAGTACCAGGTCCTGGGGATACAAAGTCAGATGAGACGTTGTCTTCAGAGAGTTACTGTATCATTGACGATGTGACAAATATGTGTACGTCGAAAAGTATTTAACAAAATACAGTAGAATAAGAGGTGTACTAAGTTAATATCTTTTTAATTGTCAGTATGCTCTTAAGACAATGGTCGCAGTAAATTCAGAAGAGGGAATACTGTCTGAGCATCAGGAAAAGTCCCAGCTGTGTGACTTAAGCTTCATCTTAAAGAGTGGTTTGGGACTCAGAAGATTGAGAGGAGAAGAAAATAAAATGAATAAAGTATATAGAAAGGCCTGCCATATGTAACCTTGAAATAGCAAGGAGAGTACTTTGATTTAAGCATGGAGTTCCTGAAAGGTACTAGTGGAGGATCAGTTTGGAAAAGTAAATTATTATGTAAATACCAGTATATGTGCTGAAGGTCAAATCATGCCACCTAACATGTGACACACACACACACACAAAAACAAAGGTCATTTGGTCTTCATTCCAACCTGGGATCCAAGGTGACATTTCCTGCCCCATCTCACAGTTGGCTAAGACCTGAATCTTAAGCAAGAGAGTGCTAGAATGGAAGACTGAAAATAAAGAATTGTGAGGCATAGTGTTGCTAGATATTCACATCATCCAGTCTTTATAAAACTAATCCATGATTCTTTTCATTTTATAGTCTGGTGAGATTGATATTGTGAATCACAAGACAGGAGACAAGTGCAATCTTAAATTTGTTCCTTATAGCTACTTTTCTCGGGATGTAGCAAGAAAGGTAAGAGAAGTTGGAATTTAAATTGTTTCATTTAACATGTATCCATTTGAAAGCCTACTCCTTTGGGACCGGAATGTGAAATGGGTGGATGGGTGGGTGGGTGGATGGATGGATGAATAAGTAGGTAGATAAACAGATAATCTAAATATATATATTTTTTCCTAAATATATATTTATCCTAAATACATATATAAATATAAATATAAATATATATACACATATGGTGATTCAAAAAAAAAAAGAGGTAAAGGAGAAAGCAAGAAAGGGGATCTGTTGCATTACTAAAACAAAATCCTCCTTCTGGAAACAACAAGAAAGTAAAAGTCACGAGCAATGAGAGACCGAAAATAGGAAACAGAGGAGGGACTAATAAAAGGATTATAGGAAGAAGGGGTGGGCACTTTGACCCTGTGAATGAGTCTGAGCACAAGTTGTGTGTGACCCCACAGTGGAAGGGTGCCGTGAGAATTCTGGTGGGAGAGCGAAGAATAGTTGGGGATTTAAATCCATTTGTGGCTCTCTCTGATTTCTGGAGAGAAGAAAACACCATGATTCTGAGCACCAGTCAGATCCTTTTTCTACATGTTATCATTACTTCAAAAACTACAATAAAATGGTAATGAAACCTCCAACTCATGGCTCAGTTATTTTAAGCAGCTTAAGAAAATTTAACAAAATAATTTGGACGACTCCATGGCATTTGTCATAACAGGATTTAACCGGCATTTACCCTAGGACTTTGGTTTCCGGAAGAGTCGTCAGGTAAGGTAACTCACGATGGCTGTGGTCTGTACTCTAAAGCTCTGCTGTCCATCCTTGCAGGTGACAGGAGAAGTGACAGATCCATCAGGAAAAGTTCACTTTGTCCTCCTGGGCACGTGGGATGAGAAAATGGATTGTTTCAAAGTACAACCAGTCATTGGGGAAAATGGGGGTGACGCTCGACAGAGAGGCCATGAAGCTGAGGAAAGCAGGGTCATGCTGTGGAAGAGGAACCCTCTACCGTGAGTATCGGCAGGCCTGCCGCCCGGGGTCCTGTGGCCTCAGCCCAGGAGCCGTACTGGTGGCATTTCTGCCTCCCCTCCCACCTAATTCTGTGAGAGACTGAGCAAGAGAAATCTATACCTTTGGCGAGATCACCAGAAGGTTGTTGTATGGCTGGAGATGTAGCATGCCCTGTCCTAAGACAGTTCAAACTAATCACACCATTTCTTCCCAGCCATATTTGGTGCTTTCTGTAGGGTCCTTTGGATTGTGGTTACTTTTCTATAATTTAGAGCAAAACCATTTAGAAGTGGCTAGAAGGGAAGTTACCTACCACCTGTTACCATTTTGCCTAAAGGCCCAGCAGCAATATCAAACTTTCTGAGATAATGTACAGGACTTTGGAAATAAGATGGAGGCCGTTTGTCTCCTGTCATCATTTAATATGTAGTAATAGCCAGTCTGTAGTCATAGCCAAGATTATCCCAGGAAGAGGTTAGAAAGAAAGCAGAGGAAACAGGAATAAGGAATTTTCATTTACTAGAATGTTTCATTCTTCCTAATGAACTTCTTCAGCCGAGCACAACACCAGCCCAGGAAACTGGAACCGAATGATGCTGGGGAGACGATGAGGAGTGGTTCAGTCAGGGCCTCTGAGTTGTGGGGGAGATGACATGGTCCTTGAGCCTTTGCATTTGTCGAACAGCCTCAGTGATGTAGTCTTTTGGCAGTGTGCCTAGTTGTTGCTCCCTAACTAGCTAGGGCCTGGGCTCTGGCATCACCCTTTCTCTTTCTCATCTTTGACTTTTAGGAAGAATGCAGAAAACATGTACTACTTCTCAGAGCTTGCCCTGACTCTCAATGCCTGGGAAGTGGGCACGGCCCCCACAGACAGCCGGTTACGGCCAGACCAGAGACTGATGGAGAATGGGCGCTGGGATGAAGCAAATGCTGAGAAGCAGCGCCTGGAAGAAAAACAAAGGCTTTCCAGGAAGAAACGAGAAGCAGAAGCTGTGAAAGCCACAGAGGACGGTAACGAACCTGCCTTCTACTCGATTTCTTGATGGGTAGAGAATACCAACGTGTTTGAGGCTCTAATTCTGTTTTGATTTGCCCTCTTTCCCTTTCAGGCACACCCTACGATCCCTATAAGGCACTGTGGTTTGAGCGGAAGAAGGACCCTGTTACCAAGGAGTTAACTCATATTTATAGGGGAGGATACTGGGAGTGTAAAGAAAAACAGGACTGGAACTCGTGCCCGGACATTTTCTGAACCTTCGGCAGTCACAAAAAAGGAGGAGCCAAAGGCGAAGAGGACAGAGGATGTGCGGGAAAGCCGGCCATTGGGACTCTCTTACCGAGTGCTTTCCTCAAGTTTGTCTGTCTTAACCAATCATTTTTTCCAAATCAATCACCAGAAGCAGACACCAGTGGTGGTGATTGGCTGGTTGCCTTAGCTGATTGAAACAAACTGAAATTGACATACTAGATACCTATGTTTGTAAGAGAGTTTAGTGGCTGGACGTTAGCGGTTTTCCACCTCTGCAAAGTCAAGTACTCTTGGCTCTTCCTTCTCCCTGTGCCCCCATTTAAGATGATGTCATTCGCCCTCCCCTTTTAGTGCCCTGCTCAGCCAAGATCTACGCAAGATGATGATTCAGGGGCATTTTGGTGCTGTTCAGAGCAAGAGCTGATTTTTGAAGTCCCTTTAAAAGGAAACATGTAAGACTTATCAACGGAGGCATCGCGAATGATTGTGGTGGAGCTGAGGCTGACGTGCTGAAATGAGTTCACCAGTGGGGTCAGTTTCTTGGGGGGACGTCGGTGCAGAGAGAACTGCGTTTTGGACCGCTCGCCAGGGGGACCGTTCTGTATAGTTGGAATATTTAGTTATATTCTTGGAAGTTGCCATCTTCACTCACGTAAAACACCCTGCTACTGTTCTCCATCTTCTTTGACAGCAGCCGGAGGCCACCTGTGCTGGTCGGTAGGCGGGTAGCGGTGTCCTCACAAAGGGGTTTTGCGGACTTGCTCAGGCGGAGAACTTTTGAGAACACAAGGCAGGATGGAAAAAGACCGCTAGCCACTTTCGCTTTCCCAGTTCCTCCTCACCCCCATCCTTCATTGCCTTTCTTGCTTCTCTGCTCTTGGCACACCACCAGTCGGGGGCCGTGCCCCAGTGTGGAGCGAAACGTTGCCTCCCGTTCTGATACACTTCAGAATCTGAGAGGACTTCATCTGGAATAAGAGTTGTCACCATCTCTCAAGCCCCATGGACTGGAGCCACTTATGGAATAATGTGTTAAATATCTGTATATTATATATATGTAGAGAAAAATCTAATTTTTTGTTCGATTTTCCTTCTTCCCATTAAGAATCTTGTTTTTTGATATCGCTCGTCTCCCTGGGACTGTTCCGGGTGTGTGGGCGTGGAGCGGAGCCTCTGCTTCGCACCTTGAGGGGACAGACTCAGCCGGAGCAGGATCATGTCTGGCAGCCACTGAACAGGGGTTAGCCAGTGTTTGCATCATGGGGCGCCCACCGCTGTCCAGTCTGCTCTCCTAATTACCTGACTCTTGAAAATGAAAACCTCTTTCCTGCCTTTTTTCCTCCTTTTCGTCAGGAAGAGTATTGGTCAAAAGTCAGGAGGGTAATTTCCAGTTCATTCTGCCTCTGTCCAAATCACAGCACACAGCCGAGTCCCAAAAGAACCTTCTTCCAAGGACCCGGGGCTGACAGCAGCGTCACACGCGTGGGTGAGCGACCTGCTCCTGCTGGGCCTCGGCTTCCTCCGTTTTTGTTCTCTCTCTGTTTCCGTTGTCTTGAGAAACCTCGCCCCGAGCAACCCACCCTTGGTTGAGGATCACACATTGAGGTGCCTTCCTTGTATGCTTTTTGTTTCGTGTTTTTTGTTTCTGTTCCTTAACAGCTGAGCCTCAGCCAGGGTGTGGGTTGTTAGCGGGCAATGTCATTCCAGAGGAAGCCAGCCCGCCGGGGAAGCTGGGTTTATAGTGGGTCGATAGTGCGCCTAGTCCCTCCCCACCGCCCTCCTTCCCCGTTGTGATGAGAGAGGGGCAGGTGCTGGGGAGCTGCCCACCAACCTGATGCCCAGCACGAGCAAGGGGCTGTCTGGGGCTTCCTTCAAGGAGGCCTGCGAAAGTGTGACCTGATGAATAGACGGGCTTGAGACAGTGGGACTCCCTCAACTACGCTGAACCTCCCCACTTTGTCCCCCGCTTCCTTCCTACACCGTCTGCCCTACATCTCCAGCCCGATCCCCCATCAGATTCCTGCTAACGGAAGAAGCTTCAAGTCCTTCAGGTGAAATAAAGTCACATCAAAACAAAACATATATTTTAGGTTTTTTTGCCTTATTGTTTTTTTCCAAGAAAACTACTAAATTAAATAATTTTTAAAAAGTCATATTGGTCGTCTGATTCACTTCTAACTAGGTAAATGGTGGTGGGAGGAGTTGGAGAACAGGCCTGGTGATTTGTTCTCGCGAGTCTGGGAGACTGATCTTCGTGGGAAAACTGGGCCCAGATTCGCAGGCGCTTCCGGAAGCCCGGGACCGGAAGAGCAGTGCGCACAGCCCCTGCTGCTGCACTGGGGTGCAGTCGTCAGCAGGCCCCCTTGGGACAGGGGGATCGTCTCTAGTGTTATCGATATCGGGCCTGTTTCACTCAAAAAATAAACATGTTCTTGAATTTAATTTGTCCATTTAGATTCTCAAATTCTTAGTCGTTTCACGCAGGGATTCAAATCTATATTTGAAACATAAGCAATTGCATATCGACTGACTGTGGCGAGAAGACAGTGAAAATGCTGGTTTAGGTTTTCTCCGTAAGGCAAGGAGGGAGCAGGGTGATCAAAGGGGCCTGGGGAGGCTGTGGGGAGGGC
>NW_006435764.1:9031698-9035541 GCF_000325575.1 Pteropus alecto
CACAATCCACACAATCAAGCACAGTTATACATCACCTGCTTCTGCGTCCTGGGCGCTGAGATGGGGACTCTGGACACTGGCTTACACTTAAACAGTTCTAAGAGGTAGTTGTTAACAATCGCCATGTTGAGTATGAAGAAAGGCACTGAAATGGCTAACTTGACTTAAATCCACTTAAGGTCACACAGTTGATGGGTTGGTTAGTCACATGGTTGGAATTCAAAGCCAGGTTTATTTAACCCCGGAGTTTGTGACCCCTACAACCTTGTGTTCTGGGAGAAACTGGGTCGGAAGGCAACTGGTAGTTAAATGGTTTCCTCCTGGATTATACCACATCGTGCAGAAATGCACATTTCTGTTTCCAGGGGCTTATTAATGTGGGGAGCACAGTTTTGTGGGTCTGCTGGAAGGAAAGGGCATTCTCGAAGTTCAGCTTCCACGCGCCTCGGTTTATGAGGGCGCTCATGTCCACAGAATTAGCTGTGTGGTCAGGGACTGGTTTTCTAGCCTGGTTCTTGGGAAAGCCACTATCTGTTCAAAGCACTTGCCTGATGCCCATTGCTGGGCTTGGTGTTAAGTTTCAACAACTTTTTTTTTTTTTTTTCTGACAAACTAATAACCATTGCAGTAGCCCCTTGTGGGTGGTGAGAGCTGCATCCTGCAATCTTTGAATACCACTTTGCACCTGAAAACATTTTAATAATCCCCCCTTTAGTCTTTTCATAGGCCACTGTGACATGATGGGTTGGGATGTGGATCCTGAGGGATCTACCACACTCATGATTCAAAATTATGACTCAGCAAAATTATAAATTATGACAATTGTCAGAGGGCCTCTGAAGTTCCACAAAAATGTTTAAGCTGTACATTTCAAGGGTCTGCTCTGCTTTCAGCAAGGTAAATGAAAAACAACCTACAACATAGTTAAGTACTAAAAGGAGACAGAAAAACCTTTGGGATTTATTGACTGGCAGGTGTATACCTTGTGAAATTCTAAGATTGTTATCAAAATTTAGAGCTTGCTTCTATCAGTTTATAAAGCTTTTGCCCACTACTCAGTCCTGCCCTGTGGGAAGCATTCTAAGACTTTTCGTGGCTTTCTCTTCCAAAGCTCAAAATAATCTGTGGTTGTATTCTAGGGCTTCCTCTCTACTATCTTATCAAGCAGAGTGCTCTTCTGGTTCACATTCATCCCTCAGGGAAAGGAGGCAGGGCGGCCAAATGAGGCATCTTTAAAGACAATAACTAAAGAGCTCAGAATCTATATATAGCCTCACAGAGATCTCATCTGAGTTTGACCAGGTGATTTTAGAAGTTAGTAAAGAATAAGTTGGCCCTGAGATAGGGCTAGAAATGTCTTCATTCATTCATTGAACGTTTCCTCCAGCCCCTATGTAACACCTTAGGGATGCAAATGGCAAGAAAGAGCTCAGATAAACAGGCAATTACAATCCAGTTTGGCAAGTGGTGTGAAAGCACTCTAAGAGGGGCAACTAGCCTATAGGGAATAGGAAGGAGTGGATAGACATGTCAGAGATTTCTAGAATTTAAGAGAAAGTATCTAAGTTGAGAGTTGCGGGTTTAATAGGCGTTGGGAAGGGCAGAATCAAAAATGCAACACGGACAAAGATGAAGAGCAAAGTCAAGGAACGCATCCTGAGTGTGAATGATTAGGATTCAGGGTCAAGGAGAGAGCACTGATAAGGTTCTGGAAAGAGGTAAAACCCGAATGGGGGAAGGAAGTCTTTATACACCATATAAAGAAGCCTTAGTTTTGGTTTTCAGCTAGGGAGCCAGTGAAGGATTTTTAAGTAGGATGATGGTTTCCAGTGTGGAAAATGATTTATAGATAGTAAAATCAAGAGTTTGGGAAAGATTTGAGAATAAAGCAAAGTGGAGGGATTCCAGAATTACTGAACTGGAATGACCAGCATCTGGGTACAATTACGGGTGAAGAGCAGAGGGTGAAAGGAAGGAATTTGTATTTTTCTGGCTTGGGAAGCTTAGATCGAAGGTGGTAGTAAGATAAACACGTTTAGAGAGAAAGATGGGCACATTTCTGGACATTCTGAGTTGGAGGTGCCTGTGGCGAGGTTGAGTAAGCACTTTAAAACAGGTCTATGTGTAATGGTGACAGTTTTGCGAGAACTGACGAATGGGATGCAAAGAGAAGTTGCACATTAAAATCATCGGGTCAGCTTTAAAAAACACAATCCTGAGCCCCATCTGCAGAGATTCTTATTCAGTTAAGGTTAGGACTAGTGACATTATACATACATGAACAACAAGGATGCGAAATCGTAAAACGGGGGGAGGTGGAAGAAAATCAACATATTGGGGGATATTATTAAAGCAGAGCTTGCTTCTCAAAGTCGGAGAGAGGCCTGAGCCGATTCCACTTCTTGACCATGTCTGTGTACTTTAACATGCCAGAATTACAAAAATTGAGGTATATTTTAAATATTTAGGTTTAGCAAATCAATGCTTTTTGACATACAGATCCAATGACTATGTATACCTCCTCTAGAAGTAACATTGAAAGTCCACATTTGCAGCCTTTACAAATGGCCTTGCGGTCCTCTTCCAAACACTTCTGGAGTCCAATTTAACAATATCTGAAAATTTCAAAATGTTCATATCTTTTGACCTTGGAAAATCTGCCTTCTCGCAAGAAAAACAAATACAAAAGGATGGTCGTTGCAATATTGTGTTTAATAATGAACACTAAGGAGGGAAAGTCAAAGAGTCCCTCATCAGGAATTGGATTAAATATCCATACAATCCAATCCTGTGCGCGGGTTAAAAACAATGAAATAGGTCGACATCACTGACAAGATGTCCATGGCTTATTTTCAAATGAGAAAAGCAGATTGCAAGGCAGTTTAAAAAAAAAAAAAAAACTACTGAGAAAAGTAAGTTATGACTTCTAGCTTATAAACAGAGGTCTTGTCTCATCACCTCCGTAATATTTATTCAATACCTACCTTTAGCTGAACCTTTATGCAGACTTGTTATAATGAAACAAATATTAAGTCATTACAGATACACGGAGAAAAAAGGGGCGCGCCGTGGTCGCCGAAATAGCTCAGTTGGGAGAGCGTTAGACTGAAGATCTAAAGGTCCCTGGTTCGATCCCGGGTTTCGGCAGCAGTTTTGGCTGCCGCCAGCATGGCCTTCCTCTCAATGGACAATATCTGCCCCCCTGTGACAAAAACCCAGGCCCGCTTCTTGTGGGCATTCCTACTCGCACGTGGTTGGGCAGGTGCTTGGAGCTGACACAGGTGGGTTGATTGGCCCACCCTTTCCCCTTCTTCGGGTGGGAGAAAACTGGAAATCGAGAAGGGGTTTATGTTGTTCCGTTTAAACGCTCAGTGTACCGTCAGTATTCTCTCCCTGGTCTTGGGTCTAGGTGAGACCCCGCTCTCCCCACGCATTGAGCGCCCCTCACTTTCTTCCAGATCCTCCCAGATCTCCCTCTTCTTTCCTGTTCCTGAGTTCACGTCGGGGCCTCCGGCTGCATCGCCCCCACCTCCCGCTAGGACCCGGGGTGGGCCAGGACTCCGCGGGATGGCGATAGCCCGGACCCCCTCTCCGCCAAAGAAATCCTCGATTTCGGCTAGTTCCAGCTGGTTTAACGATAACCAGGACTCGGGACAGCTTTTGGTGGGGAAGTTGGCGGTGGGCAGATCGGAAGCCCTTTCTGGTTTATGATAAATATATTTTTAATATAAGTATGTCCAGATATTGCATGGAATATAACAAGCACATAATCATTGTGTCTCTGAAATTCAAATGTAACTGTATTTTTGTTGGCTAAGTCGCAAACCACCACTGTACATTTTA
>NW_006435764.1:9035601-9056678 GCF_000325575.1 Pteropus alecto
CTCTGAAACTCCAGCCAGAACGAACTGGACTTCTGGGGGCGGTGGGGGGGGGGGCGGTAGTGTCTTATTCACATCACCTCGCAGTTTACAAAACGCATCTACATGGATCAGCCGATTTGCTTTTTTCTCACCGCCACCTGACAAAGACCTTGGCGGGATCCCCAGGAAACCCCCGGAATCAGCCATCCCACCTGTCCCCAGGCTTCCAGAGTTGTCCACCCTGGTCTGGGATGGTGATAGAGGAGAGGGAAATTTGGAGGCTCTGGACTGAATCCTAATTTGAAAAAAATCTTGTTAAGAAGATGAGCCACCCCACTCAAAGTAAGCACAGTGCAACACACGCTTACGGACCAACGGCCGCCTTCCCTCTGCCTCAGCGCCAGGCCCGGCCCAGGGGGCAAGGGAGGCGGGGAGGAATGAGATCCAGTCCTCGCAGTCTCAAAATGCGGTATGGTGAAAGGCAAAATGTAGAAATATTGCTTTTGGACACGTTAAATCCTCTCCCCTTTCTGTTAATCTGTGCCGAGATACTAGTTGATAAGGGGCTTGATCCCCCATTTCTTTGGGTTCTTGGGTGGAAGGATGCGTTTTGATAAGAGACTCTGGAAAAATCCAATGAAGATCAAAAGGAAGGAAAACAAAATGGTGGAGTAAGAGATCGCACAGTTCAAACTTGGCATGCTGCATATTCGCGTGTGAATTTCGTGTGTCCATTTGGCTAGCCATGGTGCCAGGTTGTTCGGTCAAATGCCAGTCTAGATGGTGCCGTGAATGTGTCTTTTAGATGTAATTAACATTTAAATCAGTAGACTGAGTAAAGCAGATTATTCTCCATAATGTGGGTGGGACTCGTCCAATCATCTGAAGGCATAAGAACAAAGACTGGGGTGTCCTGATGAAGAGCAAATTCTCAAGACTGTAATAGACAAAATCTGCATGACTCTACAGATTGCCGCCCTGCTGAGGTTGGACTGCAACATCTGCTCACCTGAATTTCCAGCCTGTTGCCCTACCCAACAGATTTTAGACTTGTCAGTCCCCACCTTCCAGTTTCTTAACATAAATCTCATCTTTCCATCTGTCTGCCTATCTACCTACCTATCGTCTATCTATCTATCTAGCATCCATCCATCCATCCATCCATCCATCCCTGACAGCATGCTTTAAAGTGTTACACACAGGTAAGAGTGAAGGGTGAGATTATTATTGCTTGCTAGGGGGAAAATTCACTGAGCATAGGCCAGCCACCTTGGAACCATGAAGGCAGATGCCATACTTTTAGGAAATGTTGGGCCTTTGCCCTGAAAGAGCAAACGCTTCCCAAATTCCAGGAAAGGCGGAATCCCCCTGGAAAGTACTTGGGATACAAGAAAGAAGCTCCAAGAAGACAGGATGTGTGTGCCTGAATTGTCATTCTTGTCTGCCGGGCGTACTCTTACCTTCCAAGGCACAGTTCTAGAGCCTTTTTTTCCTGCCAGGTTCTACGTTGCCTGTGTTACAAAAGCACTGCATATCCCCCTCTGTTAAAGCATTGACTACCCGGCTCCCAAAGCTTTGCCACCCATTCCCTTGCCTGCTAGACCTGTGCTTGATCACAGTGCAGGGGAGAAGAAGGCCAGGGGTGGCGCTGGTCACCAGGAGCTTCCCAGAGAGGTTGGAGGTTAGGCCGAGTTCTCAGATGTGCTGCGGGCGGACGACAGGGAAGGAGTGAAAGGGAGGTGGCGGTCCAGTTAAAGGGAACAGCACGTGCAAAGGCCCAGAGGGTTGAAAGGGCGTGTACGGGTGAGACGAGGGGAGGGCGGGTTCAGCCAGCGACGCGCGCGGTGACTAGAAGCCAGAGGGGGCGGGGCAGGCGAGAGGGGAGGGGCCAAGGGCGTGACCTCGGAGCTCCAGCCAGTGGTGGCTGCCAACGCTTCTGGCCAGAGCCAGGATCATCTCGTCCTTCCAGCTAATGAGCTCCGCGCTCCTTTTTGAGGCGCGCACCTGCGGTGGGGACTAGGGACTGCGAAATGGCGCTTTTGCTTTTCGGAAGAAGGGGCAACCTCCTGCTGCTAACGCTGAACTGTGGTCGCCGACCCTGTGAGCTTTGAGTTTGGGGCAAAGAAACGCACAGGGATGATGACAGCAAGTAAACGGCTTCTCTTCCCTCCGCAGGGTTGGGCAGAACTCAGGATTCACGTTTGCCAGGGACTCTCTAAATGAAACGGGCGTGTTTCATTTCATTTAAGAAATCTGTTCGCAGCTGCCCAAGAAAGACCTCACCAGCCTCCTTCCAGACTCCTTGGATCGGAATCCGATTGAATTACACACAAAAGAGACTGGGAGCTCGTCCAGGACGATGCCCGTTAGCTTGCGGCGCAAACGAAGACACAGTCTTCATTGATCCGAGGGAAAGCTTCCTTGTGAGCCCGGATAGCTCAGTCGGTAGAGCATCAGACTTTTAATCTGAGGGTCCAGGGTTCAAGTCCCTGTTCGGGCGGAGTGTTTTTTCTTCCCTTTTCCAGTATAATTTGAAAGATGAAACCCAGCTTTAAAGCTCTCCGTTTGTTAGCCGGTTTCCGGTAGAGAAAGGAGTGAAATCCCGGAGCGTATACACTTCCTGTCTAACCGCTTTCCAGGGAAGAGCCAGGGCCTCCGCGAGTACTGACACCGCGGGTCCTCGAGCACAGGCCTCCGAGAGACTGCAAGTGCTTGGCTCTAGGAACTAAATAAGCTGATTTATTCTGCAATCACCGGCCAGTCTGCGAGGTCCAAACTGTAATCAAAGGAGGCGGGAACAGACGCCTCCAGGAAGTCCCTGGGACTGCCCCCCTACCCCCCGCTTATCCCCTAGCCGCCGACCCCCCTTGGCTCTCCGGTCCGCGGCTACTTGGGGACTTGGGTTTCCTCTTGCTAGGTGCCCGCAGAATATGGCACGCATCCTGCACCTTTCCACCGCCCCTTATTACTCTTCTAAATCTAGAGAATATTTCTGCTTTCTGAAAAGGAAGGGACCACCAGCTAGAATCTGAGGCACCAACCAGAGCAACAACCGCCCCTCTCAAACGAATTCAAATCTCTCTCCCTCCCCCAAAGAGTGACTCCGAATTCCAGGAAGAGTTGAGGTTGAGATGGCAGCTTCTGGAAAGGAAGAGGGTGCATGTGGGGAAAGCGCATCCAAGGGACTGGAATGCGACAAGTCCCGGTGTTCGAAAAACAATAACAACAAAAGTTAGCTCCCGCCGACTACAAATTCATAAGGGAAACATTCAGCTTCTGAGAGGTTTTGAGAAAGCTGGGTTATGGACACAAGAGAAGTTCGGACATGGATTCCCCAAGACTAAACTAATTTTCCCCGAGAGGACCATCCTTTCTTAGCTAGAGATGGGGCCTTCCTTGCTTCTGCCAGGCAACAGAAGAAAATCGGTCTCGATTTCCCCACTAAGAAGATGGAGATGTGGGCAGACTTAGTCTGCTGCCTTCGTGGCTGAGAGACTGGTACCCAGGGAGTCTTGGTGAGTGGGCCAGGGCCAGGGCCAGGGCCAGGGCCAGGATGGAGATAGGGCCAAGTGGGCGCAGGGCCTCCGTCCATGCAGGGACGCCTTGTCTCGGGCTCACATAGACCCACAGCCACCTCCCCCTTTTCAAAGCGCAGCTTCCTCAGCAGTAGAAACAGAATAGTACTGACAGCATTCATCTCATAAACTTGTGGAAATCAAATAAAACAACACGCATGCGCAGTACTTAATAGAGCCCTTGCTTAAAAACAAGGTTTCAATACATTGTAGCTATTATTATTAAAGAACTTTCTAGGCTGGAAACTAAACATATACATTGAAACAGGTAAGGAACCATATCAAAGAAATAGATTCCCAATACACCCAAGATCATATGTTCATATTCATGTGACTTGTGTTGGTCGGTCTGTGCTAAAGGGACAGCCACGGTCACTGATCCAAGGAGGAGTGTTCTGGTTGGTTACGAGCGGCTTCTTTCTTGAAGATAGTACATTATGGGGCTCCCATGGCATTCCAGGGATAGAAACAATATAAGGAGTTGAATTTTTCTTTTTCCTGAGGGAGTGCCTTGGAAAGTGATCAAGTCCACTTTTGACAGCTTTGAAAAGTGAGTTTCTTTGCTCCATTCTCTGACTGAAAGACTACAGAGCAGGCCAGGGCAAGCACGGGACAAGGATGGAGAGTACTGAGCCCTCCTAGTTCTCCCTTCCTTTGCTCTAGTTCACTCCCGCTCCAGGTATGGTTTTCACCCTTTAATGAAAATTGAGAAAAACAAACAAACAAACAAACAAACAAAAAACCGACGAAAATTGAGAAAAAACAAACAAACAAAAAATAAACGAACAAAAAAACAACTAGAGTCTGTCTTCACCAAGACCTTTCCGGCTTTGGAGCTGGATAGCTGTGGTTCAACTCTGGACGATTTGGCTCAAATTAGTTATTCCATTTAAAAATTATGATGTTATCATATGAACCTCACGGCAGGGTGGGGGTGGGTGGGGACTGCGTAGATGTCTTTGTTCATATTAGGGTCTTAGGAGAGAGAGAGAAAGCAAGGCAGAACGCGATAGTCTCCTCGTATGAGAGGAATTACTTTTCTCATTCGCGGCTCTCAAAACCTCAGAGCTAAAAACATTACTATTTGGAAGGTGAAATTAAGAATTGAAAGGTTGGAAATGGATCGCGCTCTCTCTTTTTTAAATTTCCTTAATAGCATAGAAAGTGCCTTCGAGCTCGCCGAAATAGCTCAGTTGGGAGAGCGTTAGACTGAAGATCTAAAGGTCCCTGGTTCGATCCCGGGTTTCGGCATCGGTTTTACTGGCATATTTCAGGACAGGACTGGAGTCCATCGCTTTCGTTATAACATCTCTGTTGGCTCGTCCCTTAATCGCGTTGTATGTTTGTATCTAATACCCCCCCCCCCCCCCCACACGTCTCTTAGCAGGCACGTGGCAACGAGACAAGTGTTTAGTACACCAGTATGATGAGACAAAGAGCTTAAACCTCCAAAAGAAATCATAAAACATTTCGTAGCGTGGAAACTAACACATCTGAGTTACAGGCAGAAGACCTTGGATTTGGTCCCCAGTGCAGTCTCATCGGCGACAGACGTGGAGATAGTTTTCAAAAACGTCTGTCTATGCAGCAGACTCACAAGTCAGGGGCCCACCAGCGCGTTAGAAATCTGATGACGGATGGTTCCCAAGTGGATGCATTGATTTACAAGCACGTGTCTCGGTCCGAAGTATTTCTTGGAAGCTCAGTTTTCTCATCGCGGTTTTAATAAAAAGTGCCTGAACTATTGCTCAGTGCTCAAAGCTGCTGTTACAGCCAGGAGCATGTGTCATGACTCTGATGACAGGTGCGCCATTTTTTGGTTAGGTGTTTATTAACGTTTTGAATAAAAAAGTAATACTAGTTTTAGGGAAGTGATATCCCAAGGCAGAGCAGCCTGTGAAGGTTGGACGTTTGAAAGGGCAGAAACTGGAAGATATGCTATCAAGCACTTGCCTTTCTCACCTTCCACCTGGTTCAACCGGATCCACCTGGTTCAACCAGATCCAAGAGAGGATCCGGCTGGTCACTTCCTTGGTGGGAGAGCCCAGGAGCGTTTAGGATGTTTAGCATATCCTCACACCTGCTCTCTGAGAGTGAGGTTGACACCTGCTGTAGTTTGTCTCGGAGTTTAGAAAGCCTCTGTCTGAGCAGAGACTTGAACCTGGACTCTCTGGTTAGAAGTCTGAGGCCCTACTGACTGAGCTACCCGAACTAACGAAGGACAGGCTGTCTTGTGTTAATGCACAGTAAAAGAGGTCAAGTGGCCGCATTCTTTTTATATTGGGTTGAAATTCTGAGTATTTTGGCTGATTCCCTGAGGTGAAAGTGCAAAATCAAGCTCGAACAGGCGTTTGGCGGGAGAGAGAGTCTTTATTTCTCCTTTTTTTTCTACACTACCTGCCCCGCGCCCCGGCAGCATCCCAAGCCATGAGGGATTTTCCAAGATTCAGGACGTCTGGGCAGGCCTCGGGTGAACAAAGGGATTTCTAATTCCAGTTTTTGTCTTTGCAGAGCTTCTTGTGGGTGGAGCATTATAAATAATTGATCGAGTCTCTAACCATTCACTGGACAGACATTCATTGAGTGGGTGCCGCGCTCCAGGACCTAAGCCCGCTTGCGGGGCGGCAAACTCTCAGTTCCCGTCATCAGTAGGGCAGGAAGACACGCAGAACAGAAACGCCCAATCGAGAGCTTTGACGGTGGGAAGCCGGCCTTTGTGGATGTCTGAGGACCCGGCAGACGCCAGAAGGAGCCCGCCAAGTGTTCCAGGGACTGGTGACGCGTAACCGAACTTGTGTGTGAATGGTGGCTGCGCCCCTGAAGGTCTGGAAAGAGAATTCTGAGCAAATGGGAAAGGGCGTCTGCTAGGGGCTCTGAACATTTTCCTGAAGCTACCGTTTGAAAGGTTTTGATCAGGCAAGCTACAGGCTGGATCTTATGTTTTTAGGAAGTCCTGTTAACCTAGGCAGCTGTGTTCCAGATGTAATGAATGAGTCCACTTTTTCATTCGTCCTGTTCCTTCATCGCTATGTCTTTCCTTGGGGCATTGGATGAGATGTCTTGAAAGGAAGGGAGTCCTATCCCGCGGAGCCTCACAACCATTTCAGCCTTCTGGGATCCGGTTCAGGGACACCGCTACGTGGGGGAACCATGAACTCTGCATTCTTTTACGAAGAAACGTATCGGGAACTAGGAGCAAAGTTTAAAAAGTGATCCGTTTTGGGCAGATATCCATGTTATGTTAAGCAAAAAACAACACGAGATGCTAAACAATATATATGGTATAACATGCATGAAAAAATGAAAGGGTATGTATACGAATCCTTAAATTATGTATATTTGTATATTTGGCATTTGGATATACATCGGAGATGTTTAAGGAGACACAACAATCCAATAAACATTTTGAGGAAAGGCAGCGGAGTGTGTGAGAGGAGGCTGTCCCCTTTTCCCTTAGGTACATCTGTATTATTGGATTTTAAAAAACAAGCATGTATTCTTTCCCCTAATAAATTATGCGACGAACAAAAAAAGTTATGGCACCCTCTGGGATCACATAGCCTGTGTTTTCTACAGATCACAGCAAAGAAAGGTTAAAATATACACAAATTTCTTTCCCAGCAGGGGATCCCTCCATGTCTTATGGTTTTGCAGGAGAGTTGTTTGGTATTGAAAAGTCACAGATGCATTAAGTGCAGTTTTTACCAATGAAGATATGGATCCCTAAGAATCAGAAGACAAATCTGGGCTCAACCAAGAACACTAAACCCAGCCCCCATCCCCACCCCAGGAAAAGAGCCTTCTGTGCCATGAGGACAATTCTGGGGTGAGCCTTTGGCCAAACCTCAGCTCCTTACTATAGTGCTGGGGTCACAGTGGCTGCAGAGTCCTGCTGTGAATGCTGGAGAGCACGGAGTCCCCAGTCCTGTTCTGCTAGGACAGGCTAGATTGGCTAGATTGACAGGTACCAAACACTGAAGTAAAGTCTCAAACTGTACATAATCAAGTGTTAATAGTGTGGCACTGCCTGCTTGGCATGGAGACAGTGACCTGGAGCTGTTTGTGTTTCATTTAACACCTCATAGTGCTTTTTGTTTTCTGTCCCCCTCCTCACCATCCCTTTTCCCACATTCTAAGTTCCTTTGGTTTGAGAAGTTTCCTGCCTACCTGTAAAAACAGGGACCAGGACTTGCCTAGAGATCCCTCCTTGATCCTCTGCCAGTAGAGTTAGGAACTGGGGGCTCTGAGCCTGTCTCTGTTGTGGCATACACCATAATCGACCTTAAATACCTGTTTAATGAGCCTGTCTTTCCTCTCCTCTAGAATGTTTCTGCTGTGAGGGCAGAAACTCTCTGTATGTCCCCAATGCCTGGGTCAGTGGCCGGCACAAAGCAAACTCTCGAAAACTGTTGAATGAACGGATGGGGAGTTGAACGAGGGCCATGGGTTAGGGAAGGCTTTCGGAGGAGGAGCAGGGGCAGAACTAATCCTCGGAGTTTTTGTTTGGTAAAGAAAAGGGGAAAATGTTCCTGTTAAAGTGAATGAAAACTCCCTCTACCCCCCATTCAGTTCTGTGGCATTCAAATGGAAAAAAATTGTCCTGAGAAAGTCCGATGCCACTCTGTGCCACCCTGACTTACTTTCTTTATAGCGCTTACTTCTATCTGAAATTCTGTGTATTGGCTTGTTTATAAACCATCTCTTCCTTCTGTCACTCTCTCATGTAAGTGGCACTGGGCAGTTGCCTTGTTGGTTAGGACCTTGTCTTTTTTGTTGCTATTTTTTGTTTGGTTTTGCTTTACGTCATTTTTTATTTCTGCATTCCTACAACCCCAGGATTTAGAACTTGGCACATAGGATCTTAAGAAGTAACTGTTGACAACTTTCACAGTGAACGTTTTTACTGCACAATGTGCCCCTCCCCCTCCCCCACAATGTAGTATTGTTTCACGTAGACATTTTCTTTGTATCTTCCAAACCATCATTTCTGAAGTTGTTGTTACACTTTCTAATTCTGGCAAAAAAATCATTAACTTTCAGATTAAAATGTCATTGCCACTTAACCATTCAGGCTGTCTTGGCTAGTCCCATCTGGAGGCCTAAGATTACAAATGAGAAATCCCAAAAGCTTGCCATCGTTAAGTCCTCAAGATTTCGGTAACGGCTGTTCCGTTACTGCTTGAGAATGAGGGGTACTCTCTACCACAAATCGGACTGCAGCCCAAGAGAATATATAAACCCACTGGATCTTGAATTTAATGCGTCAACCACTTGACCATTATGGCACTTGCCGCGTGCAACTACTGAGAAGTTTCAGAATAATTAAAAAGTTTTTATTCCTGATGTAAAAGAACAGTACTGTATAGTGAAAAAAAAAAAGTTCTCAATAACATTTATTATATTCTGCTAATTTTTCATCTCCAGTCACCAGAAGGGTTGGAGCCAGGTGGAAGTGATTGAGAAGACTCACCTTCCCGTGTGAGAACCTAACAACTTGGAATGAGTTTCTTCCCTTTCCATAATGGGCAAGTAGGACTGAAAATTTTAAATGAGTTAGGGTTTTTTTTTAATAATCTTTTTACTTCTTTCCATTATTTCCCTTCCCCCCCACCCCCATCAAAGCAAAAGCGACCCTGGTGGGACTCGGGTTATATGTGTGTATATATATATATATAATCTTTTTACTTCTTTCCATTATTTCCCTTCCCGCATCAAAACGAAAACGACTCTGGTGGGACTCGAACCCACAACCTTTGAATACCCCTATTGGTCTAGAAGTCCAATGCGCTATCCATTGCGCCACAGAGCCAGGTACAGAGCGTCTTTCCTGCGTTGCTTACATCAAAGCAGAAGCGGTGTCTGCCCGAGGGCCATTAGCCGGTGGGTGAGGTCATTCACCCTTTCTCCGAGAAACCATGTCTCCTGTGTCGTCACGAAGAATCGTGGATCTGACTCGCGCTTGAGAGTTCGAAATTGTTTTTCAAATTTCTCTCCGTGAGCGATCATCCGGCATCAACTCTCATCCTCTTTCCACATACGGAAGAAAAAGTCTTTATGTGGTGTTATTCTGTCCTGGAAAGCCCTCGGCGGACGCGGTTCCATAGTGTAGCGGTTAGCACGTCTGCTTTACACGCAGAAGGTCCTGGGTTCGAGCCCCAGTGGAGCCACGATCCGCTGACATTTTTTTTTTTTTTTTTGAAACATTTTAGGGCAAGGTTTCCTTTTGTTACCTGATCTTGCATATTGCTCGGGGAAGCGGGAGACGCTGCGGTTTCTCCCGGGGCTCCGCCCTGGGCCTGAGCCGGCTGTACAGCCTCACTTGCCTGCGCGCCCGCGCAGATCCGTCGCCGAGGCTGCCCCCCTGTGGTCCCTCTCGGGAGGTGCATGCAGACCCGCCCAACCCGGATCCCCGTGCGCCGGCCCGTCTGCGCCCTCCTCCTGCTCTCTCCTAAGCCCTGCGTGGGCTGTTTTTAAAAGTTGCTGCCACCACTCAGTTGAAGGATATCCCGAAGGCCACCTCCGTTTTTTGTTGATTAACTGCAAATCCAGTGACCTCATGCTTTATTTAAATTAAAAATACTTTCCTCTCTCCCTCACTATCATCTTTAAAGAACAGCTACTCTCTGTCCATGACAGTTTGGATATAACTTCTGAAATGTTTTCCTGATCTCAGTAGAACTGGAAACTCCCTCCATCCCCCATTCAGTTCTGTGGCATTCGGACTCATGGGGCCAGGGCACCTCGTTGCTCATTTTCCCATCTTTCCTTCCCCAACTCCTAGGTATTGTTTAAGGACAAATTATTCCAACACTCGTCGAAATGGTAAAGAAGACTTTATTTAGGACTATTACAACAAGAGTCAAGACTATTGCAATGCAGGAGATAGATTGGGCTCAAATCTGAATATACTGAAGCCAGCTGGGAATTTATAGTCAAAGAGCAGAGTTGGGTGGGGGTGGGGGTCAGATGGAAAATTACTAGGAGGAGACAGCAAGGTAAGTGATTCTCGCTACACTGACTTAATAGGATTCTTGCTGACTCAGGGTGATCAAATTCAAGAAATTTGATCAGATATCTGTCAAAGGTGATCAGATGTGAAGGGTGGGGAGTTTGTCATTAACCGACTTCATAGGATTCTTGCTAAAACTGGGCAATGCAGGCAGAAGGCAGGGTGGGGGCCAAGGTCTAGGTCTAGTGGAGAAGAGCTTGGTCAAGGACGGTCTTCGTACTCCACCCAGTTCCTAGTCTGGGATAGGCACATGATTCGCACTTATTGAATTTAAGGTCTTTCTGAGAAAAAGAACATTTTCAATAGTGGTATTTAAAATTTTTTGATCTTCCTGCGAAAAAAATTTAATTCAATCTCTTTCATACTAATTGAATGTTATCCAGCAAAGAGGAAGATCAGGCTTTTTGGAGTTTGTCTTTCAAGGTTCTCAGAGTGCCCACTTTGCAGAGAAATGGCTTGTCAGAGATCATTATACTCTCTGACCAAAATGTAAAACCTGAAACTCTCAGGTGTTTCTTCTAGAAGAAGATATAGGAGAAAACCTTTGAGATCGTTGGTTAGGCAGGATGCAAAAAGTATGATTCTCCCAAATGAAAAATTAGTCAATTCAACTTCATCAAAATTAAAAACATCTGCTCTTCTAAAGACAGAAAAATATTTGCAAAAGGCTTATTTGATAAGTCTACTATTTAGAATTTTTTTTTCAAAAAACCTCTTACAGTGCAATAAGAAGAAAACAAACAACCTAATTAAAAAGAGAAGGGCCCAGATCTGAACAGAAGATATACCAAAGAAGATATAAAGATGGAAAATAAGCATATACAACCTTATTATTCATCAGGAAAATGAACACTAAAATCATAATAAAATACCACTGCATACCTTTTCTACCTACCTGTTAAAAACAAAAACGTAAAACCAGCAATACCAAGTGCTGATGAGGGCGAGGAGCAGCTGGAACTCCCTTACACTGTTTGTGGGACTGTAAATGGTATAGCCACTTAGGAAAAGAGTTTATAAGTTTCTTATAAAAGTAAACACACTTACCATAGATCCGGCAATCCTACTCCTACGAAGAGATATGAAATCACACGATTACACAAAGACCTATATGTAAATGTTTATAGTCATAATCTCCTCAAATTGGAAACAATCCGTACATCCTCAACTGGTGTAGATAAGTAAATGCGGAGACAGCCATACAATTGAATACAACTCAGCAAAAGAAATAATTTCTGATATACGTAACAACATGGATTAATTTCACAAGCATTACGCTAAGTGTAATAAGCCATATGCTATATGCTTGCATTTTTATAACTTTCCGGAAAAGAGAAAACTAGAGAGACAGAAGACAGATCAGTGATTCCAATCTGGAAGCCAGAGTAAGATTTGACAGGATGCCCAATGGTCTCATGTAGCTGAGGACATTTCGCTCATAGATGAAGATGGCAGTGGGGAGTGGGGGAGGGACTTCCTGCAAAGTGACACGAGAAAACTTTTTGGAGTGATGGAAACATTCCATATCTTGATTATAATGATGGTTACATGACTTTATATACTTGCCAAATCTCATGGATTCATAGAAGCATACACCTTAAAAGGCTGAACTTTACTGTATATAAATTGTACCTCAAAAAACAAACCAAAAAACAAAACAATTAAGATTTATAGCACATTGCAGGCTCTCAGTAGTAAAGACAATAAATAAATAAATAGGTACATATACAAATAAAGACGTATTTGTCGAAGGAATAGTAACTAAGTGGAAACTGGATTTCAGATGGAGATCAGTAACAGTTTTACATGAACATAATTTTGTGGATGATTTTTAAAGGCTTTTTCCATTTCTTGGGGGATGAGTACACAATGTAAACTGGGTGATATATCAAGCTAGCTCACAGAAATATCAAACCTCAAGATGCCCGCTTCTTAGAGAGGAAGTCTCTACCCTGTTGTGTTTAAAATGCAGGCAAAATAATTTTTTAAATAATTTTTAAGAAGCAAAATTGCAGCTTTGCAGGGATAAGGCGAAGAAATGCATTCAAGGCATGAGAAACTTTGCAACATTCTCCAAATTATCCACAGGAAATTAGGACTAAAAAATAGACTATTAAGTCAGAATTATGAGGCAACTTAGAGGTTGTCCAGTTACCTTCGGACAGAGCAGAGGGTGGAGATGGCTGGTCTCCTCCTTCATCTTGAGAATCAGTGGTGGACAGGGTGGCATCAGGCAGGGTAGACAGGAAAGAGCAAACACAAAGGAAAGATGGTGAGGGAGGGAAGAGAGAGAGAGAAGAGGACGAGAAAGAAGGAGAAAATTAGGAGGCGGAGGGGAGCAGAGAGATGTTATGGTGGAGGGGATGCCAAATGTCCTCTCCAGTTACCTCAAGAGTCACTCACTGGTTCCAGTTTATCAACTTGCCCTGCTTCACTCACCCACCTCTGAGCTTTCAGTCTTTGGGGGCGACCTCCCCTTTGACAAGTTGCACATTACAAAGCATGTGCAAAATCACTGTTTTAAAACGGTTTGGTGCAAATTTTCGTTTCTTTAGCAAAGGCGCAGGTTTCCTTGGACTTTGGTCTTTTCTCAGAGGCGTACGTTTTTACGACGTGGTTTCTCGGGGCCACAAGGTTGGTTCCACACAGTGCTGACAAGGCGTGAAGGACCATGGTCCTTGAGGACCCCACCTTCCCCTACTTGCTTAGACGTTTGGACTTGTTAGAATCTCCTGGTTTATGCAGGGAGGCCCACTGACCTTCATGATCCAGGGCATGGCTCCTTTTAGGGGCTGTGACACGTCTCCTGAGTGTGGACATTGGGCAGACGTAGTAAAGAGGCTGAGCAGAGTACGAGGCGTGCCTCTGCATATTGAGGGCACTGAGGACGTGGTAACAAGAGAGTATGTCTAAGCCCAGTGTCCTTCAAAATTTTCCACTGAAACACAGGCTAACAAATAAATTTTATTTACACTGAGGCTGCTTCACTCGTGTGTATATCTGAAATAAAGTCTTCAGGTAACAATACTTTTAAATATGTTTGATGAATCATGTGATTTTTCTATTCTACCCTAGACTGTTCTATTTCATTTTGAAAAATGCCTGTCCGCTCGTACCAATGACTTCACACCCCTTAGAGTTTCAGGATCCTCAGTTTGAAAACACTGACCTGGATCAATGTTTCTCAAAGCGTGATGACACACACACCACCTATACCAGACTCACCAGGTGGCACTGGTTAAGGGCATAGATTTCCGGTATCCATGAGAGAACTATTGAATCTGCTGGAAATGGCTCCTGGGGTTTTGCATTTTGATTAAATCACTGGGTGATTCTTATGCCCACTGAGGTTTAGACACCACTGGCCTGGTGGCATGTAGGGTGCCTGAACAGGGGTTTCCAGCTCTGATCTGTGGAGCCCAAGAGGACGATGCTAGAAACACTTCTGCTACTCTAGGAAAATATCTGCATGGCTGCCCCTCTTGATCTGTGTAAGAGTTCATGTGTAAGGTTGCCTTCACTCCTAAGAGAAAGATCTGACATTTTGGGGAGAGAAAAACGAATGTGATGTGAGTTTCGAGGCTTCGTCTCTGGAAATTGACATCTCAGTGAAGTTCTTAAGCATCCGTCAAGGGGAGGAACATGGAAAAAGAATGGCTCTCTCTGGCGGTACGGAAACATTACAAAACATTTTGCTCAGTAGACCCCGCTCCGAATTCAAGACGAGGTTCTTTAGAAACGCAGTGGTCCCCCCTATCCACGGTCTTGCTTTCTGTGGTTTCAGTTACCTGCGGTCAACGGTAGTCCAAAAATATTAAATGGAAAGTTCCGCAAATAAACAATTTGTACGTTTTAAATCGTGGTCCGTTCTGAGCAGCGTGATGAAATCTCGCGTTATCCTGCTTCCTGCCGTCGTGGACGTGAACATCCCCACGCTGTGTGCGCGCCCCGCCGGCAGGCACGTCGTCGCCATCTTGGTTGTCAAGGTATCGCGATGCTGTGTTCAAGTCACCCTTATTTACTTCGTCATGGCTCCAAACGGCAGGAGTAGTGAGGCTGGCAATTGGAATATGCCACAGAGAAGCCCTAAAGTGCTTCCTTTAAGTGAAAGGATGAAAGTTCCTCCCCTTAGGAAAGAAAAAAAATTGAATTCTGAGGTTACTAAGATCTATGGTAAGGATGAATCTTCTACCCGTGAAATTGTGAAGGAAAAGGAAGTTTGTGCTGGTTTTGCTGTCGCACCTCAAACAGCAAAAGTAATGGCCACAGTGTGTGATAAGTGCTTAGTTAAGACGGAAGAGGCATTACACCTGTGGGTGGAAGACATGCACAGAAAACGTGCGAAGGATGACAATGTGTTGTGCCAGAAAGCATTGAGCCCAGGCGAAGGCTTCAGCAAGGGACCCCGTGAAATGAGTGACATCATGCCGTTTACTGCAAGTGAGGAATGATTCCACGGATTCGCGAATACGTTTGTCATCAATATCATCACCGGAAGAAGAAGGGTGAGTACAGTATAGCACAATAAGATATTTTGAGACACAGAGAGGGAGACCACATTTATATAAAAAAATTTTTTTTTTTTTTAACACCTACAGCACCTGGTATTCCCAGGCGGTCTTTGTATAACTTTTATTACATTATACATATTGTTATAATTCTATTTTATTACTAGTTATTGCTATTGCTCTCTCACTGTGTTTAATTTATCAATTAAACTTTATCATAGGTATGTATGTACAGGAAAAAACCGATAGGTCTAGGATTCCGTACTATCTGTGGTTTCAGACATCCGCTGGGGGTCTTGGCATGTTTCCTTGTGGATTGCGGGGACTACCGTACAGCTTCCCAATGTGGAAGATGTTGAACGATGAACAAAAACCCAAATAGTCTTGTGTTAGAATTCCGATGTTAAAAGATTATTGTCAAACAAGATCTAATCACCTCAAAGGAGAAGGAACACATTTTCATGGGAAATGGATTTTAATGTCTCCAAAGTAATGTTGTCTTTTAGAAACACCATAATCAATCAATCGTCTCTTAAAAGTATGCATGCATGCGTGTATTAAAATTATCTATATGCTATATGTTTTTCTCATGTTAAGCAGTTTATATGTAAACAAATGTATATATACAGAACATACATACACACATATATACACACATATATACTTCTAGAGCTGAGTAGTCTCTTGTGAAGCCTCGATTTATTATTTGCCTCCAAAAAGTAAAGACTACATGCTAAAGAAAGGTATAAAAAAGGGAAGTTTAATTTTTAAGCAAAGTATGACTTTTTTGGTAATAAAAATGATGTACAAAGAAGAGAATATCTGCTACTGTTGATAGATAAATGAACATACTGGTTAAGGCAGAATGTGATTCTGTACTCTTTAGTTCTAAAGGAAGCTTGAATTGTTCTTGATGTTTTTGTTACGCCGGTAATTAGATACAAAATTCAAGGCTAATGCCAGAAGTGTGGTGAACAATTTTAATTTTAGGCAGGAAGTGGCAATCACCCAAAAGAAGCAAATGTAGATTTTTATATGATCTTCCGACTTTAGTAAAGCATGTATGTGGACCCTGGCTCAGATATAAGCAAATGTGAATTTTGTCAATAGTGTCAGACCACCATGCTGAAGTGTTCTATCCTGTACCTGGACCTCTTGGGCTACCTCTGACACCCCAGGCTTGGCCTTATCCCCTGCATGTCCACCCACTGCAGCTTTCTTGTTCTACATCTATTCCTCTCTGGGGTGACACCTGGTACTTTAACTGGTCATCTAGGCCATCTGAAACAAATCTCTAGAAAGATACTACTGAGATAGATTTAGTGATGTCCCCTCCCCAACATTACCACCACCAGAGTGCTGTGGCCTTTCAGAAATGAATCTAACTTCTAAAGTGATGGCATTACATCTGACATGTCCCCAGGAACTTTGTCTAACTTATGAAATATTCCAGGAGCACGAAGTGTAGGCCAGCACCGACAGAAGAACAGTAGGCAACGATAAGGCTGAAACTAAATGCATATTGCTAAGTGAAAGAAGACAATCTGAAAAGGTACTGTATGATTCCGATTATGTGACATTCTGGAAAAGACAAAACTATAGTTAAAAGCTTAGTGGTTTCCAGGGGCTGGGTGTGGAAGTTGAGAGGGATACATAGGTGAGGCACAGGGGATTTGCAGGGCAGTGAAACTATTCTGCATGATGCTCTAATCATGCATACATGCCACTTGCATTTGTCAAACCCTATAGAATGCATAACACCAAAAGTGAGCACAATGGAAGCATGGACTTTAGTTAGTAATAATGTATCAACATTGGTTCAGATGTTAACTAATGTAGCACGTTAATAGCAAGATGTTAATAGAGGAAAGAGAACTCTGCACTTAGTTTCACTTTTCTGTAAACTTCAAACTACACTAAGAAATAAAATCTATTAGTTAAAAAAAAAAAGCAGATATACCAAAGGATAAAAAAAATATTAGAACAAAATGTAAAGAAACAGAATTTTTTCTTTTACTTTTATTACCGAACTTCACTTCCTGTAAATCTTAATGCAACACTTTCTCCTGCTCCCCACCCCTACTACTTTGGATGTTGACAGGCTTAAATCAGCTTTGTTGAGATGCAACAAGCATACAATAAACTGCACCCATTTAAAGGGTACCATTCGAGGAGTTTTGACACGCGCGCGCGCGCGTGTGTGTGTGTGTGTACATACCCATGAAGCCGTCACCACAGTTAGGATGAGGAACATCCCTAAAGGCTTCCCTGTGCTCCTGAGAATTGCAAAATTCTAGGCACATAACGACTGGGTGCAAACCTCCACCAAACTGCAGCATGGCCTCTGGCAGAGTAAGGCGTGTCCTTAGGATGACCCCAGCCTCCCATTAAAAGGCCTGCCTGACAAAGTGCAAAGCTGCAGGAGAATTTACTGTTTGTTCCAGCCAACGTGGAAATAGGCTCCTGACCTCTCTTTTCCCTGACCTCTCTTTTCTTAGAGCGTTTACTGAAAAGGGCTTGCAATTGGGAATCTGCATCTTCTGCAACTCTCTCAAGGACCTGGGAGTGTCCCTTTGAATCAGGAGTGTCCCTTTGAATCAGGGCCTCAGTCTCCCAGTCTCTGTGGGAGGGCAGAATCCTAACTAACTTAAGTAAGTGCCAGCTAGCAGACACGAGTGGCCCAACTGCTTTGACACTGACCAACTCTGCAGTTTTTCATTCTCTGAGTCTGCCCAGCTTCAGCTTGTTCCCCTCCCTCAGGCTTCATTCATTCATTCATTCATTCATTCATTCATTCATTTATGCCTACAGCACCTGGTCTTCCTAGGTGGTCTCCCATCCAAGTACTAACTAGGCCTGACCCTGCTTAGGGTCTGAGATCAGACATCGGGCTTGTTCAGGGTGGCATGGCCGTAGACCATGGACTGTGGCTCCACTGGGGCACGAACCCAGGACATTCTGCGTGTAAAGCAGACGTCTTAACCGCTACACTATGGAACTACATCCTCAGGCTCCCTTTAGAAGGCCCTCTGTGCAAACTGGAATGGAGCTCACCTCTCTTTCTTGTCCTCAACCGACTGAATGCGGTTGTTTTTACTGCTTTAATGTCTGGTTGATTTATCTTTGACACTTTGTACTTCTTCCTGTCTTCTGGGGATGTTTTTATTTTTTGCTTAGGAATTTGAGCTAAGACATATGTAAAAAAACAAATCAGAGTATTGTATCACAACCTGCTTAAAAACATAAATAATTTTTGCATGCATTTGTAAATATAGGTTTTTATATTACAAACCTTTACAGAAAGAAAATAAATGATAATCTTCAATTACAAAGGCAGTCATATGACTCTCAGGCCTCAAGATCCATACAATGTTCAAGGTCTCAGCGTTACAGAAAAGTGGGCAGAATAATAGAGTTTTGTTTTGCTTTTTTTTTTGCTTGCTTTTAGCAAACATTTATGGAATGATGCTTATGTGTTACATCAATTGTTCCATTTTGTCTCTTCCAAAACCTATACTATCTATGTGAAATAGTTATTACCGTCTTGATTTTAAAGATGAGGAAACTGGGGCCCAGGAAGATTAACTTGCTCAAGTTCTCACAGTTGGTAGAGCCACTTCTCAAACCAAGATTCGTCTTATTTCAAATCTTAACGTTCTTAACTACTGCAACTAAACTTATTCCCAGCGTGGATCAGCCCTTCTCGGAAAATCCTTTAAAGGAAAGGGCTCACGGAAATCATTTGCAAATCAAGTGAAAGCCGTATGTGGGTGGAAGAAGCCTGTAGGTGATGAGTGACAGGCGAGGCTGAGAGTAACAGCCATGAGAGGGTATCCGCAGTGACTTTGCAAACAAACAAACAAACAAACAAATAAAGCAGAGTTTGAAAAAGCAGACTTTGTAGTCTTTAGAGGTACCCTCACCAAGAGCCTGGATCAACTGCCTAGTGCTCTAGGTGAGGTGCAGAAATTAGTTCTGAGTGGTGTTGCCTTAAACAGGAACTCCTCTTGAAAATAAGACGTCTGGTAGGTTTCTGTGGAAGCTGTCATTTTACAGGGTGGGAAGGATACTTTGAAAGTATAGGATTGTGCACATTGCGTTGAAACACAGGCAGAGAAGGAGAAGGGGAGAAAAATACAATTTTTCTATGGATAGAAAAATACAATTTTATGTATTTTTGCAAGGTCGAAATTAAGGATCGCAAGGATTTCTTAGAAATCGCTTCAAAGGGGATGATCCTTTGGAAACAAGCTTATCAGACATCTTGGGCAGAGCCTGCAGGGTGAAGGTTACCCCCATACGCCAGTTTCCCACAGAGCAAACGCTCCATTTTCTACGTTGAGTTGAATCTCTCAGAGGTCTCTCATGGCACAGCTTTCTCTTTCCCGATACTGAAAAACCTCTACCTTTTTTTCTTTTTTTAAAGACTCTACTCTTGATTGAATCCCTAAAAGTCTAAGGAGCATCATTTATATTCAGTAGCACAGGAAGGCAGAGATAAGCTAGCCATTAAAACATCTTGCTTAACACTTCCTTGAATTCCATTCCCAACCAGGAAGCGTATTCCGAATTCGGGACCTGCTGTCATTAAGTGCTGTTTTCCCAAGGCAGTCACTCTCCTGAGAGTTGGGAATATCAGCACCTTCTCCGCGACCTTCAAAATACGTTAAACCTCGACATCCCACCAAGTAGAACACATGATATCCCCTGGGGCCAACTGACCTCTATTTTGCAAGCCACACTTCCCTTCTAATACTACTTTTTTTTGCTTCATTAAGAGTTTTGGTTTCAATATGCATATTCTACATACTTTGTAGTGTTCCTGAAAAATCAACACTAACAGCTTTTCAGTTTCGGAAGTTCACACACGCACACACACACACACACACACACACCCACCCCAACACTAACTGACTTCAACTTCCAAGTGAGAAATGGATCCTCTTATGATGGTCCGGCTGCATCTTAGAGAAGAAGATTGTGGGGAGAGTCCATGTTTAATGGAAAGCCTGCCTCAAGGCTAGCGATTTTGGTATGTCTTCTTTCAGCTGGGAAAAGGCAGCCTCTGGGAATCACATCATTCTGACACTTTGGCTTTGCCTCATCATGCCTCGGCCACCTCTGTTAGCCCCTCAGCCTCAAGCCCAACAAAGGGAGTGGTAGTAGCCGGTCGAATATTGTGGGAGTGGATGTGGAAGATGGGTGGGCAGTTCAATGGTGTTTCTGTGGGAGTCGTTAAACCGTCACCAAGCCCTCTTTCTCTCTCAAAAAAATCTCCTCTCTGTCCATCTCCCACATACAGGCGCAGGCAGTAGTGAACATTTAGGATATAGCTTTTTCTCTAGAGGAAGCGTGTGAGACAGTGTATCCCTCTTGGCCTCGGAAGAAAGTATTATGTTAAACCACACCAAGGACTGTGCAGCTTTTCTCCTCATCAGAATCACTTTGCCTGCAATCGGCTAGGAAATAAAACTTCAGTGAAAGGGTAGCATCGGGAGAATCCTAGCTACTGTCGGAGCCGCTCTCAGAGATTGGACGGTATAGGTTCATTTGTGTGATTTCTGTTTAATGCGATATGTACATTGCCCTTATGCAATTATTTTAATCTACACCTCTGAGATGCATGGCTCACTTAGAATCTAGGGAAGTAGCATGGAGACAGATCTTGATATTTATTAATTTAATTTCTTCAGAATTATTTTATATTTTTGGGTTCATAGGTAGCCAGTGATGTTTGTTGTTAAACTGTTTGATTCAGGGAGCAAATGTAGGAAAGGGTAATTCTGCACATGTGTGTGTGCAGAATGAGTTGACTTAACAGGAGAATAAAAATTATAACCTAGTAAGTGTAGTTGATTCATTGAGAATATATTTGAGTACATAAATATGATGCTATGGGAAAAATAATGAGCGGGGTCCTTGGTGATGAAAGGTTGGAGATTCTCACTTTATTCCAGGAGGTATGAGTTTGCTCTTCAGTCTCCTCATGGCTGACTTCATCTCCTG
>NW_006435764.1:9056709-9063577 GCF_000325575.1 Pteropus alecto
GAGGGGAGATGACAGTGAAGGTGATGGAGATGGCCTTGTCCGTGGGGAGGGCAGTGAAGGGCCGGGCATAGACATAGATGCAGGGTACAAAGTGCAGGGTCACCACAGTGACGTGGGAGGTGCAGGTGGAGATGGCTTTCTTCCTGCCGTCCCCTGCCTGAGACTTCAGCATCATTAGGATGACCGTGTAGGATACCAGCAGGAAGATAAACCACAGGGTAGTGACTAAGCCATTGTTGGAAATCATTAGGAGCTCCAGTGCAAAAGTGTCAGTGCAGGCGAGTTTGAGGACCTGAGGGACGTCACAGTAGAAAGTGTCAAGGACATTGGGCCCACAGAAGGGGAGCGGGAGCAACAGGGAAATCTGCACGATGGAGTGGGTAAAGCCCCCCACCCAGGAGGCTGCAATGAGGGCAGAGCAACGCCCCCGACTCATGATGGTCACGTAGTGCAGGGGCTTGGAGATGGCTATGTAGCGGTCAAATGCCATCACAGAGAGAGAAAAAATGTCTGCCCCACCGAGGAGGTGGAAGAAAAACATCTGTGTCATGCAGCCTGGGTAGGAAATGGTCTTCATCCTTGACAGGAGGTCTACGAGGACCTTCGGAGCAGTGATGGAGGAGAAGCAGATGTCCAGGATGGCTAGATTACGAAGCAGGAAGTACATGGGGGTGTGAAGGCGGGACTCGCAGGTCACTGTGACCAAGATGAGGAGGTTCCCCAGCAGAGTTGTCATGTACACAAAACTCAATAAAAGAAATAGGAGCAAGCTCAAGTCTTGGGACTGAGTAAGTCCCAGAAATATAAATTCTTTTACCCTGGTGTCATTTCCCGACTCCATTGAATCATGTTCTTTCCTTCTTCCTTGTGTAGCCTGGAAAAAAAATTAAAGTGTTATTTCAGAAAATGTTTACCGTCCCTTAACAGATTCAGATTTACAGAGTCAGGTGTTAGGTGTGAAAACTAGTGAGATGTTGTCACCACATGAACAGCTGTTTTAAGGTTAAGGTTAAGCTAATGTGTCCAAAATGACATCTTATTACACAAGCATTTATTCTGTAAATTATATTTTAGAAAATGCACACAAATAGTGTTCTAAGTATATACGTTCTAGGTATCCAAGATAAACAGGTGGATGTTATATATTCAGAAAAGGACTATTGTGGAACAAGGGACATTAAAAATGGAGTCAGCCTGGCGTGTGGGTAAGGCAGGGCCTGTGGGTGTGACAGGACTTTCGAGCTCCACAGGAGCATGTTTTGTTTCCTTCCAGACTGGCTGCTCTATTTAAATGGTTCGGGAAGCTCTATCTGCAGTGGTTCTCTTTGAACCGAATTCCACAGAAGCACTCCTCCATTTTTTTTTTTTTTTTAAGTCACAAATTAATTCTATGGAAAATTAAAAATTTTAAAGCCATATAATTCTTCTCTATTTCTCTATTGGTGTTTTCTTCCTTAAAGAGACTTTTTGTTTCTATCTTTACTTTAAATACACAGGTAGCCAAAGCTCTGGGAGGCGAATAGTTCCTAAGCTATGAAAAAAAAAGTGTAACTCAGAGCTTCTCTTCTGTTCTTTGTTTAAGTTTATTTATTAAGAATTATTTGTTATTGAGCTATCATTAACATGCAGTGGACCCATGTATTTTTTTGACATTCAACCTTATTTTATATTAGTTTCAGGTGTACAGCACAGTAGCCAGACATCCATATAACTTATGTAGTGACACCACCCCCACCCGCACCCCCAACAAGTCCGGCATCCACCTGGCACCATAGTTACTACAGTATTATTGACCATATTCCCCACGCTCTACTTCACATCCCCGTGATAGGCTCACGTATTTGAAGTGTACACTTTCATGAGTGTTGACAACTTTAAGCATATATCCATATCACCGTCACTATATTTAAGAATTAACCTATCTGTCACCCCCAAAGTGCCCTCGTGACCCTTTGTAATCTGTCCCCTCCGCCCCTCTTTCTTCATGCAACAACTGATCTGCTTTCTGTCACTACCCATTAGTTTATATTTTTTCTAGAATTTCTATAAATGGAATCCTACAATATGTATTCTCTTTTTGTCTGTCTCCTTTCACTAATAAAATTCACCCCTGTTTTTGTGTGTGCCAATATTTTGTTCCTTTTTGTCGTATGGACAGACCACAGTTTGTTTATTCATTTACTTGTTGATGAACATTTGGACTATTTCTACTTTTTGTCTACAACACATCAAGACGCTCTAAACATTTATTTACAGGTCTTCATGTGGACATACGTTTTCATTATTCTTGGGGAAGTAACTAGGAGTGGAGTGGCTGTAACTCTTAATATTCAATAATAAAAAAAGCGAACGACTTAATTTAAAAAAAAAAAAGACAAATGATTTGTACAAATACCCCAACAAGAAGATATAGAGAGAGCAAATAAGCACACGAAAAGATGCTCAGCATCATTTGTCACGGGGAAATGTAAATGAAAACCACAGTGTGATAATACCACATGCCTATTACAGGGCCGAATTTAAAAACAAGGTGGATAGTTCAACAGTGGGCAAAAATATAAAGGAATTAGCACTCTGGTTGGAATGTAAAATGGTGCACCCACTTTCGAAAACAGTTGGGCGTTTTTTTTAAATGTTAAACGTATACTTACCATGTCATCTTATTGCTTTTGAATTCTTTTCTTTTTTTTTTATGAACCCTTAAAATGAGCCTTAATTTCTTCCTTTGTAGTTTATTTCTGCTTTCTTACCATAATGAGAAATCCCTTCAGGTTTTCTGGGTGTGTTTTTCAGTTCAAATGTAGATACTTCTTTTTTACTCAACTCACCTGCCTTTCAAGTTTTCTTTATATGCAGTGTTGTCCAAAGTCTATTTAATATGGGAAACTGGAAAAACCCACCAGTAGCTATTGTGGTGCCCAGGCAGACACGTGGGGCCTCTGGCATCACGTAGCCTGTTCAAGACCCAGCTGGGCGCCTACTGGGCACGCAAACATGGGCGGGTCACTCACCCCTTCGGCCTTGGTCTCACGGAAGTTCTCTAGGGACTAAATGACTGGATCTACATAAGGCGTCGATATTTCGAGTATCGCCTGACCCATCGTATGTGTGTGTTACCTTAAAGGAAAACTCCATAAACACACAGCTTTTTAAAATATGGTGATGACCTTTTAGAGGAGTTGTGTATTTCCCAGAATATGTATTCCAAAACAACTGCATTAGAACACAGAATAGGAGATATTTTTCCTTCAATAAGAGGGGGCTGGTGGGTGGTGACAGTGGGTGGTAGTAAACGGAGCACCTGCTTGCTTTGGCTTCTTGTCTGATATCATCTTAGCCGACTGGAGAAGTCGGGTGCACGCTCTCTGCAGTGAGAACCACCTGGGCTCAAGTCCCGGCTTTGTCACTGTGATTTGGGCGGGCGGGAGACCTCACTGAGCCTCTCCTTCCTCATCTGCGGAATGGGGACTATAATGCCCATCTCACAGGGAAGTCATGAGGGTTGGGCGAATTAACACGTGCAGTCGCAGCACACATGGCTGGCGACCTGCTGTGATTAGTCCTGTGCCAAATGACTTCAACACTGGAGGCTCATCCGTAAATAGAGTGTGTTGAACTAAATGGTAGCCAAGCTACCAATCCTGGCTAGTTTAAAGAGAGAGGAAACGATCACTAGAAAACACCAACCAGTATCCTTACCAGGGATACTGGGGAGGTTCAACCTAGCTGTGAAAGCCTTCCACAGGGACCCCATGTAAATAAGACTGTGGCTTAGACAGAAGGGTAGAAGGTACCCCAGACCCCAAGGCAGGCCTGTGCGTCAGAAAGGAATCGGTCCCATGTTCGCAAACTACCTTTGGTAATTTAGACAACATCCACCAGCTTCTGCTGCGTCTTTGTGCTGTTTTCAATCCATCTAATTGTTTAGCAAATATTGATGGAGAACTGGCAGAGTTTCAGGTTACTTGAGAGAAAGGAATATGATCCAACACCATGGGAAAAGAATAGACATCTAATAGTAATACGGGATCGATGAAGACCATCTAAAGACAGATGAGCTGTGTGTGAGACAAGGTGACGTCTCACTAAAAGGCTCAGAGAAACCTACGTGAAGGAGGGGACATCTCTGTTTAGGGCGCATGGCAACGGGGAAAAAGGGAGCTCTGGTTGTAGGGGACCACTTGGGTATGTAGAAAAGTTGCTTAAAAGTGGGATGTTTGTTTGGCAAGAAAGGATACAAACATGAAGGCACAGAGAAAGGCATAGAAAAGAAAATCATTGCTGTAAAATTTTTATTTTTTGGTAAAGCGAAAGGCAGGCAGGTTTTCAACTTTCTTTTGAAGGCTCGAAGTATTTTATTTACTCTCCAGTTTTAACTTTAGCATAAGAAACACCTCTGTAGACTTCAGTGTGAGGAGCCCCATCTACAGTTAATAAGCTTGAGAAAAATCTCTTCTTTGCATAATTCAAGGGGTCCCAGAAAACAAAAGATGCCTTTTCCCCAGTTCCACACTGAACTCATGTCTGTGTGTCATTTCACAGTGTCCTCTTCGCTACTATTTCTTAGCTGTGCTGTCTGTCACACCCTGGTGTGCCTATCACATTATTTTTAATCAAAATGTATTCATGAACATTAATCATGATATCTAGATTTCAATTTTTCTCACTCTTCGTTTCTCACTCTTAGGCATAGACGCCCAGACCCCACAGGCATACACCCTCATGTAGAGTTATGTTTCTTACCTAAAGTCTCCTAAAAGCCTTCTTTCAAGGACACCACCATCTGAAATAATGTCCACTTGAACCTTGAAAATCCTGTTAAATAGCCATGTGAAGGCCAGTGGCTTCTCTTCTATCTGTACGTGGAAATGAGCAGACTCAGGCAATAATAGTTTCTCGGCTCTTCTGTGATGATCCGTAGTGCTCTGTCAAATTTATCAATTCTTTAATCCCAAAACTAGCGTGAGAATTATCAGAGGGAGTCCAGTGGGACTGTGGCCATGGAAGAATTCTGCTGCCGCTGAGGCTGTTTCAGTGGGAGTAATTAAGATGTTACGTAGGACCATATGCTCAAAAACACACATTTTGCCTAGAATGTAAAACGTTCTAGCAGTGACAAAGACTCTGTCCTTAACCAAACTCTACCGGGCTTCCCCTGAAATTTTCAACTAGACATCAACTTTTGTACCTCCTTGTTTGTCTCTGCATTGCCCAGTTTGAGCCAAAATTCCTGCTCAGTCAGTTTAGCCAGAATCTCTCACTCACCCAATGATCAAAAAGGTCCTAATTACTCAGGCCCATGGCCAATTATTATTTTGACCTCAGCTACTGCCTCTCTCCTCCTGGCTGCTTCTCCTCTTTACAGGACCCTTATGGCTGTTTCTCCGAAGCTCTGGGTACGTGCCCATCCCAGGGCCTCTGCATGTCTGGCTTGTGGACTGAGATTTGTACCACGACATGAACATTTTTCTAGTTGCAAAAGTTCAGTTCTAAGATCTGCCTCCAGAAATGGGGTGGGGGGGGACCTCCCAGCAGCTGTAAATAATATAATAAGTAAACAAATAAAAGCCAAGTCTATTTGAATAATGCTTTCCACTTCATTTCAACCTTTTTCAATCTATACGCATAATTTAAAGCATCTTCATAGGGTACTGTCATTTTTAGGGAGTCACGTTATCAGAGAATAAGAACAACTCAATTGTCTTCTTAAACATGTTCTCCAGTGATTTCAGGAGCAGAAATGAATGAAAAGCGATATTTATTCTTGAATTTCTTAATTCAGCGATTTTTTTGAAGGACATTTTAAATCGTCTACTTGGTGTGCCAGGTGCCAGGGATACAGCCATAAGTGAAGAATAATCCTACTGGGGTGGGGGATAGGAAGAGAGAGAAGAGAGACTTGGACACAGGTCCTGAGTGCTGTGCTGCAGCCGACCAAGCATCGGCAGACAAGGGGTGCAGCGGCGTGGGGGTGGCATGTGGCCAGTGGGGTTCAAAGGAAGTTCAGGGCAAGGAACTAGCACGAGGTCACAGAACTCATAATTGCTGAGGTCCACATTCTAACTCACACCAAGTGAGCTTCAGGAGTCCTGCTGCCAACCTCAACTTGTAGGCTTCAAGTGAAAAAGTCCTCAGGCTATTACCTGAAGGAAGTATCCCAGGTGAAACTTAATTTGTAAGTATTTACTTCGTTAAGATGCGATTACTTCATGAAAGACCTTGTAGGGACCAAATGCCCACGTGGCACTATTTTCCAATATGTGTCTTGGCCCCTTTCCTGGTAAAACTGGAGAAATGTAGTGGGAATTTCTGAGTACATCTATATTTTTGCTTTTTCTTAGTTGAAATTTTTATTTGGACAATTGCAGAATCCCATGCACTTGTAAGAAATAACAGAAATATCCCACCTTAATTCATTTCCCCTAGTGATCATTGCACAATGTATATGCATATCAAAGCATCAATGTATGCCATTTTTGTCAATTCTCCTTCAGTAGAGCAGGAAAAATACCCATCATTCCAAAGTAATAAAATCATGCGAGCATGTTTTGATCATTTAAAATTTCTTCCAAGTCTGTGTTGCAAAAGCAACATCCACCTTTCCATCTAACAATTTCTCTACTTTCCTTTGTAACACGAAACCCACCTTTTGCATTATAATTTCATGCTATTCGGAATCTTTGAAAGTCATGTGTATCTTGCTAGAAATATACAAATTAACTAGACATCTTTTAGTAAATAGAGTTTATTTGATGAACAAAGGTTTTCAAAGGGGGGAGAAAGAAGGAGCCACCAGCCTATACCGTGTCAGAGGGCAGGAGTTTCCTCTTCAGTCTCCTCATGGCTGACTTCATCTCCAGGCTCCTCC
>NW_006435764.1:9063597-9063835 GCF_000325575.1 Pteropus alecto
AGAGGGGAGATGACAGTGAGGGTGGCAGAGATGGCCTTGTCCATGGGGAGGGCAGTGAAGGGCCGGGCATAGACATAGATGCCGGGCACAAAGTGCAGGGTCACCACAGTGATGTGGGAGGTACAGGTGGAGATGGCTTTCTTCCTACCGTCCCCTGCCTGAAACTTCAGCATCATTAGGATAACTGTGTAGGATACTAGCAAGAAGATAAACCACAGGGTAGTGACTAAGCCATTGT
>NW_006435765.1:0-1847 GCF_000325575.1 Pteropus alecto
TACAGAGCCTTTCATCCCAAACTGCTGCTTATACACTCTTCTGTAGTGCACATGGAACATTCTCTAGAATCGACCACATACTGGGACACAGAGACAGTCTCAACAAATATAAGAGTACTGAAATCATAACAAACACATTCTCTGATCATAATGCTTTCAAACTATAGATCAACTACAAAAAGAAATCAGGAAGAAGCACAAATACATGGAGATTAAACAACATGCTACTGAAGAATAACTGGGTCAGAAAAGAAATAGAAACAGAGATCAAGAGATACATAAAAGCAAATGATAATGACAGTACAACACATCATAACTTTTGGGATACAACAAAAGCGGTCATAAGAGCAAAGTGCATATCATTACAGGCCTATCTCCAAAAACAAGAATGAGCCCAAATAAACGACCTAATGCTTCATCATTAAAAAAAAAAAACAAAAAAAAAAAAAAAAAAAAAAAAAAAAAAAAAGTCTAAAGTTAGCAACAGGAAAGAAATCATCAAAATTATAGCAAAAAAAAAATAAATGAAATTGAAAACAACAGAAAATAAAAACAATAGAAAAATAAATATAACAAAGAGCCGGTTCTTTGAGAAGGTTAATAGAATTGACAGACCCCTGTCTAAATTCACTAAAGAAAAAAGAGAAAGGACACAAATAAACAAAATCAGGGATGAAAGAGGGGAAATTACGACTGACATCGCAGAAATACAAAGGATCATACAAGAATACTATGAGAAAGTATATAATACCAAATTTAATAACCTAGAAGAAATAGACTTGTACTTAGAAACATATAACCTTCCTAGACTTAATCAAGAAGATCTAGAAAATCTAAATAGACCAATATGCAGTATGGAAACTGAAACGATCATCAAAAACCTACCAAAAAATAAAAGTCCAGGACTGGATGGATTCAACGGTGAATTCTACCAAACATTCAAAGAAGATTTAATACCTATTCTCCTCAAACTCTTCCAAAAAATTGAAGAGGAAGCATACTTCCCAACTCAATTTATAAGGCCAATATTACTCTGATACAAAAACCTATAAAGATAACACACACACACACACACACAAAAACTACAGACCAATATCTCTCATGAACAAAGATGCAAAATTCCTAAATAAGATACTAGCGAACTGAATACAGCAACATATTAAAAAAGATTATACGCTACGATCAAGTGGGCTTCATCCCAGAGGCACAGGGATGGTTCGACATACACAAATTGATTAATGTGATATACCACATAAACAAATTCAAAAATAAGAATCATATGATCACATCGACAGATGCAGAAATAGCCTTTGACAAGATACAGCATCCATTTATGATCAAAATACTTAACAAAATCGGTATAGAAGGAAAGTACCTTAACATAATAAAGGCCATATAAGACAAATTCTCAACCAACATTATACTTAAGGGTGAAAAACTAAAAACCATCCCTCTAAGATTAGGAACGAGGCAAAGCTGTCCACTATCGTTACTGTTATTCAATATAATATTGGAGGTCCTAGCAAGTACAATCAGACAAGAGAAAGATATAAAAGGCATCCAAATGGAAAACGAAGAAGCCAAAGTGTTACTATTTGCAGACGGCATGATTCTCTATATAGAAAATCCTACAGACTCCACAAAAACACTACTGGAAACAATAAGCAAATAAGGTAAAGTTTCTAGATACAAAACCAACATTCTAAAATCCATAGTGTTACTCTAATCTAATAATGAAGTGTCAGAAAAAAGTGGAAAAATAATTTTTTTTTGCAATGACAACAAAATAATAAAATAGGAATAAATTTAATGAAACATCTGAAAGACCTATATAATGAAAACTACAA
>NW_006435766.1:0-8328 GCF_000325575.1 Pteropus alecto
GGTTCTAAATCTTTGGCCTGTGGTTACCATTACAATGATGAAAAGGATAGCTGTATATATACAGTAGTCCCTTTTCCTCTGCTTGTGCCTTATCTCCATTCCCCTTTACAAATTTAGAACTTGGAATCCTCCCCTTTTCTGTCATTGTCGTCTCATTTTGTCCCTATGTATGCTGAACATTCATTACTATCTTGCTATAGCAAATCTCTTATTTTAAGCTTATTATGCCCTGTTCATGGTAAGGGTTGCACTCCTCTGCTTTTATCCACCTGCTAGTCACTTATTCCTAATTATGCTTTTTTTTGGTCATTTTGTTTCAGGTGAGCTGACTTTTCATTATTTCCTGTAGTGGAGGCCTCGTAGTGGAGAATTCCCTCAATTTTTTTATGTCTGGAAAGGTCTTAATTTCTCCTTCATATCTAAAGGAGAGCTTAGCTGGATACACATAGTTCCTTTCATTTAACAGTTTGAATATTTAATTCCATTCCTTTCTGGCTGGTAAATTTGTGCTGAGAAGTCCGATAAGATAATGGGTTTTCCTTTACAGGTTACTGTCTTCTTTTCCCTGGCTGCCCTGAGAATTCTTTGTCATTGATTTTTGATAATTTTAATACAATATGTCTTGGGGAAGGCCTTTATAGGTTGAGATAATTGGGTGTTCTGTTGACTTCTTAATTCCATGCTCCAGTTCATTCCTTAGATTTGAAAATTCTCTTCCACTATTTGTCTGAAAATGCTTTCTATCCCTGCTCCTTTTCCTCACCTTCGGTAATACCCATTATTCTTATGTTTCCTCTCCTGATGGTATCAGCTAATTCTTGAATTTCTCTTTCATTATTTTTCATTCTTCAGTTTCTCTTCTTCTTCTTGATTTATTTCTAGATTTCTGTCTTTGATATCACTGATGCTTTCCTCCATTTGGTCTACTCTATTTTTCAAGCTTGTTCTTTCATTTTTCAACTCCTGCAGTGTGTTCTTCATCTCCAGAAGTTCTATTTGATTCCTTTTGTTTCTCTATGCTCTGATCATCTAGCTTTATTTTCAATTCCTGAAATTGTTGATTTGAATTGTTCTGGATCTCATTGTTTTTTCAGAAGTACCATCATGAATTCTCTGTCATTTTAGTTGCATATTTCTATGTCTGTAAGCTTATTTTCTGGAGATTTTTTTCTTCCTTTCTGAGATGCCTTGTCACCTTGGTTGTTCATGGTGTTTAATGGACTATTTCTCTGCCTAGGCATTAATGGAAGTGTGTTTTTTCTTTCCAGAAAGATTTATTATATAATGTTCCCTAGCTTGTTGCAAATAAGGTTTTTCTTTTTGTTTCCAGTAGGTGGCATCTAAGCCTCGTGGATCTCTGTTTTATATAAAGTGTTGATAATGGGTTTTTTTTCCTTATTGATGTTTAATCATGCTTGCTACCCTCAGTCTCAGTTCCTCAGTCAGTGTTAGTGACAGTTTTGGTAGTGTTCGCTCAGATTCCACTGGGGCTCCACAGTGTTCTGTCTAGGAGGGTATGCGAGGAGGGCCCCTCTTGGTTGGAAGTTGGAGGCTCTAGCTCAACCTCAGTTTTGCAACCACAGCTGGTAAAAATCAACTGTTGTTTCTCTGCTGTCCCTGCTTTTCTGCAGTTCCTGTTTCTCTGCCTTCTGCCCTGATGATTAGGCACTGTCGCCGGCCGTATGGAGCTCACAGCACTGCCAGGCAGGGCTGTTCAGAGAAGGTGCGGCTTCCTCTCCCTTCCCCCTCATCCTACAGGGAGCCCCAGCTGGGAGGGGCAGCTTCTTTGTTCCTCCCTCTCCCAGGGTTCTGACCTGTGGTAGCTTTTATGTGCAGATCACGTTCAGATGTGCTGGTGTGCAGTTTCGGTGTTTTTTGTTGAAGTTAAGGTGTTCGGCTTATTCTTGTTTCAAGGGGAGAGATCTGGGAACGTCTCTCATGCCGCCACGTTTAATCCAATCCCCCTGAATAAAATTTAAACCCTAACCTCCATGGGCTTTTATTAGGATGCAAAGCAATTCTATATTAATTCAAATATAATTAGGGAGGTTAATTTATACCTCTCCCATCAAAAAAAAAGGGGGGGAGGGGGATCCAAAACAGTCAAATTAAATAGCTAGGGTTTTGAGAGAAGCTGTCCAATAGAAATATAATACATTCCACAAAGGTGAGCACAAACTGTCTAGTAGCTACACTAAAAGAAAAAAATTAAAAGATATGGGAAATCAATTTTAACAACATATACAAAATATTAGCATTTCAACATTATTAATAATTTTTTTAATCATTAAGTTTTCAAACTTTAGTATTTATTTGAGGCTTATAATTCTCAATAAGGACCACTCATATTTTAAGTCCTCAAGCCACATGTGCCCTGAGGCAATGTTGAACAGCACAGCTCTAGAGAATCACACAGTACACACAGTTGATGCTTATTTAAAAAATACTGATTTAAATGAAAATTCACGTCAAGCCCCTCCCAAGGACACAGTTTTGCACAGCACTGAATGACCAGAGAATAAATGGAAAGGACTTGTGCAATCTTACTTACTGAATTTGTACACCATCCACAATTTGGTCCTGCTTGTATACATTCTCCACATGACTTGGCATTTGCTTTTAAACATCTATTTTCATCTGTCAGGAGAAAAAAATACACCACTTTACTTGAAGTTCAAAAGAGAAAATAATGAAAAATCAGGATCACAGTGACAAATAATGCAATATATACGAATGTTAAATATGACTACTATGAACCTCGTTACTAAGCTGATCCACATTGCCCCAAGGAAAGGTGATTCTGAATCACTTGACACAGAACCATACAAAGGCATATTTATCTTGTTTTCTATAGCAAAGACAAGGTATCGTTAACCCATACATACACATATCCATTTTTCCAAAGGTGTAATTTCAGGATCTAACATGTTGGATGGTCATAATTGTCAGGAGTTTTCTTATAACTGGGTAAAATATTATTTCTTTTCACGTAACTCATGCTTCCACACCATACCCCATATACATCTTCAGCAGTTTTCCCTTTATTTTTATTATGTTAAATAACTGAAAAGCCCATATCCATCCAATCCAAAATCCCATGATTTTTCAGGCTGTGTTCAAAGTATGTCTTACATTTCTTTGAATCTACCTCAGCATGCCTTTCATGTGGAAAGCTCTGATATGGAATGTCTCCAATGTGTCTTTTCTGATTATGCTCATTATAGAAAATTTGAAAATACGTAAAAGCATAAAGAAAAAACTAAAAATCACTCATAATCTGCTCACTAAGAGATAACTACTGTTAACAATTTTGTATATTTCTTTCCAGGCTTCTTTTTATACATATAGATGAAAAATGGCAAGGAAGCATTCATATATATAGACATTATTTAAACGAAACTGAGGATATATATTTTGTGTACTACTTTTTATAGTTTATCCTAAGTGTTCATTACAAATTCTTCAAAAATATGGCTTTTAATTACTACATATTTCCTACCTATTTAACATTGAAGTTTGTTTTCCATTGCGTGTGTACACAGTTCACACATTCTTGCTCACATGTACACACAAACCCCCCAAACGCATATATACGCATACACATATATGCACCCATTCTGATGATCATTCTTCAATGTACGACTGATTATTTCCTTATCATAAATTTTTTAATAATACTGAGTTGAAGAGTATTAATGTTTTTAAAATTCTTGATACAAACTAATTTCTACTCAGAAGTAATATTCAAATGTATACTTCCACAAGCAGTATACAAATACCATTCACTACACCTTCAACAACAGCACTGAGTACTTTTATTTTAATTTTATTTTTAGATGAGGCAACCCTTGGTTGACCTCACAGATTGCAAGGACCTTGTCGGTTTACAATCCCTTATTTTTTTATTTTTTACACCTACAGCACCTGGTCTTCCTAGGTGGTCTCCCATCCAAGTACTAACCAGGCCAGACCCTGCTTAGCTTCCGAGATCAGACAGGATCGGGCTTGTTCAGGGTGGTATGGCCCTAGACATGGAGTGCTTTTTTAATACAAAAAATGTTTACTCATTTAACGAGTATAAATTAGAATATCAATTGTCAGTTATTCAAAGTTCCACTTTTTCATATTCTTTCTGATCATTTCTTTTGTAAATTTTCTGTTTTGTCTTTTACAAATTTTATTATCAATTTATTATCAAAAACAGATGACTGTTTTTATTGGATCTCTACATGTTCATGAAATTAAACCTTTTTTAGTTTCTCATTATTGATGGTGTTTTGACATACAGATATTTTTCAGTTTTGGTGTTGTTAGTTTTATTTAATTCAAATTTATCTATATTTCCTTCATGGTTTTTTTCTTCATTTTTCTACGTAGCACGTCCTTCCTATCCTAAGATCAAGTAAATGTTCTATGCAATATATTTTCTGAGATCTGGAGAACAGAACTGGAATTGCATCAGATGTGGATGCACCATGGTTTATAAGGGGATTAAATACATTTTCAACTTTATTTTTTTATTCCTCTTTCAATGTCAACATTTTGCAAGAATTCTGATCAAAGAGCAAGAACATCTTCTAGAAAGGCAATTGTTCCGGGTTTCATTTTTTTAGATGGTAATGGATAGTTCATAATCCACCATTCTATACTTCATTTTCTTCTAAGTATATTATATGCTTTTACTTTCTCTATTTCAAACATCCTGATAGATTCTCAAAAAGTCTTTAAGTAATATATTCTATCGTATCATTTTAACATTTTCACTGGCCAACCTGCCTATCTTCATTCTGGGTGGCAAGGTGAAAGACGCCTGATCAAGAGCCTTACACGACATTGTGAAAACCTTGCCCTTCACTCTGAGTGAGATGGGGCTACTGCGGGGCTTTCAGAAGGAGCAGCATGGTATGACTTCGGCTTTCCCAGGAATCAAACTGGTCAAAAAGCGATATGAGATACTGAAATGAAAACAACTAGGGGAAGTTTTTTGGTGTTTTTTTTACCTGCTTGGCCAAATACATAGCAAATTGAACTGATCAGTCCAATCCAGAAAATCAGCTGTAAATTCATCTGAAATATAAAATGTATAACATTAAGTTAAAATTTTAAAAAAATACGTTAAACATAAAACATTCCCACTCGCCTATCTTGTTGATTTTTATAAACATAATACCTCTCAAACCATTTCTTCTCCAGCCCTCTCCATGCCCCTATCCTTCCTCCCCAGTTACCTCATCTTTCACCTCCATGCACTAAAATAACTTTCATACTGAATTCCCAGAATCCATCGTTGCTTTTCTCCAAATCAAATATACTTTAACATTTAATTAACAGTGCTTCAAAAAAAGAACAACAGTGTCAAGTAGTCCCTAACACTCTAAAAACTATTAACAGTCTTTGCCTCATGGAATCTCTACATTATCTCCTGTGGCTCCCACGGGGCCAAATCAGATGCCTCAGTTACTTCAGTACTGCATGTTAGTTTGAGTGAACTCGCCAAAACCCTGACAGCATCCTCCCCTTACTTACAACTTTTCAATAGTTTTTATTTCTCCTCAGACTAAGATCAATATACTGCACAAGGCTCTGACTCAGTTTTTGAATTTGCTCTCCTATAATTATTTCTCTCTTTTAACAAAATCAACTTCTGTGCATGGAATTAGTAAAATACTCAGTTTAACTCCCTTCAATTTCTAGATATACAAACTAGATCAAAAAAGGTGGGGAAGGCGGGGGTGTATAAGAAGACCTGAAGGAGGCTTGAATGTCTTCCAGAATCTCTAAAGAAAAATTAAGTAATATTCTGTATAGGAAGCAGAATACCCCCAAACTCCAACCATTAGAATATAGCTATCTTTTGTGAATCAAAGTTTTCACAATATTAATCTATGCCTTTCCAGAATCAAATCCAGTCAAAGATGGCTATAGCTACAGGTCATTGATCTTATCCCTTAACTACTACTTACTAGTCTTAGACTAGCAACCAATCTAAAAATTATGCATAAGTATCTGCCCCTCCCAAATACAAAAAAACAAAAACAAACAACAAAATAAATATAGAACCAAAAAGAATGGTTAGCTTTACTAGCTATCAAATAAATAAAAATTAAAGCAATATAAAGTAAATTAGCAAGCAAAAAATAAAATTTTTTAACCCAACAAAGCTTACTGTAAAAGGCTGAAAATAACCAGATATGGCTCTATAAACTAGTATAATTTGGGGGGAAATACTTTAACGATCTATACCAAAAACCATTAAAAATGTTTCTACCCTCTGACTTAGTACTCTAGCCACTGGAAATTCATCCTATGGAAATAATTAAAAATATATATTAAAAAAAACACATTCAGTATAGAACTCTAGTATATTTACAATAGGTAAACATGCAAACATCCTCAATCCAACAGAGAAATGGCTAACTACATCAACTTGATGGATCTATTAGAGAGTCATAATAATAATAAAATGAAGTAACATCAAAAGGTATATAGAATAATTTGGGGTGCAAAGTACACATTAAGATGACAGGTATGTAATCATAACAGTATAAAGTAGCCAAGAGATCTGCAGATGACAAAGAGCTATAAGCATAATACAAAGACAATGAGTTTACTTATATTTAAACTGTTATAGTCTTCTTCTTTTTGCTTTCTTAATAAAAATAATTATGGCAGAGTTACTATGTGGAATTTTTTTCTTGGTAAACTTCCTTCATTAAAAAAAAAAATTTCTTTTAAAAATCTCCATCTTCAAGAGCTTACATTCCAGGATACAATTTCCACAGCTCCGTGAGACAATGCTTCAAAGCTGTTTCAGAGCACTCTGGGTTCCTGTGTTTCCTCTGCTGTTAAATGCAGTTCGCCTTTTCTCCGTTGGCTTCCCAGTGAAAAGCCAGAAGAGTAATTTGCATAGTCATCCACTTTGCAACTGTGCTCAGACCAGCAAACTGTGTTATGCCAAAACTTAGTTTTGCTTACATCTCACTTGTGACTGCATCCAAAAGACCAACAAAAGCTGTGTCACAGAAGTGTGAAATGCCTAACAGTTCACCTTTTAAGGCCTGCCTAAAAGATGTAATGTGTAATAAATCCAACATAGACCATAATTCTAAGTAATTCAAATAACGTTATCAATTCCAAAGTTATGACTAAAAGGACCCGGAACATAAAGACTCCCAAGGAAATGCATGGCTGTGACAAGTAAAACATCAGGGCAGTTTCTGCACAATGGACTGCTATGTGTTTCTTCAGGATACTACTCAGGCTACTTTAAGGACCACTAGACTACCTTGAGAAACCTCTTAAATTCAGAGAATCAGCACTAAGATAAAGTTATTAGGTAACAGAAAATGTTTCCTAACATTCTTAGGTTACATAACTTTAAAATATTACTTTAAATACCATTGTCCTTTCCTTCTATAAATCTTGACAAGCCAAAGATCAGCCTTCTGAAATCCTCAGGCCTCTGAAGAGCTTCAAACCCAGAATAAGGCAAATCAAGGCTTTAGTGGTGAAGAGCAGCTGAGAGAACAAGGACAACAGCTGGGAACAGCTCAAGGACAGATATCAGCTCTCCTGCGACTGGTCAACATACTAGCAAAACCAGAGGCACTGTCATTAGCTAGTGATATCTGTAAAAGTGCAGGCTTTCTGTCAGGGAAACAGAGAAGCCACAGAAGACAGTAATCACGAATAAAGAAGAGCAATGAGGATAATAAGGCTTAGAAGGGAGCATGGTTAGAAGTGGCCGCCAGGAAAGTCAGCCGCAGAGAGCTGGATATTGAAAAGGAAGTGGCAGAGAAGACTAAACAGCTTTCCCCACCTAATCCTGAAATCCTGACAGTCTTTAAAGGTGTGGACACTTCTGCACCTGCAGGAGGAAAGAAGGCCAAGAGCTTCCTAAATTTCAAAACGTTCTAGGGCAGCCCTTCTCAAAGTGTGGTCTAGAACAGCAGTCTCCAACTTGTTTGGCACTAGGGACTAGTGCTCCTACGAGAATCTAATGACTGATGATCTGAGGTGGAGATGAGGCGGTGATGCTAGCGCTGGGGAGCGGCTGCAAATACAGTGAAGCTTTGCTCACTGCCTCTGTGGCCCCGCTCCTACCTCCTACTGTATAGCTCCAGTCCTAACAAGTTGCAGACCCGGTCGATGGCCGTGGGGGTTGGGGAACCCTGATCTAGGGAACAATTGCATCAGATTTACCTAGATGCCCATGCTAGGCCTAAAAACCAGAATCTAAGGAGCTGAGGCCTGTACTCCTGGGGATTCTTACACTGAGAAAAGGTGCCCTAAGGAATTTTCTACCAATACCATTCCACACAGAACAGT